>NC_044306.2:203792905-204097401 GCF_007474595.2 Lynx canadensis
GAATGGTAGGCGAGCTTGACTTCAGATTCGCTATGAAAGCCTTCAACAGAACCTAGGGAAACACAAATCCAAGTAGATAAAAGACCAAACTCCTATGAAGCTTATCATTTTATTTCAGAAAACGTACTCCAAATTCTCACAGAGTGTGTGTTGTAAACAAATGGACTTTCCTGTAGCATCCCACATTCGGGACATTCCAGAGCAGTCTGCAAACATGCAGTCTACTTACTTCCCTATAAACTGTAAGTAGGGACCTTGTTCAGGACGTACGTCCTGTACCCAAGAGTGAACACCTGAGCTTCTGGAAAAGGTGTGCCCACGGCATTTGGGTACAGGGTCAGCAAATGACACTGGAAAATAAAGGCAATAAAAAACAACAACGACAACAACAACGAAAATGAAAATGACAAAGTCAAGGAGAAGAGAGTAGTCACCAACTAGAGCCACGTCCTAGCCTGAGGGACGGCTTGCAGTTGTGCTGCTAGTGTCACCGGGAGGTGCTTCCTGGCCTGCAACACCCGCGAACAAGCTGGACTGCAGCAGCACAGTGCCCGCGGGTGTTTCCTAAGGAGCAGGAGAAGACGCCTTGGTCTCTGAAGCAACAGGCTGACCCAAAGGAGATGGTGCTAGAGTAACAATGGTGGCCACGTAAGTCTTAACAAAAATATCCAAAAAAGGCGTGATCACCTACTTTCACGAGTTTGGAAACTATCTTACGTAAGAACCAGGTGACAATTAAAAGCACAACAAAGAGTTACAGCTAATAAACCAAAAAAGATAAAATGTCATCCTAAAAATACTCGACCCCGAAGGAAGCAGGCTCACAGAAGGAAAGCAGGCTCACCATCCCTCACCTCGGAAAACTCACCAGGGGACAAGTCCCTGCCATACACCTGCTTCCAATCAGCTTTTTAGAGTCTCACTCAAATCTAAATGCACAAGTGCCAACGTAACAGAGAAAGACCAGAACAGAGGAAGTCAGAAGAAACAGAAGTCAAAAAAAGTTGTCAAGAAAACTGTAATCCATCCTCAGAAAGAGAAGAGTATATTCATGAAGCAGGAAGAGGATGCCAGAAAACATAATCATTCTGAACACAAGGAGCTCTTAGATATTAACGAACACAACAGAAGGGTTTGAGATGGACGTCTAGAAAGTACAGAAAAAAGAAAAGGAAAACAGAAATAAGAGATGACACAAATTCCATCAAAACAAGGAAGTATGCCTAGAAAGGTAAAGGTATGGCATCCAGAAATCAGGCGTCCAAAAGGAAAGCAGCAAAAACGATTCCTAGGATGACAGCAAAGAAAAGTCTGAAGATACGACTGCACCTCAGGCCTAAAGAGCATCCAGACCAGACCGAGGCAGACAGCTGGAGAATTCTAGGTCAGAGGACTCCGGTGGAGAAAATGGACCCAATACATGGTCTGCCATGTGCAGAATTGCACTGAGACACATTTTACAAAGCTGTTGGAAAGTATGAGAAGATATCAATGGCCAAAGAATAACAAGCAAAATAAAAAAGAGGCAATTATTAACTCCCAAAAAACCAAAAAGTTCTACAAAGAAATAGAATCATAGCACGGAACATTGTTGTGACTATTACTGGGGCATGAAATGCCACACTGAATACTAATGTAACTATAGTAAGAAGATGGAAGCCAGTTAGAACTAAATTTATCACTCATTTAAAAACAAAAAAACAAACAAAAAAAACCAAGCCACCTAGCTGTATATTGCTACGATATATATGCTATATAGCATGTTATCTAGAAATGTGGATGGAAATGCCAAAAGAAACACTAACAAAGGAGTGGCCCACAAAAAGGAGGAAGTCAAGAATCCTCATGTGGCAGGGTCACAATTTCTGGTCATTAAAAATAAAACACAGGGGCAGCTGGGTGGCTCAGTCGGTTAGGAGTCCAACTCCTGGTTTCGGCTCAGGTCGTGATCTCACGGTTTGTGAGTTCAAGCCCCACATCGGGCCCTGTGCTGACGGTATGGAGCCGGCCTGGGATTCTTTGTCTCCCTCATTCTCTCTCTGCCCCTCCCAGGCTCACTCTCTCGGTCTCTCTCTCAAAAATAAATAAACAAACTTAAAAAAAATTTAAACTAAATAAAACACAAACGTGAGTGTGGAGGCTGCTTATTTTGCTTGTTGGGCACAGAACAGAGGTCAAGTGGTCCCCACTGGCTGCAGGGGACCATCAGTGAGCTTTCTCCTGCCTGCACTTCTGGGACAGTCACCTCTCCCCAGCTAGGATAAGGAGTCCACCTAATATACCAAGAACCAATCTGTTCTAGAAAACCACCTTCTGAATTTGCATCTATAAACCATCTCCTTAACTCTACCCCACAATAAGAAAGCAGAAATAGAAAGAAGCTGTCTGTGTGCCTCGAAATAATTAAAAACATTTTAACTTAAATTATGAAGCACAATGTAACTCAAGACGTGCTCTCACACGATGGCCTGTCCAAAAAGCCCACCAGACTCATTCACATTTGTGACTTACGGTGATAATCGTACCTTAATTTCATTGTCATTTGCAAAATTGCCAAAAGACGCCATAATTTTAGGTACAGCTGCAGCCAAGGTCTCCTGAACAGATTCCTCGGGTCTCTTGCTTATTCGAGTCAGGCAGGGCAAAAGGTTTACCAAGTAAGGCCTGCATGTATGAAAGGAACATGAGTTATTCTTCCAGGTCTACTTTACTGAGGAAAAGAAACAATTAGTTTAGTACCTGTTAGGGAAGAGCCAGTTTTCATATGCAAAACAGTCCTTAACAGAAAGTAGACAAAAAGATCAGGGGGGCTAAATGCACACCAAGTTCCAATGTTGGGAGACGTTCATCCTTCATTTCTCTGTAATCACACAGGACTCTCACCTTGTTTGAAAAACCGTTCGTAGTAAATTATAACAGTGAAGTATTCATATTTTAAATCAGAAAATAATAGGTAACAAATAAAAGTTAAGAAATGAAACATTTTCTTGGAAAAGGAGCTTTGCAAGGAAATATTCTTAAGTGTTCAAACTAAATACGGTCTTCGAGATAAGACGTGGCCCTCCAGAGAGGAAAAGCAGACCCTGCAGGACGCAGGAGAAGGGAGTCACTGGACAGCAGAGCGGAAACCACAGGCGACCCCTCACAAACACGCGCCCAATGTGAACAGGCGCCCTCTGGTGGCGGAGAAGAGCAGGCCTACACCTGGGACTAAGGGACTATTTTGCCTGAAAAAAATAAACCAGCCACGAGGAACAAAGAAACGTGCAAAGAAGCAACATCAGGCCAATGTGCTAACAGACAGTGGCCGAGATGGTAGTCAGTGGAGGCAAGATGTCCCCGAGTAAGGAGTCCGGATTTTATCTCAACAGCTCTGGGAAATGACTTTCAGTAGAAAGTTTAAGTAAGGAAATGACATGACCCGATCACATTTTTTAAGGTCACTTGGGCTGCTGTGTGGAGAACTTGGGATGTGCTGCTTCAAAGATATAAAAAAAATTTCAAAATATGGGTAGTAAAAGAAAAAAGTTGCATAAAAAGAAATTTCCTTAGTGACGTATCTCCACAGCCACGTAAGATTCTTGTTCAACTCAAAATCAGTGGGATAAATCGTGGTTTCCCACTAACAGTGAGGGTCGGGGCCCCTGCACCGGCTCCTCCGGGACGCAGCCCAGGGCCTCTGGACGTCAGTCTTGCTGGTTAAGGAGAAGAAGGCACAGACGAAAACCAGGGACTTCTTTTGATTCTCAATCCACTGGGGACAGACTGTTCCCACTAGTCAAACTTTATTCAGTTTAACACTCACAGTTCGAACCCATATGAGAGACAAAGGCATATTTCTAGAGAATTCCTACGGCAAGCAATGATGAGACCGGTTCTCAACCTTCAACCACATGATGAGCATCTGCTCGGCGACGAGCACGTGCAGACACGGTCACCGGGGCCGTGCTGCCACAGAGGACACACGGGGAAGACCCCGCTATCCTGGTGGGCGTGCCTCTGTCTCTTGGGGGCGTGGGTGGACAGAAAACGAACACGCACACCGACAGTGTCCCAGAGTGCTTCTGAGAAGTGCTATGATGAGAACAGAAACAGGAAACACCGGCCACGACGCGGAAGGCAGTGGTGGACAGCGTTAGCCGGAGCTCAGGGAAGACGCTTGAGCTGAGAGGTACAGAATCCACAGGAGCCGGCTCCCCACCAACGCACAGCGCTAACAGGCCAGAGCGCGCCGCCTACCTGCATTTCTGAGGCCGAACCAGGTGAGCCAGCTCCGCAAACCTCCACAGGGCAGCACGCAGGCTCCGGGGGGCGCCATTCTGAGGAGGGGGGGGGGCGGAGAGTGACACGTTACATTTCAGAGTCAGGGACACTATGCACCAAAGGGTCCTCACAGACACAAGAGCATCTGTTTATTGCTTATTTCCACGTTTTAGAGACAAGGCCACGCACAAGCGTAACCACTGCAGAAACGTCGCGGCCGAGGGGCTTCACTCACACAGATACAGAAACTAATTCCCATCTCCTCTCATAAATAATGAAATAATGAAGAGCAACCTTGCAAAGAAAAATGTAACAGTGAAGTCTGCTTTACCAAACAGCATTTCCTTCTCACATTCCCACTTATTAAATAAAAGACAAGATTTCACGTCTACCGCTCCATGCAGTGACACAGTTACCACTTCCTTCAGTAAGAGAAAACAAAAGCCTACCTTTTTGATTTCCTTATAGAGTTCAAGCTGTAACCGCGGAAGATTCGAGTCCATCAGCGCCTGCAACGGAACACAAGAGAGCTGGTCGCAGAAGGCTCATTCCACCAGCAGCCCGGAAGAAAACTAAAAGGCACTTAAAATTTCACTTCGGGGGGGCGCCTGGGTGGCGCAGTCGGTTAAGCGTCCGACTTCAGCCAGGTCACGATCTCGCAGTCTGGGAGTTCGAGCCCCGCGTCAGGCTCTGGGCTGATGACTCAGAGCCTGGAGCCTGTTTCCAATTCTGTGTCTCCCTCTCTCTCTGCCCCTCCCCCGTTCATGCTCTGTCTCTCTCTGTCCCAAAAATAAATAAACGTTGAAAAAAAAAAAAATTTAAAAAAAAAAAAAATTTCACTTCGGGGGCAAAGTAGAACAGAAGAGCAACGAAACCAAGAGCCTGCTCGTTAAGAAAGAGGCACATATATTTGGGAAGATACTGAATAAACTAGACACAGGTCATTCACTTGAATAAAAACACAGAAGCAAAAGAATTCAACCTGATCTATAATCAAGTACTACATAATACTGAGGTTAAATGGTAGATGGTTCAAATTCATTCTAATGCTCTTATATCAAACCCTTTATAGGTCTTCAGCAAGAGAAGAAAACACCTGAAAGGTTTTTCTTCATTAAAGCGCATTCTGCTAGATGAACCAACATTAGCAATGGCCTGAATGAGGTCTGTGGTGCCAGCAGGGCGGGGAGTCCACTTGGAAGATGAGAGCCCCTCGCTCGACGTGGGAACACACGTCTTGGCGGGCACAGAGCCCTTGTCCTTTCCCAAGGTCCTCCCTGGACGCATGGGTGCTCCCAGCCCCATGGCTCAGAACCCACCGCCAGCAAGGATCCTCGTGCTCCTCACAGCACATTTCTCGCCCCCATCCCTGCTCACTTAGGGGCCAAACCAAAACTAATGGCCACGAGGTCAACTTCAACCCAGTGAGAATGGCTGAGAGCCACCACCAGCTTGCCCGCACAAAGCCCGTGTCAGAGAGGGCTTCTCGGGGTGGAAGGGAAGGAAAGAGTCCTGGCCCCCACTCTTGCCCCTGGGAACCCTCTCCTCTGAAACGGTACTGCCGATGGCCTGTCCACCAAGAAGACAGCAGAGACATAACCAAGCCTCAAACCAAGCTTCTCTCATGTGATACACAGCATATGATGGCTACAACCTGAGCTGGTCTGAGTAAAACTCAGGTGACTCACCTACTGGTTCGGTGAGCTTTAAAGTCAAAAGCAGAGCTCCATTTGGGGAGGTTCCAAAGTATAACAATATCTCAGAAATGTTTCTTTTAATTCTTTTTTTTAACGCTTATTATTTATTTTTTGAGAGAGAGAGAGAGAGAGAGAGAGAGAACGAGCAGGGGAGGGGAAAAGAGAGAAGGAGACACAGAATCTGAAGCAGGCTCCAGGCTCTACGCTGTCAGCACAGAGCCCGATGAGGGGCTCAAACTCACGAACCGCAAGATCATGACCTGAGCAGAAGTCGGACACTTAACCAACTGAGCCACCCAGGCACCCCAATATCTCAGAAATTTTTAAATCCTAATCCTTCCATTTCAGCTTGGACTAAAAATCCTTAAATGAACACACCAAAACAGACAAACATATATTAAGGCGCTACTTGCAAATAAAACCAGAAGGTATATCCCAAGTTTTATTTCACGTTATGTTTTATAAGCTAATCTCAAATTTAGTTTGTAACAAGAGAAAACAAACCCTCAAACCCCTAATAATAGCACAGAATCGGGGTTCCCAGACCCTGGGGACAGCAATCTGACCCTTCCCTGCTCCTGAACCTTCCACTGAAGCAGACATACCCACTCAGCTGCCAAATTGAGCCTGTGACAGCCCGCCTCTGCCTCCTCGCTCACGCTCCCGGGGCCACCGTCCTGGCCCAGACCTCACTCTCCCAGGCCTGGACTACTCAACCTCCCACGTGGATCCTCAGTGCCCAGGTCCCTCTCCCCTCCAAGGCAGGCACACACTGTCACAAGGCTACTCTTCCAAAATAAAGCTCCCCGCCGACCACGTCGAAAATCTGAGAGCTCCTCATCCTCTACCAAATGAAGTACAAACCCTCGGAACTGGCCCTCAACACCCCCGTTCTCCGATGACACACACTGGAGCCACCCTCCTCTGAGAGCCTGCAGAGGCTTCCTGGGCCTCCTAGAGGCCGCTGTGCGGCGGTCAAGAAGCCCCCCATCTCCTCACTCACCACCACCTCCAGGAAGCCTTCTCTGCCTCCCCAGACGAAGTCACCTCGAGCTCCTGCCTGCCACGAGGAGTTGCCGACGTCTCTCAGAACTTAGAGTCTGTGCCATGTACTGAACTATTTCTGTCAAAAGATGCTTCTCCACCTGAGACTGAAAGTCACAGGAGGCAGGAGCATGCTGTTGGGCACGCCGGGCATTTTCCTGCATAAATGAAAAGCACCACGCATCCCACTGCTTAGGCCATGCTGAGCCCGGTCCTCATGAGAAGCACAGCAACACTCAACAGAAGACCAAAGCCCAGGACGTGACTCCCGGTGACGGTGTCTGTGTTCCTGCCTTCCTGACACCGAGCCGAGGGGCCGTCCGCGGGCTCCAAGCCTGTCCTTCCTCTGCCGCAATGACAGCAAATCAAGCCAGACGTGGTCCCGTCCCAGCCTGCTGAACCTGCAGACCAGAGCATCTGGGGAGGCACGGATCTGAGTGCAGCCAAACCTCACCATGCCGACTGTAAGCAGAAAGAAGTTGAGAGAGGCTGACCTTGTCTTAACGTCCAGGGACATAACAGGAAATCTTTGAACCTCTGCCCTGGGAGGCCTGACACAGAGGAAATGGGACAAAAGTAGGGAGGTGGCCAGGCCTCAGGTCACGAGCCAGCGTCACGGCCGACAACCACCACACATTCACCAAGCTATTCTGTCCAGCGGCTCTTAGAAACAGGTCACTGAAGAGGACAGGCTTAAAAATGGAACAAAGCTTATGTGTCCAATGGTCAACTCAGAGCACTCTGGGACCACACTGTCCCCTCTGCCCTCCTTAGTCTCCCTCTTGCCATGAACCAAGGCATGTGCCCTCTTTAGGTGCTATGATTCTAAGCATCAGATTTAAGAACTGAAATATCAGAAAAAGCCCAGCCTGGCCCTGCCTGCAGGAATAAAAAAAGCAAGCCAGGATATTTAGGCCTGGAGAGAAGTGAACACAACTGAAAAAGGCCATCTGCAGATACGCTGCGGGACCCCACGCACGTGTGTCGCCGACGGGTCACGCGGCACAGGGAGCAAGGGTACCTGGCCACTGGGCATATGTCGCGGTGGGAGGCGGGGTGCGAGCGAGAGCAGGGGGTGCAGGTGGAAGGGGAAGACCGGGTGGCTGCCCAGAGATGGGGGAGGGCCTCCCTAAGGCTGCTCCTGACAGAGTGAGTTGGGCGCCGTGGCTACCGAGCCCAGAGAGCATGCCAGCCAAGAGACAACACGCTCCCAGAAGGGAAGGATTCCTGAAGACCGCGGAGTCCGTGTGACGGCAGAGAGGGCAGCTGGTGCGCTCGCATGCCCCTCAGTCTCCTGGGGTAAGAATGTGAGAATCTCATCATTACAAGACTACGCCTCTTGCCACCTGGAGGACCAGTGAGGGGCCAGGATGGTGCTGAGCACATCGCCTACACCACCACCTTTGACCCTCACACACATACGCAGACACACACACACACGCACTCCTGCACACCACCAAACCTTGTCTGATTCCCTTCGTAGGTGAGGAAACCGAGGCTCACAGATTTACATACGTTTCTCATAGCTGTTCAGTTGGTAGGGGACAGAGGAAAGACTCAAAAGCAGTTCTCCTTCACCCCAAAATCCACGTATGCTTTACCAGCCCGGTAAAGTGCCTCCGTCTCCCTGAACGTAGCAGGAGGGGGGTGATCCTCTCCCAGAGGAAGGCTGGATCCGTGAAGGAGGAAGGAAGGATAACTGCTCGGCCAACGTAAAATGCGACCACTCTGCAGAGAAAGCCCCGGGAAAGACTCCAAAGAACAGTTTGATTTATCAAGACCCTAGCGAGACGGGAAATACTCAACTAGCCTATGTTAGCTCGGGGTCCTTGGTTCATCTGGCCAGGTGAGCATCACCGGGAAAAGAGCCTCCACGGAAAACCAAGAGATGGAGGCTCTTCTCAAAGGCTTATCTAAGTGTCACGAGTGGAACTGAAGGCAATAAGAAAAAAATAAGAAAACCAGAAAGGTCCACAAAACAAGGACCCCTGCAGGGAAGGAAACAAGGTACGTTTTTTTCCTCAACCATTACCAAGAAATGGCTTTTGGAGGAAGTGTCCAGAACCGTGTCAGAGACCCATCCTCAGTGCCCACAGCCTATGGTGGGAGACTAAGTATGGACACATAAGGCCCGTCCACAAACTCAAAGGTGGCCTAGGAGAAGTGACCGGGATGGGCTGGGGACACTAGAAGAAGGGCAGAATGAGAAAAACAAGGACAGTTTTCCATTACATTAGGAATTGTGGAAGAGGGCCTTTATCTTCAAAGGCAGCAGGGTACAGAAAAAGAAGAAGAGTAGCTTGAAGCTCTGGTGATGTTGGGCACAAAGTCGGCCTCAGGAAGCAGTGACAGAAGAAGACAGGTGTCCCCTCCCTGCTCCTCAGCTTGCCTGTAGCCCAAATGCTTTGGCATTCCGGCTCTGCCGTCCCTCCTTGGGAACTCCTTCCACCCGGTGCCACCACACCAGCCCCAGCCAGTCTGTGACAGAAGTCACGTCTTTATGGGCACACAGCACTGCCTGACCCAGGTCTCCGCAGGACAGGGAAAGCAGACAAAGGAAGGGAAGCTAGAGGCACCACAGACAGACTGCATTCACCTGTCCCCTGCCCTCCCAGGGCCTTGTGGCTGCTCAAGGTTCAGCCCACACAGAAGCAGGTGTCTGTAGTGACATTTTCCCCAAGAACACCGAGCAGCTGGCAGTAGAGCCCATCTGTGACTTAGGCACACACACGGCCTTCTGAGTCAGCAGGGGCGACAGGCAGGCTGGCAACCACGCCGCGAATGAACGACGGCGGACATCCAGAGCGACTCCGCCCCTCCAAACACGGTCTGTTCTCTCGGCCACATCGCAGCTGGGAGAGCACGGCTCACAGAGGCTTACTTTTATGACTCTGTTGAGGCACTCGTCAGCCACCATCCTGACATCCGACTCTGCATCATCACTGCACAGCAGGAAGAGTTCCATAGCGATGCCCAGAAGTTTCTGAAATTCTGGAGAATTTCTAAGTTAAAAAAAAAAAGAGAGAGAGAGGCTGTCACGGCCAAGAGGAGCCTAGAAGACATGACAATGAAATGCAATGAGGTATCTTGTGTCCTCTACAGGACGCTGGAACAGTAAAATGACATTACATAAAAATGAAGGTTAATAAGTACATTAACACTGATTCATCAACTGTGAAAAACATACCACAGTAACGTAAGATGCTAAGAACTGGGGTAACCGGATGTGAGGTAGAGGGGAACTCTCTATGCATCTTTACAATTTTTTTTAAGTCTAAAACTATTCTAAAATTTAAAAGCTTATTTTGAAAAAGATCGTAAGACAAATTTCATTTTTTTTAAGTTTTAGTTAAATCAACCTCAAAAAGCCACTGTTTTGTATGTATTTTGAACTCCATAAAAAAGAGGAAAGAAAGATACTGCTTCACTCCCAGACAGCCATCTGCCACTCTCTGCCAACAGGTTACTTCTACTCTTGCTGACAGTATTCTTGGAACCCTGAAAATCAGTATACCAATATGACTCTTTTACTCCTTTTTATTCTTGCTTCCAATGTGTTCCAAAGTATAACCACATTTCACCGTAAGACTACACACGATCACGGGCAGGCTGTGCTTTCTGCTGCTCTGTCCCAGTCCCGCAAAGACGGGAGTCTACGTAACGCTCGCAGATGATTTTAAAATGCTTGACTGAGACCGTCTGTCTGCGTTGTCGTGATCCATGTGGCTAAGCACAGCCGCGGCAGAGATAAGCTGGTGGGCCGTGTACTGGACTAGATTTCCCGGCACCGTGAAGTACCACCAGCCCAAACACAGCCCTTGAATAATGCCGCTATCTTTGAAGACTCAAAATCCGACTGTTTCCCGGTCTCCCCCTAGAGTCCTCGGAGATGGAGGTCCTCTCCCCCTTTCTCACTTCATCGTGGTTCCTACCAACGGTCAGGACCACGAGCCCAAGAGAAACCAGGGGACCATCTTAACGGCCGACAAATACAGGCAAGAAACAAAACATGCCACCCAGCGCGACTTCAGACCTCATCTGTGGGGAACACAGCTGTGAAAAAAGGGCTCAGCAGGAAAGGCCTCCAGACACGGACACGGCCGCTCCAAGCAGCGTTGGCTACAGAAACACAGCCTGAGCCATATGTGTGATTTTACAGTTTCTGGGGCACACGTCAAAAAAAAAAGAAAAAACAAGATTAATTTTAATAACACGTCATTTAATCCCATATATCCAAAATATAACTATTTCAACATGTAATCAATATGGAAAAATTACTGTCTACTTAACAATCTTTTCTTTAGAGCACATCTCAATTCAGACACAAAACTTTCATCAGACATACTGTATCTGTGTTTAGACTTCATAAAACCCACAGATGAAAAAGTTTGCTTTCAAAGGTTTGCTTTCAAGTAATAAATAAGTTCTGAACATCTAATGCACAACATAGTGATTACAGTCGGTCCATAATACTATATTATAAACTTCAAAATTGCTATGAGACCAGATCTTAACTGTTCTCAACACAGAAAAGGAACAATAATTATGTGACTTGATAAAGGTATTAGCTGACACCAATCATATTGCAATATATAAACGTATCAAACCATCGTGCTATACTTCAAACTTACAGTGTCGTAGGTCAATTATGTCTCAATTAAAAGAAAAAAATAAGTTCATATACCATTTCCAACCATGCTTAAAAGTTCTCCAATAACTAAATCGAATACTGATTTTTAATAATTTAATAAAACAGATATAGGGCTAATGAGGTTATAGGTTCCTTTTTGAGAGAGGTTTAGAAATGTCTTTTAAGAAACCTGTCCGTTTCACCTAAATTGTCCGGTTTACCGGCATAAAGTTTTTCCCAATACTCCCGTCTAATCCTCTTAATATCTATAGAACCCACACGAAAATCATCTCCCTCACCCCAGGTACTGGTCATTTGTGACTGCACTCTTTCTTACCTGGCCAGTCTGATTAATCTCACCGACATTCTCAAAGAACTCACTGCAGGTTTGAGTTACTGCAGACTTCTCTGTTTTCGATTTTACTAACTTCTGCTCTTATCTTTATATCCATTCTTCTGATAAATTTGGGTTTCACATGCTCTTGTTTTTCAAGTTTCCTGACATGGGAGCTAAGGGCATTGATTTGAGACCTTTCTCTTTTTTCCAAAATTGGCATTGAGCTATAAATTTCCCTTGGATATGTCATAGTGGCATACCGCAACTTTTGAAATCTTTTGTTTTTATTTTCATCAATTCAAAATACTTTCAAATTTCCCCTTTGACATTCTCTTTGACCCATGGGTGGAAATATGTTACCTGTTTTCCAGACTATCTTTCTGGAACAGATTCCAACTTAATCCTACTGAGGTCAAAGAGCATACTTGTATGAATCCTTTTAAAGACTTTTTTTTTAATATTTACTCATTTTTGAGAGAGTGTGAGGAGGGAGGGACAGAGAGAGAGGGGCCAGAGGATCAGAAGCGGGCTCTGCACTGACAGCAGCAGTGAGCCCAATGTGAAACTCAAACTCGCGAACCACAAGATCATGACCTGAGCCCAAGTCGGACGCTCAAATAACTGAGTCCCTCAGGCTTATTTTATGGCCCAGCATGTGGCCTGTATTGGCAAACGTCCTGTGAGCACTAGAGAGGAATGTGTCTTCTGTTGTTCCAGGTGGGGTGTCTATAAATGCCAATCAGGCCCATAAGGGTGGATAGTATTGTTCAAGTCTTCTAGATCCAGATTTTATGTCTACGTGCTCAAAGAGTTTTTAAGAGAAGCTCCTGGAACCTGACTATAATTGTGGATTTGTCTATTTCCCCTTGCAGTTCAATCAGGTTTTGCTTCATGTATTCTGAACATAAACGGTTAGGATTGTTATGCTCCCTTGATGAACTGATGCCTTCATCATTATAAAATGACCACTCTATTTCTGGTAATAGCTTTTGCTTAGAAATCCACTGTCTGACATGAACATAAGCAAAAGCAACCCAGCTTTCATCTGATCAGAGTGTTAGTATGGTGAGTGGGCCCTTCCATGCTTTTACTTCTAAGCTATTTGCACCTCATGTTTAAAACGGTTTATCGCGCGCAGGTTACACAGGGTCTTGGTTTTTCATTGGATCTGGAAAACCTGCCTCTTATGTTTAATGTCATTATTGGTGGAACTAGAGTTAAATCTACCATCACACTGGTTCTTTCCTACTTACTCCAGATGCTCTTTATTTGCCTTTTTCTCTATTTCTGCTTTCTTTGGGGTCGAGTATTTTTAGGATGACATTTTATCTTTTTTGGTTTATTAGCCGTAACTCTTTGTTGTGCTTTTATTGTTACCTGGTTTATAGTATACATCTCTAATTGATCCCAGCCTGCCTTAATGACATGACAGCACTTCACATACAGCAGAGAAACTTACAACAGTACTGGATTTGTTTCCTGTGGCTGCTGTAACAAACTGCTAGACGCTGGGTGGCTTAACACCATAGACGTTTATCCCTGTCAGAGTTATGGAGGCCAGGAGTCCGAAATCAGTATTGCTGGGCCGAAATCAGGGTATTGGCAGTGCCTGTGTCCCCTCCAGAGGCTCCAAAGGACTCCTTGCCTCTTCCAGGTCTGGTGGCAGCCAGTATCCCTTGGCCTGTGGCCACCTCCCTCTGATCTTCAAGACCAGCATCTTCAAGCCCGTCTCTGTTCCAGCTTCACATAGCCTTGTGTGTATGTGTGTGTGCGCGCGTGGGATCTCCCTCTGCCTCCTTTTCACAAGGATACATGTGGCTACATTTACGGTCCCCCTGGACAACCCGGGATAATCTCTCCATCTCACAATCCTTAACTTAATCAAATCTTTGAAGACTCTTTCCCTAGAGGTACACTCACACAGGATTCCAGGGAGTAAGACCTGTTGAATTTGGGGGGCAGAGGCATTACTCTGCCTACCACAAACTATTGCCAGCCTTCATTCTGGTGTTGCCCCACATTTTACTTCTACATGTCATAAGGCCCCAAGTACACGGTTATCATTTTTGCTGTAAGCGATCAATTAACTTTTAAAGAGATGACAAACGAGGGCAGAAGGTCTTCTGTCCAAGCACCATAGTTACCGTTTGCCTGCTCTTTAATTCTCTGTGTGGATCCAGATGTCTCTCTGATCTTACTTTCCTTTCCTCCTACCTGAAACACCGTCTTTAATATTTCTTCAAGTCCCAGCTGGACATAAATTATTTCAGCTTTTCTGTGTCTGAAAAAGTTTTTACTTCACCTTTGTTTTGAGACAGATTTATTTACTGGCCGTGCAGTTCCAGGGGCTTTCCTTCCTCTACAAATGATGTCCCACTGACTTCTGACATGCATTTTCTAGCAACAAATCTGCTGTCACTCTTTGTGCAATTTAGCTCTTTTTAATGTCTCTACTTAACACATTCCATCTTTTCTCTAGCTTCTTGAGTACATAAAATAGTTGAGTACCTGTTTTCATGATTTTGTACAAATTTTACCATCTGTGCAATTTCTGAATCAGTTTCAAGGGACCGCTACGAATTTTATTTTCCTGTTTCTTTGCACTCCTGAAATGTTTTAAGCTTTTCCAGGCAGGACCAGAATAACATGCCAGTCGAGGGCTAAGTTAACCCTGTCGCCGGAGCACGCCCTTCTGCACACTCCAGCCATGGCCCACAAAGGACACCTGTCTGCTTGGGCTGGAGTCAACAGGAGCTCTTCCCGCATTAGGGGGGGTTTCGGCAAGTGCCCCTTCAGGTCCTTTCGGGAGGCCCCATCCCAGCACGTCCTCATGAGCACGTGCACATCAACAGGCAGCACGTTGAAGACTCAGGGACGTCTCCCCCCACAGGTTCCAGAGAGCATTCTGGGCAGTTCTCTCTTCTCCACCATTCTCGCTAACTGGCCTCAGCGAGCAGCTCCGTCTGCTCAACTCAGCAAACCACGGGCCCTGCCTGGGCCTCCCTCCCAGCGTTACTCCCTCCAGACAGGAATCGGGAAGCCATACGGCTCCCACACTCCTTTCTCATTTGTCAAGGGCTGCTGTTGCTCTTTGCCTGATGGCCTGAAAACCAGTGTCACACAGATTTTGTCTATTATCAATTGTCTGAGACAGTAACCTTACTCAGCCAGAGCAAATATCTTCCTTGATATATTAAACTTAATTTGTTAATACAGTGTTAATAAATTTTCTGGTCACAATACACATATCTAACAATCACCTTTTACAAAGTTAACAAACATTCCCTTCTATAAATGTATCTTCGTTTTCGGGGCGCCTGGGTGGCTCAGTCGGTTGAGCGTCCAACTTCGGCTCAGGTCTCAAGGTCTGTGGGTTCGAGCTCCACATCGGGCTCTGTGCTGACAGCTCAGAGCCTGGAGCCCGCTTCAGATTCTGTGTCTCCCTGTCTCTCTGCCCCTCCCCCACTCATGCTCTGTCTCTCTGTCAAAAATAAACAAACATTAAAAAAAAAATTTAAATGTATCTTCGTTTTTCAATTCCCCTACTAGTCATTAAGTCGTTCAGATGACCTTTAATGTTCTAATGCGATGAACAGCACTGCACCAATGTCGCCACGCACTTTCCCGCGGATAAAGTCTCAGGTGAAACTGCCACATGGAGGAGTCTAAAGCTCGACATGCTGCCTTTTAGGAAGGTTGTATACCTCTGACAAAAATCCTGAGTATTTCCTAATGTTTGTCAATTTGACAGATGGCAGCTGTTCTTATTTTTGTTTCTGTTTCCTTCTACTGATGACTGGTAAATGTGAGTATCTTTCCACAGGAAACACAGAGAGTCAGCTATCGGGTTCACTGGCCCAGTTGTATTTCTTATTTTCTGAACTACTCAGTCATGTTCTTTGCCTATTTTCCTATTAGGCTGATAGTCTGCTTCTTAATGATTTATAATTGCTCTTTAACAACTATTAAACCTTTGCTATATATGCTGTCAACATTTCCCCCAAGTTGAATTTACTTTCAAGCTTTTTTAAGGTGGATTCTGACACATCGAACTATATTCCAGTCAAAACAAGTTTTTCCCGGGGCGCCTGGGTGGCTCAGTCGGTTAAGCGGCCGACTTCGGCTCAGGTCATGATTTCGTGGTCCGTGAGTTTGAGCCCCGCGTCGGGCTCTGTGTTGACAGCTCAGAGCCTGGAGCCTGTTTCAGATTCTGTGTCTCCCTCTCTCTGACCCTCCCCCGTTCATGCTGTCTCAAAAGTAAATAAACGTTAAAAAAAAAAAAAAAGTTTTTCCCTTATATCGTTAGCTTTCTTCCACCTAAGATTAAATATTCTTTTTGTAATAATAATTCCATTTTTTAAAACATGATTTTTTTTTATTTTAGATTTTTAAATTTTTAGATTTGGATTTTAAAATCTAAATTTTTTTTCTTTTTATTTTTTAATGTTTATTTTTGAAAGAGACAGCACAAGCAGGGGAGGGCCAGAGACAGAGAGAGGGAGACACAGAATCTGAAACAGACTCTAGGCTCTGAGCTGTCAGCACAGAGCCCAATGCAGGGTTCGAACCCATGAACTGTGAGATCATGACCTGAGCTGAAGCTGGATGCTTAACAGACTGGGCCACCCAGGCGCCCCTAAAATTTTTTTTTTAATCTGCCCTGCCAGCACTGAGCCTGATGCGGGACTCGAACTCACGAAGCCATGAGACCATGACCTGAGCGAAAACCAACAGACGAACACTTAACCGACTGAGCCACCCAGGTATCCCAATAATTTCTTTTCTTTTACTTTTAAGTAATCTGACATTTATGTTTGTCTGCAATATGAGATACAGATATTATTTTTCTCTAGTCATTTGGTTCAATAATCCATCATTTCCCTGCTGATACAAAATGTTATCTTTATCATAAATTCACACACAGAGATGCATACATATACTCTCCTAACTTCCAATCCTATACCTTCTTTAATGTCTAACTATCTCAATATTGTGTACACCATCTCTCACCATACTGCTGATGTTTTCAGCTTTTCTTTACAACATTCATGTATTTATTCTTACAGGTGAACAAGTTAAAAAAAATACCCTTACTAGAACTCTAGTCAAGACTATCGTAAATTTAGAGATTAACTTAGAGAAAATTCAGCTTTACGATAAAAAATCTTCCATTTAGGAAAAGAAGTAGTCACCTATACCTTTCAAGAAAGTCAACAGCAGTCTTTACATATTTTCTGCATATTTCTTCTCAATTCCTTGAAGTTTTATATGTTGGTGCTACTGTGAGTTGGATCTTGAACCGTGACATTTTCTGAGTTATGCTAATACACGGGAAACCAATGGGTTTCTGTATACGTATTTTTACCCAAACACTTTGTCAAGGTATGCATGCTTAGATAAGCGTTCCTAGGTATTTCCGAGAGGATACTTGTTAAAAACAAATCACTAGACTACATCCAGACAGAAAATGTAAGTGTGTTTGGAAAAGAGGGCAGTGAAGGATCTTCACTACTGTATTTTTGACAAATTTCCTGGAAGACCTTGATGCTCATATGTATTTAGGAACCAGTAGGTTAGACCACCAAATTGAGAGCTGAAGTAGACTAACAGTTACATACCCATGAAGTTTTAGATGACTTCCCCCATTAAAAACTCTAGAAGCTACCACTAAAATAACCACACCGGAGACAAGTATATCACAGAAGCTCAGAAATATACCAAAATTTAGTTATACTCAAGGAGAGATCACAGGAAATACCAGCTATCAAGATTTCATTAAACATTTAGTATGCATTTTCTACATACAGGATACCTACTTAGGTTCTACACTCTCCACAAAGTATGGAAAGTATCTTAAAACAAATGTGTTCTTTGATCTGATGAAACCAAAGATGACCTCTCTGGATCCATAATTATCCTATCAACATGTTCTTTTGTAGAACAAGGAGTATTACTATCAGCATTACTCCATAAAAACAGAAGAAATGCACTAACGTGAAAACCATCAGCAGCTATTATTTTAAGATGGCAAATTGAACCACAAATCACTCCTAAGATATCCCAACGTGCTTTACTAACATGCAAATCTAAGCCAACATTCCATCAATTCCACCGAGAATGAGCAAAAGAAACAATAAATATAAAAGAAGCTCTCAAACTGGAGGAGAGCTTGTCTTCTGGATCCACAAGCTTCCACAGTGAAACGTTCCTTGAGGCCCGGACGCCACAGGCCAGGTGAGCAAGACTGCGCTACAGCAGCAGGGCGCAAATGTCTGTCAGGGGTCTGAAGTCATGTCACATGAAAGCACTGACACTTTATAGCTTTGGACAAAACCCATCACAACCGCACAGCACTCTCGTGCCCATGCAGCTAACGAACACACGTACACAGTGTCACCCGATCCCACAAGAACACTAAAAATCAGGACTTCCAGTTCACAAATGCAGCAACAGAGACTCAAAGAAGTAAAATTTATCCAAAATCACCTGGCTTATAAGGAATATACATGGAATTCAAAAGTTTATTTCCCTACGTGTATCATAGTGTTGTTTTCTACAATAGCATGCAAACTTAGAATTTTTATTTTCAGCACATACTCTCATTTGTTATTTCATCTGCTTCCCGCATCGCTACAAATCAGAAAGAGAAATCATCCACATTTCCCAAACAATGGGATGAGTTCAGCTAAAATGAAATATTGTATGTGAAATCACTTTGAAAATATAAAACACAAATCCAAGTGCCGTTACAAATAAGTGAATCACTAAGCTTCTGTCAGTACTAAAATCAAGAGTATTTTTCTAACAGATTATAGACAGCTCTGTCCGGCTTCCAAGGAGGAGGATAACAATTATTTGCTCCACGGGAAAGAAAAGCTAGAAGTATTTCACACCCATCCAGTCAGGTAAGAGAATTCAGAAATCTCAGGTACCTCTGTCTCCTGCTCAGCCATTAGAAACGGGCCTGAAATATTTACTATCCACAGCCACTGGGAACAGCATTTAGAAAGACAGCCAAAAGCAAAGAGAATGAGGAGACGTGGCACAGCCACAAAAGCAGATGCCACTGGTCCGCCCCAGAAGAAAGATGGAGCAAGGGAAACCGACTTATAGTCAACCGCCCGCGACCCCGCCGACCCCAAAGCACAGATGAGCGGGCAGCCACCACTGGGACCAGCAGCCACAGGGCGCCAGTGACAAGCAAACAGAAGACACGTAACTGGACAGCCTCCTGTTGTTCCAGTCGCTGCGATAATGTAAAAATATCAAACAAAAGATAATTTTTAAATGATTACAGTTACAAGAGTGCTAATTAAATATAAACGTGGTGCTCAATTATCATAATGGTTACAACTGTTGTACATAAGATTACAAACAGAAAACACTACTCATTATAGCGTCCGGATAGCCTTGCTATATAGCCAGAAATGTGGGAAGAGAGGCCTTTAAATGTTTTAAGACAACTGAAGAGACAAGTATTCTAGCCCGTTAAGAATGAAAATCTACAGTTTTAATTTTTACTAGAAAGTTCAAAGTGCAATTACCTGAGTGACTGTGCCACTATGTTCTCACATATCGTCAGACAGTGATTCACACGGTCTTTCTTGGTGGCTGAGAGTTCTTTCTTTCTAAAAGAAAAAAAAAAGGAAAAGAAGTGAACATGTGTTAAAGTATCCATTCCATTTATTTCTACACATCACTCATTCAATCCATAAGCACTTCTGGACTACTAGGAATAAACCATATGCCCATGCTGGTGGGCAGGGTGGAGTCAGCACAGGGAGGCACGGACAAGTTCGACCAAAGGCTTCCTAAACTATGTGGCACAGAAAAGTCAGGAGCTGTTACTGGTGCACCTATTTTCCCCATGTGAGAGGAAGTGCAGTACAGTGACTCACCCAAGGTGATCACACTGATGGTGGGCCTGAGATTCAATGAAATGCAGTACCAAACCTACTCTTCATACCAAGCTGCCTCCACTGCTCAAAATCACACTGTTCACTGCCTGCAGACCTCATGTTCTCTACTAGGTATGAAATAAGGTACAGAGGGGGCACCTGGGGGGCTCAGTCAGTTAAGCGTCCAACTTCAGCTCAGGTCACGATCTCACAGTCTGTGAGCTCAAGTCCCGCGTCAGGCTCTGTGCCAACACCTCAGAGCCTGGAACCTTTCATATTCTGTGTCTCCCTCTCTCTGCTCCCTCCCCGCCCGTGCTCTGTCTCTGTCTCTCAAAAATAAGTAAACATTAAAAAAAAAAAATTTTTAAATAAGGTATAGACAGTGACTAACCGCTTCTACCTCCCCAAACAACTAGAAATAAGCCTCTGGCCTCAAAGCCCTTCTTGAAGCTTCCCATGAAGACTTCTGGAGCCAACACAAGGAGACAAACAGCCTGGTCAAGACCAAAGTGAAGGCACTTGCTTCCCACCCAAACCTACAGCTTCAGATGCCTTCAAGGTATGTACCTGCAAAATAAGGTACAGAGGGATGATCCAAAGAGGAAGCCAAAAATTAAACCAGGCTTAAGAGCTACATTCAGAGAAGAATTTGAGTGTGGCTACCAGTACATGGTACTAACTAAAAATACACCTAAACCAGAAGACTACTAGTTTTTGAGGAAATTATATTACCAAGGGGGGGGGGGGGGGGCGAATCTAACCTACGAACACCTGTGACTATTTAATCCCCAATGCAACCCTCAGACTCCAAAAAGTGCACCTGAAGGGACAGGCTATTACAAATTGTACAAATCCAATGAAGGCAAAGCCTCCAAAAGGCACTTCAGGGGCAAGGAAGAGCCTCGGAAGCAGGAAGCCAGTAGCCAAAAGGAAGAAGAGAGAGGGGTTCCAAACAGGAAAAGAGTCAGAGCCTGAAAGAGAAGCCTAGCTCAAGGCTAGCAAGGAGGGGGCTTCCCAATGACTGGCCAACCAGAGTCCATCGTTACAGGACTGGTGAACGTGTGTTTCCTACTGGTCTCTCTCCTAAATGAGTTGTTTACCGACGACTTAATATTGCAGACTGCTGGCTCGGCATCCACCCAAACACCATCCTTTCTCCTTGGACACACACCCCCGGTGAGAAGTTGCATTGCCTAGCCTCCCTGCAGCGAGGGAGGGGCAGGCACACTTAGTTCTCACAGACAAAATGGGAATGAGAGTGATAACATGGAGCATGTGCCTCACTGGCTGACCCTGGGGTGTCCCCTTCTACTTCCCTCCAATTGGATTTAAAATTTTTTTTTTAACGTTTATTTATTTTTGAGACAGAGAGAGACAGAGCATGAATGGGGGAGGGGCAGAGAGAGGGAGACACAGAATCGGAAGCAGGCTCCAGGCTCTGAGCCATCAGCCCAGAGCCCGACGCGGGGCTCGAACTCTCAGACCACGAGATCGTGACCTGAGCTGAAGTCGGACGCTTAACCGACTGAGCCACCCAGGCGCCCCTACTTCCCTCCAATTGGAACGAACATGCCTAACACCCAGTTTTTGATTACACGGAGAAAGACAAGATGGCAGAACAAGAGCATGGAAGGAGCCTGGGACCCTAAGTGACCACGAGGAACAGAGGGTTCTCACCTCCCACCCTCAGGAGCCACCCACTTCAAAGCACTATGATGGAAACAACCCAAATATCCTTCACCTGGTGGACGGACGAACAACCGCCACAGACACTGGACTACTGCTTGGCAGCAGAAAGGAGCAAACCACTAACACACACGAGAGTGAATCTCGATGCACCAGATTCAAGACCACAAAGTGGGGAATTCCATATATAGGATGTTCGGGAAGAGACAAAACTACAGGAACAGAAAGTGACCAGTAATTTACAGGGGCTGGGAGAAGAATTTACAGGGGCTTGGCAGCAAAGGGCAAGAGGAAGCTTGAAGAGTGATGAAGCTGTTCTAAACCTCCAGCGTGGGAGCAGTTACGGGGCTTTACACACAAAACTCTACACTAAACAGGGCACGTTCGGCTATTTGTAAATCACACCTCGAGTTAAAGAAGAAAAGAGAGTGCATTGAGAATTAAGATGTTCTCTTCCTTAACCCCCAGGTTAAAGTCGCCATTACAACAGCTTAGAGTTTACCCAGTTTAAGACCACCATCAAGAAAATTAAAGAATATTGACTATTTTAAGTAAGCATTTAGGAAGCAAACAAACTCACCTACCCATTACCTTTTGATTTCCAGAGTGCAAATCTGCCCAAGGCCTTAAATGAACTGAATTCACACACCAAGGTACCAAAAAAGAGTCAAAAAAAAAACCAATAACAAAAAAAGTCAACAGCTTCCCAGTAATTACACACATGCCTGATGGAGAATTGGCAAGGTCCACGCAACATTTATCTTTTCAGAAGTGACAGATACAAATATTAGTCTTAAAAAGAACTTTGTCTCCCTCCTCAAATATGGGATAAGCCAAAAGAATCCAGTGAGCAGTACACAACACAGTTGTCAAGGCCTGCACCTTATTTCATGGAGACCTACACGGCTGTCCACCCCCACCTTGCCAGAACTTAAGCAAACGTTTATAAAATGAACAAAATGTCTAAGACAGAATATGGATCTCAGCCAGCAAAATAAAAATGCATTTTTCTGTGGTCTATTTCAGTCTAGCTGTTCTTGTGGAGCTCCTTGTGGGGCAAGCCTGTCTTATTCGCCCCGGGCTCCGTCCCCAGGCCCTGCCAGCCAGCACCTCCACCGCACTCCTTGATCACAACCCCTCCTGCAACTATCTCCCTGGGACGACAGACTAAGAGCAAGGACCATATTGTAAAAAAGCTGATAAAGGAATGGATGAACCAACATTTTCTGTGGAAGATTAAGTAAAATACACGTTAAAACAGACTCAGAAGTTCTGGAGTCAGTCTTAACAGATTCCGAAGATTGATAATTCAGAAGTTAGATTCAGAAGCTAAATGATAATTACTTTAAACCCAAGTTTCTAGACCCAAAAGATGAAAAAGAAACAGAAACAGCAAAGCTTAAAAAAAAAAATTTAATAAATTAAAAAAAAAAAAAAGCCACATACTCAAACTCAAACCCTGTGTGGACCAGAAGCTGGAGCCGGTGGAGTTCCTCTGGCTATAATCAAGGTAATCAATCACAGGCCTTTTAACGAGATCTCCAATGATTCTCACTATGCAAAAGAGGACAGTATACTTTCTATCTTGGTCAGCCTAACAAGAAAGCACAAGTTTTAAGTTTCTCTTCTTACCTTATCCACAACCACTTCCTAGCAATGATAAAATTATAAACTTTTCCACACTCAATAATCACAAAATTCTGCAGGTAGACAAAGTCTTCAATGGTTGCTAAACAATAATTAGGAAGTACTTATTTTGTGTGAGAAGCATAAAAAAACCATCTGATCGCTACCAAATATTTTAATTTTGCTCTATTTTTCTTAAATCCATTGTTATTGCTAACATGGCTAAACATGTGTGAAACTAACACATTATCATTAAAGAACCACACAATTTCACTACATCCGAGTCAAACCCTAAACACCTGCAAGTGTAACCAAAATCCTGTAAAAAGTACCTCCTCTTTCATCACACTGAAGAATACCCACATTTTAAAGTGTGAGGATCAGACTTTACCCTCAGACACCCCAGCAAAGAGACATTAACCAAAAATATGAGAAAACGAAGAAAACAATTCTTCCAATATGACCTACTGAAAGCTGTCAGGCCACCAATGCAATGAGGAAGTAGAACGAGCCACCTAGCACTTGGTGCTTAAAACTTCCAAACTGGGGTTAGAGCGCGGCCTCAGGCTCCTTTCCAACCTTTCCTCAGCCAAGCTCCTCAACCTTCAGGGAACTCTGGCCGCTCCAAATAACTCCGTTGTTCTGGGCATACATCTTCAAACTCAATTCTTGTATGGTCTGTGGCTCCTGCTTGAAACATCCACTTTCTACCTTATTTTGCCCAATAAGCTAACTTGGAAATTGAAGAAAATTACAGCTGCTTCATCCCCCCCCCCCCACGGAATTTAACTCGCTTGATGAACTGGCACGTCAGACTGACTTGTTCTACAGGAAAAGTAAGGATGGAAATTAAGGTGGAAATGGAGCCGCCTTGCTCTGGGCAGGAACTGGGTGAACAGGGTAAGCAGTCCTGGCTCTTCCAACTTCGGTAAACGCAATCATCTTCACTTCACCTTCCATAATGCGAGCAAACTTCGGTCAGCCCTTCCTACCACTTACCGAAGCGTTCTGCACATAAACACATTTGCAAGGAGTCGCACGGAAAAGGCAAGGATGCTACGGCACAGCACAACCATGTTAAAACAACTATCAAAGAATTCTAAAACTGGGAATTTGAGCCCTCATCTAAATTCTTATTTTTAGTATCATGTTATTCTAAGACTATGCTTGAAAAATATGATTCCATGGGGCGCCTGGGTGGCTCAGTCGGTTAAGCATCCGACTTCAGCTCAGGTCTTGATTTCGTGATCCGAGGGTTCAAGTCCCGTGTCAGGATCTGTGCTCACACTCGGAGCCTGGAACCTGCTTCAGATTCTGTGTCTCCCTTCCTCTCTGCCCTTCCCCTGCTCATGCTCTCTCTCTCTGTGTCTCTTAAAAATGAATAAACATTAAAAACATTAAAGAAAAAAGAAAAATGTGATTCCAGGTTGAGGGCTGGTGAGGGAAAGGCCCAGACTACACACAGAACTGAAAAACATTGCTCATCTTGCCCTCATCCTGACCTTCGTAATCACTTTCCGAGCAGTGCCCACACACCCCAGCCAGCAAGTGGGACTGAGGCCTCCCGACTCCCCAGCAGCTGCCGCTTCACTCTAACATGAGTGCTCCTACAACATTAGAGCCCTTTCAGAGAGATTTTAAGAAGGAATGGGACGGGCACCTGGGTGGCTCAGTCGGTTGAGCGTGGCTCAGTCGGTTGAGAGTCCGACTTCGGCTCAGGTCATGATCTCTCAGTTCGCGGGTTCGAGCCCCACGTCAGGCTCTGTGCTGACGGCTCAGAGCCTGGAACCTGCTTCGGATTCTGTGTCTCCCTCTCTCTCTGCCCCTTCCCCACTCATGCTCTGTCTCTGTCTCTCAAAGATGAATAAACGTTAAAAAAAAAATTTTTTTTTTTTTAAAAAAGAAGGAATGGGACACCAGAAGTCATTTTAGAATTATGTGTCATACACAATTTAAAAATAAAAGCTCTATTTGATTAGGGGAACCAAGGACTACGATTTCCCCAATCCACAACAAAGTCTTTCTTACTGGTGATCTAACTGAATACAGCAACAATCACTAACTGAAAAAGGTGTGTTTCAAAAAACCAATCTGTTAAGCTAAATGACATTTGTGTGTGTGTGTTTTGTTCTCTACAATTTTATCAGAGGTGTTAAGTTTATGGATCCACCACAGTCCAGACACAGAACATATCCCTCACCACAATGGTACCTCTTAGAGCCACACCCACCACACGCTCCCTAACCCCTGGTGACCACTCATCTAGTCTCTATGCCTAAAACTGTGTCCTTTCAAAAATGTTATACAAGAAGCATTATAGAGTATGTGGCCTGTTAGGATTGGCTGTTCTCACGGGCATGATTTCCTTAGGAGTGACATAGGCTGTGACAGGTATCGGGGTTTATTCCGCTTTACGGCCGAGTAGTTTCACCACTCACCTGTTGAAAGGCACCTAAGCTGATTCCAGATTTTGCCATTATGAGTAAAGCTACTACAAACGCTGTGTACAAGTTCTTGTGTGAACACAATTTTTCACTTCTCTGGGATAAATGCCCAGGAGAACAACTGCCGGGTCAAACAGTAATTGTATGTTCGGTTTTACAAGAGACTGCCAAACCGTTTTTCCAGAGTCGCCGTACCGTTTTCTACGCCCACCAGCAATGATTACGCGGCCGAGACCAGCATTGTGAGCTGTCAAAGTGACCTTTTAGAAACACGAATCAGATCTCTTGTTTTACCACACAAGTGTGCATCTGGTCAGAGTAAGCTTCGAAGTCCTTACTCCTTCGGTGCACAAGGCCCCATCTGGCTGCCCCTCACCACCTCTCTTCTCCCCCGCCCCCAACTTCCTCTATTTCTGCCCTTCATTTTGCTTCAGTCACCAGCCTCCTTACTACTCCTCAAATACAGAACGCACGGCTACTTTTCTGTTCCCTCCACCTGGATCTCTCTTCCAGATATCCAAATGCTTGCTCCCTCCATTGTGCCCCAGCATCACCTTCTCAGCGCACTTTATACCCTAAATAAAACTGCACACCCCTGCTCCCCCTTATTCTTTGTATATTTGTTTCTCCCCATAGTTTTCATCACCACTGGTCTTGCTCACTGCTATAACCCCGGGGCCCAGGACTGAGCCTGGCACAACACTGGCACTTGGTTGAAAGGGCTCCTTCCAGGTCACCTAGTCCAAGCTCCACTTTGGTCCCCATTCCCAGTAACTGGGAGCTCTCCATGCCCCCTGAAGCTCACGTGTCAAGGTGACAACCCACTTTGCAGCCACACAAATGCCCAATGGCCCTGGGGCAGAGAAGTGATACTCCTCAGCTACACCTGGACAAAGCAGCCCAAATCTTCCCTCCCAAATGCTGGCGGCATTGTTAGCAACAAAGCCTGACCATCTACGGTGGGGCTTTTTAAGATTTAACAGGAACAGATTGCTCACAGAATTTGTCAAAATGCAGACTCTAGGGGCGCCTGGGTGGCTCAGTCGGCTAAGCATCCAATGAGCCCTGCGTGGGGCTGTGCTGACAGCTCAGAGCCTGGAGCCTGCTTCAGATTCTGTGTCTCCCTCTCTCTCTGCCCCTCCCCTGCTGTGCTCTGTCTCTCTCTCTCTCAGAAATAAACATTAAAAAAAAAAAAAAGGTTTTTTAATAAACAATAAATAGGGGCACCTGAGTGGCTCAGTCGGTTGAGTGTCTGACTTCGGCTCAGATCATGATCTCACGGCTGGTGAGTTCAGGCCCCACGTCAGGCTCTGTGGTGAACAGCTCAGAGCCTGGAGTCTGCTTTGGATTCTGTGTCCCTCTCTCGCTCTGCCCCTCCCTCACTCATGCTGTGACTCTCTCTCAAGAATAAATAAAACATTAAAATAAATAAGTAAATAAGGAAAGAAAGAAAGAAAGAAAGAAAGAAAGAAAGAAAGAAAGAAAGAAAGAATGAATTTAAAAAAATTTTTAATGCAGACTCTGATTCAGTAGACTTCAGGTGCAGAAAAGATTCCACACTCCTTATAAGCTCCAAGTGATACAAACTGCTGGCCCTAAAGAGACCGCACTTTAAGCAGCAAGGACCTATGGCAGACCACGTCTCTAACACATATTCCAGCACCCGAGCTGATTCAATTCAACACAACATTAAACAGGGTCTTATACTGTATTTTATTTCTCCTTCTCATCTGAATAAGACTAAATGTCCTGACGGTGGGCCCATTCCAAGGTAGTTTACCAAGCAGCTGGCTCCCTTTCGGGAGCTACAGGTAACAGGGGTCGGGACTCTCTCAGGTGGACAGAATTCATCAGCGGGCCATTTGAAACCAGGACAATGTGAAAACTTTGCCTCGAAGTTCCAAAAGTCCTTTTTTAAAAAGAAATTCGTGTCAATGTACGAACTGTCACTGAATTATACACTTTAAAATGGTTAATTTTGGGGTGCCTGGGTGGTTCAGTCGGTTAAGTGTCCAACTCTTGGTTTCAGCTCTGGGAATGATCTCACAGTTTGTGAGTTCAAGCCCTGCATGGGGCTGTGCACAGACAGCACGGTTTCTTTCTCCCTCTTTCTCTGCCCCTCCCTGACTTACATATTCACACTGCCTCCCTTCCCCGTCCCCTCAAAAAAATAAACATTAAAAAATAAAATAAAATGGTTAATATTATGTTATGTGAATTTCACCTCCAAATAAATAAACAAGAAATTCCACAATATTATACAGCAATCAGTAAGAATTTTATGCACTACTATGGAACAATGTCTATGAAAAATACGGGGTGATCTCAATCATGAGAACAAAAACAGGGACACATTTAAATGCTTGAATATGCATTAAAAAAATCAGAGAAAACGACAAAAGACATTTAATAATTGTTATTTTTAGGGAATGAGACTAAGGACAGACTAGAAGGAGGGCTTAGTTTTTCATCTTCTGAGCCGTCTGAAGATGTTTTACGATGTGTATGTGTAACTTTTATAATTTTTTAAACTAGTTAATAGAAAGGAACCAGAAAAGAAATGGTTCACAAAAGTGGTCCCATCCTATTTAATCTAGGGGTAAGCAAACTACAGCTTGCATGTTTTGGGCCAGTCTCTGAGCTAAGAAATGTTTTCACATTTTTAAATGGTTGATTAAAAAAAAAAAAAAATCAAACAATAATATTTCATGACATGTGAAAATTATATGAAATTCAAATTTCAATGTCATCAATAAAATTTTATTGGGACACAGCCACACTCCTTCATTTACATATTACCCCTGGCTGCTTTTATTTTACAATGGCAGAGTTGAATAGTTGCAACAGAGACATGGCGCCCACAAAGCCTAAAAATGGCCGACTATCTGACCGTTTACAGAATAACTTTGCCAATGTTCACAGATTGGAAGACTCAATATTGTTAAGGCGCCAATACTCCCCAAATTGATCTACAGATTCAATGCAATCCCCATCAGAATCCTAGCTGGCCTCTCTGTAGAAACTGACAATCTGATCTTACAATTCATACAGAAATGCATGGGGTCCAGAATAGCCAAAACTATCTTAAAAAAGAACAAAGTTGGAGGACTCAAATTTCATGGTTTGAAATTGTGATAAAAAATACAGTAATCAAGACTGTATAGTATTGGAAGAGGATATAGACATTTGGACCAATGGAATAAAACTGAAGGTCCAGAAAAAAATCCATACGTTTATGGGCTATTAGTTTTTAACAAGAGTGCCAATACAACTCAATGGGGAAAGAAGAATCTTTTCAATAAAAGGTGCTGGGAGCGCTGGAGATCCACATGCGAAAGAACGAACCTGGACCCTCACCTTACACCATATACACAAATTAACTCGAAATGGGTCAGACCTAAATGTAAGAGTAAAACTTACAATTCTTAGAAGAAAACATGGGAGTTCTACATCTCTGTGACACCTAAAGCACAGCGACTGAAGACAAAATAGAAAACTGGACTTCATGAAAATGAAAAACTTTTGTGCTTTCAATTCAAAGGACACTACCAAGAAAATGAAGAGACAATCCACAGACAGGAGGAATGTTTTTAAAAATCATATATCTGATAAGGGTCTAGTGTGCAGAACACATAAAGAACGGTTTCAATTCCACAATAAAAAAGACAAGTCAGCTTTGAAAAACTGGAAAGCACGAGGGCAAGGCCTTACAAACTAAGTACAAGAAAGAGGGGCGCCTGGCTGTCTCGGTCCGTAAGGCGGGCGCCTCTTGATCTTGCGGTCACGAGTTTGAGCCCCATGTTAGGTGCAGAGATGAAAGAAAGGAAAGGAAAGAGGCCAGGTCCCTAATCTTGGTGTTCGGCCTCCTCACACAGACTTATTCCTGTCTTATAATAAGATCTCGCCTGCTTAGGCCATTGCAGCAGGGTTTTCTGTTATCTGCAGCTGAAAGTGCCCTGGCTGAGAATACCAAGTACAGCTATGTCACCTCACGCTTAGCGGAGAGGAACAAGTCCTGTTGGTTCCACCTTCAAAATTCAGTCACTTGTCACCCTGCCACTAGCAACATCCTGACGGAGCCCACCACCCTCTCACCTGATCACTTTAACAGCTTCCTAACTGGTGTCCTGCCTCTGCCCGTGCTCCCCTTCACTGTTCTCGACCAGTGTTCCTTGTAAAATGGAACTAAGATCCTGCCGCTCCTCTAACCAAACCCTGCGATGACTTCCCACCTCACGTAGAATGAACGCCAAGGTCCTTAGTGAGCCCACCAGGAAGGGCCTACCGATGTGGTGTGGCGCTCCCTCTACCTCTCTGACCTCACCCGCTAAGAGTCGCCCTCTCACTAATTCAACCAACCAAACGAACCCCTTGGTCTTCCTCAAACAGGGGGACCTTTGGACCTGTTCTCCCGCCCAGAATGCCGCTCCCCCACACACCTTCATGGCCAGACCTTCGACTCTCTTTCACGTGTTTATTCAAGAGCCACCATCTCAATGGACCTTCCCTGGAAATCCTCTCTAGAATGTCAACACCTTATCAACCCTGACGTCTCCTAGTTCCTTTCCCTGCCTTGCCGTTCCTCCTTCGTTTATCACTAACATACTTTATACTTTACTTATCTATCCTGTTTATGGTCTATGCCCCTCACTGAGATGAAAGCTTCAGAGGGCAGAGCTTTTTACCTGTTGATGGCTGTAGCCCTGCAACTGTTACAAGAGGCACCCATCAGTTGTTGAGTAAATACTTATTGATGAATGAATAATTAAAGCTAGGAGGAAACGACAGGAAATCTGAAGGAGAGTAAGAAAGAACCAAAGGCAACTGTCAATTGACTCAAAATTACAGTTAGGATGGTCCCAACCTCTGGCGCCCCTGCACGCCAGCCTTGCTGAGACCACAGCCAGTCCCACCCAGAGGCCCTGCATCCCACGTGCTGAGCAGAGAGCAGGCACCCGGCTACTTCGGCTGAAGCCCACACACGGCTGTGACACTACAGTTTCACACAACAGAGGAGGAGAACCATAAAAATAGAACAGATCCTTTCCAAATTGTTTCTGGACAATCCGGGGAATGGGTTTTTCAGCTGAAGCACCTGAACAGAAATGCCAAGATCCAATTTTGAACTGACTACTCAAAATTAATGAATACCTGCTTTCTCAACAGCAAATGTCTAAAAATACGATATTTGTGCATTTTATTTAAAATAACTACAATTAGGCCAATGTAGCTGATTTCAGAGCATGCTAAGAACCTTTAAAAGTTGCTGTTCTGAAATACTTTTGCTTTAACTAATTTAGAATCTATCTTCATATATGCACGGATTGAATCTGTAAGGATACACAAGGAGGAAGAAGAACAGAGCTTGCCTCTGGGCACAGAGTTAGGTGCTCAGGAGAAAGGAGTGGGAGAGAGACATTTTAATCATTACCTTTTCGTAACTTCAGAATTTGCATCACATGAATGTACTACTTGCGTGAAAATAACAGATTACGCTTTTAAAACAAACCAATCACACGTTACCTTAACATAACGTAATGAAACAACATCTACTTTTGTCAAGCCAGCTTTACAAAGAAACCTCTTTATATCCGTAGTTTGAAGTTAAGCAAATTCAGGTTCTGTCAGAGCAGCATAAGAAACAGATGGCATATTTTTACACAGACCAAGTGTTCGAACAAGCCTACAGACAGTGACAGCAGTAAGGTCTCCCTTCCCACCCGAGCCCTGCTTTATGCTTCCTGTTAACAAGAGCCAGGCAGTGTGTGAACTTCCATGGCATCTACCTCCGGGATGAATTATGATTCTGGAATGAATTACGATTATAAATTAGCTGCTGTAGAAATAAGTCAAATTGTTTTAATTTTTTTCTCTAAATATCCAAACATAGAGAAATATCCAATATTTGTCTAAATATCCAATATTTCTTCACCTCTTAGAAGAAAAATTAATTTCTCAATTTTTCAAGTGTCTATTTATTTTTGAGAGAGAGAGAGAGAGAACATGCACGGGAGGGGCAGAGAGAGAATCCCAAGCAGGCTCTGTGCTGTCGGTGCAGAGCCGGATGCAGGGCTCCATCCCGCAGGAGATCATGACCTGAGCCAAAATCAAGAGCCTAACAGGCGCCTCTATTTCTAAGTTGTATCCTGACGGATAAGCCAACATTACTCCCCGTAATCCTCACTTTCTAATTAAACGCTCAGGACACGGCAAGGATCACGTCAGCAGCCTAACAAATAGGAAAACCTTACTAAAAATGGATCAGTCGTAACAGAGTGAGTTTCTTAAAGACCGCCTCTCAAAAACTGTCCTCATCAAATGCCACCTTGTACACATCCAGAAGGAAAATAAAATGCCCTGGAGGGGGAGAAAGGCCTGACCTGCAGCAGGGCGCTCCTAACCCCTGCTCAACTCGGCTCATGAAGACTTCAAGGGAAAGCGCCTGGGTGCTGTCAGAAGGTCCGGTCTCCTTCTGTCTCAAAAATTCTCCCGGCACAAGCAACAGAGACCCCCAGCTTTCCAACACTAACAGATGTCACCAGTGAAGGCGACAGGAGCCGCCCGCGGGGCCCGCAGGCAGGCTGGACCACGACCCCGGTGTAGCGCGCCTCATTCATCCCCCCGCAATTAACCTCTCCCTCTGCAAGGGGCTGCTTTTATTTCCAACTGAAAGCAGGCAATAAACCTGTCAACTCTTCCTAATACTTGGGCCAATTTTCTGATTTCTCGCTTCTTAATAATAACCTTCTGAGCAGCTCGCCACGTACTTGGCAAACCCAACTCAAGCGTCTGCAGACGAACTTGGGCTTAGGCAAGCGGCTCTCCTGCCGTTGCCACCGATTCCCGGAGTAACGGAAGTGCCCTGAGAGTGACAGCCTCGAGTCACACAGGCTGCTTCAAGAGCCCCCTGGAAAAGAACCTCCCGCTGGGCCGAGCCCGCACGCCCGCGCCCTCCCGCGCCCTCCCGCGCCTCGCCACCCCAAAGGCATGATGTCATCGCTGTCCCCCCATCACCCCAGCTCCAATGCCTGGCTCGTCGCGAAGTGTCCTGCGCCCCAGCGCTCCTCCCTCTCAGAGAGGAGGAGAGGGAAGGCAAGGGAAGGGAAGTGGCGGTCTCGGCTCTCCCAAGTTCTGCTCACAGCACAGCCCGTCTCTTGCAAATATAAAGCGGCAAGTTCCTTCCCTAACTTCGCACGCCGGGAAAGGCAGAGGACCGGGGCCGAAACCGCGTCGGTGCCTTCAGCGGAGGCCCGTGAGGCCGTGCCTGCCTGCGGAGCGGCGCAGACCCACGCGAGGGGACCCGGGCAGGGCCCCGGGACGGGCACTCGCAGCACGAAGGGCGACGATGCGCCCGGAGCTCGGGGGCCGCGGGGCCGGGGTCTGCAGGGACGCCGCCGCTCCCGGCCGTCGCTGGGCCGGAGCGGCAGCGGGCCCATACTCACGGTCGGTGAAGCGGCTCCTCGGCCACGGCCGGGCCGGGGGGCGGCGGGGGCGGCGGCGGGGGCGGCGGCTGAGGCTGAGGCAGCGGCGGCTGCGCCTGCGGCAGCGGCTGAGGGGGCTGAGGCGGCGGCGGCGGCGGCTGCGGCTGCTGCTGCTGCTGCTGCTGCTGCTGCTGTTGCTGCTGCTGCTGCTGCTGGAAAGACTTGAGGGATTCGAAGGCCTTCATCAGCTTTTCCAGAGTCGCCATGGCGGCCTCCCGCACCGCGGGGACAGCCCCCGGAGCCCTGGAGCAGACTCGCGGCGCCGCTCAGCAGCGCGGCAATGAATGGGGCTCGAGGCCGCAGGCAGTAGCGGAACCGAGGCTCCCGGCCATCTTGGAGCCGTCCCGGCAGCCCCCGCGGCCGTACGTCCCGGGACGCTGCGCCGGCGGGGCGGGGCCAGGCCGGGCCGGCGGGATTGACAGCCAATGGCGGCGACCTCTGCCAATGGCCGGCCGAGGCGCCGGGCCGGCCCGGTCCCGCGGGGGTCACCTCTCTGGGCCGCGGCTGAGATCACCGCGCCGCTGAGATCACCGCACCGCCCTCCGGAGGGGGCGGGGCAGAAGGGGAGAGGCGGGGCAAAAGGGGAGAGGCGGGGCAAGGGGCGGGAGCGGCGCCGTAGGGGGCGGGACAGAGGGCCGGCGGAGCGGGGCGGGGCGGGGCGGGGCGGGGCGGGGCGGGGCGGATCGCGGGGGCGGTGGTGGAGAGAGGGGCGGAGAGCGGTGCGGCAGGGGGCGGGACAGAGGGCCGGCGGGGCGGGGCGGCACCGGGGAGCGCGGCGGAGCGAGCCCGGCGGGCAGGGCGGGGCAGGGCCGGGTGGGGCAGAGCGGGGCCGCGTCGCAGCCCCTGGGGGTCCGTCCGGGCGGTGGGGAGCACAGGTGCCTCGCCTCGCTGAGTCTGCAGCGCGAGGGGGAGCGGAGGGTAGGCACGGGGGTAAAAATCTGCCTGGTCGGTGCCTGCTACCCGCAGAGGCTGTGGCTGGTGCAGCAAGGAGCAGCTTTGACCCCAGAGATGGCACCCGCAGCGATAACTGCCCGATCCTAGCGGGTCCCCTTCAAGGAGACTACTGCTCCACAGATGTCTGTAGGGCACCTCCTGCTTGGGGTGGGGCAGGCCGGGGAGAAGGGTCCTGGAGCGGAGGTCGGTGAGTCAGCAGAGGACCACAGGGGACAGTGGGGCATCCAAGGGCGGCCATCCAACCTTACTGGCGGGGAGTGGGTTCGCCCCAGAGAGAGCTGCCTGGCGGGGAGGTGATGCATGCCTAGGAACCTCCAGGGCCCACTCAGGGCAGCGCCCTACTCTGGACCCACAAGCCACAACTCCCCTTTCTCTCACAGCCTGTCAGTTGTCCCAGGCGGTCAGGTAAAGGGAAGCCCAGCGGCACCACAGAAGTTGTCCCTGAGGGGATAGCAACAGGGCCCTCCTTCAGGGAAAGGGCATCAGAGCATCGTGCCACCAGCCTCCAGGTCCCAGTTCCGTGATGTTAATAAAGACCTTGTCCACGGGGCCAGGCCACGTGCCAGCTCAGGCACAGCAGGCCACAATGGCCGGGCTCCAGGCTGTCAGGTGCTGTGGTCCGCTGACGTTTAAGACAGCGCAGTGACCCCCTCCCAATATCCATGCCCTTCTATAGTCCTCTCCCCTGGAGTGTGGCCTGTCCCTGGTGGCTCGCTCGTAACCAAGTGAATAAGGCAAAGGTGGCATTCGGGATTAGGCTACAAACTGCTGTGTCTGTGTTGGGAGAGGCCACGTGGCCAACAGTCCGTGAGAAACTCCTGCTGCCTGGAATGGGGATATATTGGTTGGCACTTGAGAAGTCGTTTTGGGTCATGAGGATGAAAACCACATCCTGGCAGGATGGAGCTAGACGGAGCCAGGGCCCAGATGACTGGGCCGTTCCAGCCTGGCCTGCCTATCTCTGGACTTCTCAAAATCTGTGAGCCAGAAACAATTCTATTTTGTTTAAGCTCCTGTTACTTTGGATTATTCTGTTTATATGCTGCTAGACCAAATTCTAAACCGGTCCAGAGAGGTTGAGTCATGAGACCTTATTTGCCCACAAGAGATCATGGCTGTTTCAGCCACGGCAGGAAGAAAGTGACCTGTCCAGAACTTACTATGATCCTGACAGGAAGGCCTTTTAGAAAGGGACTGTCATGAAAGCAGATTGTGTTTAAATTCAGAGAAAAGTTTGGCATAGTCCAAAACAGAGCCACTAAAGATGAACACAGGTGGGTGTGCAGTTCGGCCTGGTGTCTCCAAAGCCTTAAAAACAGGCATAGTCCCTGGGGCTCCTGGGTGGCTCCGTCGGTGAAGCGTCTGACTTCGGCTCAGGTCATGATCTCGGGGTCCGTGAACTAAAGCCCCACGTCGGGCTCTGTGCTGATCGCTGGGAGCCTACAGCCTGCTTCAGATTCTGTGTCTCCTTCTTTCCCTGCCCTTCCCCCGCTCACACTCTGTCTCTGTCTCCCCAAAATGAATAAACATTAAAACTTAAAAAAAAAAAAAAAAAAAAAAAAGACAGGCATAGTCCCTGACCAGTAAAGACACTTCTGGTAATTTACCCCAGGGAAACAGTCACGTATACGTGAGGACGATCGCTTATTACAGCAACACTGAGGACAAAAAACATGGAAACAACATAAATGCTGGACAGAACAGGCGGCTAAATGTATCGTGATCCATCCACAGGACTGCAGTCGCTCAGATCCTGCTTTAGGAGAGCATTCGTGACACAGGCAAAGTGTGCAATGCGTGAGCACACTACTATGCATAGCATGGCCTCCCCCCCTTTCTTTTTTTAAAGAGGGAGAAGAAACCACACACACACACGCGCACACACACACACACACACACACAGAAAAGGGACCTGGTCAGTAAGTCTGTGACAGTGACTCTTGTGAACAAGGAAATAATAGGTGATTTGTATCTTAGCCTTTGTGTTTTTTCTGTACTTTTCAAATCTTCCACAACGAACTTGTACTATTTAGTAGGAAAGAATGTAAAAGAGTAGGTTTGGGTGGGGGAGCTAAAAACGGAAGCCTAGCAACACACTGGTGACGGATCCTGCCGAGGGAGAGAGGGAGATATTTAAAGCGCCCAGCGCCCCGCACAAATGGGGTACGGTGCAGCTGGGGGCGGACGCACACTCTGGACCCCAAACCCGGTAGGAGTCCCCGGGGCGCACGGCAGGGCCGCAGGGAACTAGGTGAGTGGGCCGGTGGCTCCTGCCCGTCTCCCCTGAAGCCTCCTTCCAATTGAGAGAGAGCTATTGCCATGTATCTTAATTCTACACAAATGCACGCACGTACTGCAAAAGACACAGACACAGTGATTGTGGTTTTGAACAATCAACATTTGTTTAAACTGACTCCCACCTCTACCGTGTCTTCTTACTCTTCGTGCCCTCCTGCATCTCCGAGCTTCCAGCTGGGGTCATGGTCTTCCGCCTGGAAAACACCACAGAGACTTGCTTTTACAGGGCACCTTTTACCGCTGAAATCCCTCTCGGTTGACCTGAAAAAACCTTTACTTTGCCTTCATTCTCAATGGAGTTTTGGTTGTGTATAGAGTTCAAGGATGACAGATGTTTCCCGTCAGCAGATGAAAGGCCTGGACACCACTGTCCTCTGCTTTTCATTCTGCCTGTTGAGGAGTCGGCTGTTGGTTGAATGGTTGTTCCTTGAGGTGATGTGTCTTTTTTGCCTCTCTGTCTGCATTCAACGTTTTCTTGCTATCTTTGGCTCCCTTGGTTGTGCTGCACGTGTGTGGAGAGAGGAGCCGGCCTCTTGACGGTGACCCTGGGGATCCTGTTCAGTGATCTAGCAGTCAGATGCTGGGCGGGAAGGGCTCGAAAGGCTGGCTGATACCAGTTCTGGAAGTTCTGGGATGCGAGTTCCCTGGTGATGTCTGGGATCGGGCTGTTCTTTTCACCAGCAGAGCCGTTCCCCGGAGCCTGAAGTCTGCCACTGCTGCGTGATCAGCCAGGGGCTCCCGGTTCCCTTCGGGTCCCCGTAAACATGCACGTTGACAGGGAACGAGGTCCCTCTCCTGGGATGCTTCCGGTGGCTGTGGCCGGCTGGCCTGCGTGGAGCTAACGTACAGCAGGAACTTGAGACAGGCACTTCTTCTCATGGCCTTCTGCCTCCACGTTTCTCCATTCGCTCCACTGTATGTCCACACTGCGTGTCCTCTACATGGTGTTGGTCGTTCCTGGCTTGCTTAGCAGTCGGGTTTCTTTTCTTTCTTTTTATCGTTTTATTTTTTTAAATGTTTATTTATATCTGAAGGAGAGAGGGACGGACTGTGAGCGGGGAGGGGCCGAGAGACACAGAATCCAGTTCAGGCTCCAGGCTCCAAGCCGTCAGCACAGAGCCCGATGCGGGGCTCAAACTCAAGAACTGTGAGATCGTGACCTGAGCTGAAGTCAGACGCCCGACCGACTGAGCCACCCAGGCGCCCCACAGTAGGGTTTTCACTGAATCTGCTTGGAATTAGTTGGGTTTGATGGCTCTCAGGTTTTGGAAAAACTGGACTTATTTTACTGGTTCTCTCCCTGGCCGTTTCCATTCCGTTGTTCAATCCTCGTTTAACCATTAAGTTCTGGAGATTTTGTAGTTTTCTGTACTAGAATGCCTGATCAGTTCTACAGGATGCCGTGTCACTTTTTAAAGTTTCTAGTTCCCTGCTGAATTTGTCATGTCTTGAACATCACGTGCACAGCTTTCGAAGACTTTGTGTCTCCTTGATTTCCATTTCCCGGAGCATCTAAGGACATGCCTCTCCTGTCTGAAGTTTCTGCTAATTCTCATTTGTATTGTCACATCTCCTATCCCTGCTTCTCTTTGCTTGTATACGGGACATTGTATTTGGAAACCATTATAGAATAATTTGAAGCTTAAGGTATTGTCTTCCTCCAGGGAGTATTTTATTTGCAATGCTGGGCAACTTGGGACGTGAGAAGTCCCAGGGCGTCTTAACCCAGGTTGCAGTTACGAAGTTCTCCGGGCCACTCCAGAGCTGGCTTACTCCCAGGTCACCCTTTTTCTTGGGTGGGCTGGACCCCAAAGTGGAGACTGAACCGCCTGGGGCCCCAGTCTTGGCACGCCTTGGATTTGACTTGTGTTCCCCTGCCTCAGCCTTTCAAGTGTCTTAGGATTCTCCCCGGTCCCCCCACAGCAGGAGGAGCCCTGGCATTTGGCTCATCTCTCTAGGTTCCTACCCTCTCCTGGCTTTCAGCCCTGACAGTTGCTTACTCTCTTGATGTTTATACTTGTCAGAAGGTAAGTCCATATTCCCTAGCCCACCCTTGCTGTATGTGGAAGTTCTCCTCTACATATTAAATAGGATGTTAATTGAGAGTGGTCATCCTTCTCTTATTCCTGATTTTAACATGAATGCCTCCAGTGTATATGGGTAAGTTGCTGCCTTCTGGGCCGATACGTCTATTCCATTGTACTAAAGAAGTATTTATTCAGTTTATTGACTGAATGTAACATAGATAAAATGAGTCCCTGTCCTAGGCAGCCCTTAACCTAGTGGTGAGGCACAGCCATAGTGAATTGTTGCTTCTACATCCAACTATCCAACAGCACAGAACTGTCCACTTCCTCCGTCTCCATACGTCCAACCTGCCCAGCCACGTTGGCCCCCACGTGGCTCCTTCCACTCCTGCCGCCCCACACCCTGGCTTCATGCAGCAAACGGAGTGCGCTTTTCTTACCTCTCTTACACACACGTAAAGTTAGTAGTGCAGCGGCCACCCAGTATACCTTCCTCTATATTCAACGATGGTTAACGTCTTGTCGTATCCCCCCCCCCCACCCCTGCAATCACTGGAAAGTACGTTGAAGACACTGTCACACTCTACCCAGCAATACTTTAGGAGATGCCTTCAAAACTAATGGCCACAAGGGGCGCCTGGGTGGCTCAGTCGGTTGGGCATCTGACTTCGGCTCAGGTCACGATCTCACTGTCCATGGGTTCGAGCCTCGCGTCGGGCTCTGTGCTGACTGCTCAGAGCCTGGAGCCTGTTTCAGATTCTGTGTCTCCCTCTGTCTCTGACCCTCCCCCGTTCGTGCTCTGTCTCTCTCTGTCTCAAAAATAAATAAATGTTAAAAAAAAATTTTTTTTAATTAAAAAAAAAAAAAAAAAAACTAATGGCCACAATACCATTTTCACATAACTATCTAACATCACCTAAAATCCAGTCCTGAGTGAAATTTCCAAATGGCCCCAGTATGCCTTTTAAGTTTTTTAAAATGAGGATCCAATCAAGGTTCATGCTTCGCACTTGGGTTGTTATAATTTTTTATGGATAATTCTCCGTTGTCGTCGTTGTTGTTGTTGTTGAAACGACACTGACCTTCTAAAGCATCCAGGCCAGTTTCTCCTGGAACATCCTCCCTTGTGAATTTGGCTGCCTCCTCGAGGTGTGGTTTGACTTGTTCCCGTATCCCTCGCATTTTCTGTAACCAGGAAGATTGGTTGCACTGCCCCATACTTTAGCCACTAGCCACATGTGGCTATTGAGTACTTACTAACTGTAAGGGCGCCTGGGTGGCTCAGTTGGTTAAGCATCCGACTTCGGCTCAGGTCATGATGGCTCGAGAGTTTGAGCCCCATGTCGGGCCCTGGGCTGACACACACATTCTGTGTCTCCCTCTCTCTCTGCCCCTCCCCCGCTCATGTGCGCGCGTGAGAAATAAACAAACATTAAAAAAAAATTTTTTAAGGTAATAACTCTGAACTGAGATGTGCTGTAAGTACAAAATACACCAGATTTCAAATACTTCGTATAAAGTAAAGAATGTAGAATATCTCATATTTATACTGTTTACTTGTAGAAATGATATTTGGATATATTGGGTTAAACAAAAATATTAAAAGCAGTTTCTTTTTACTTTTTAAAAACTACATATGTGGTTCACACATTGTGTTGCACGGCTCTGGTCTGGAGGCCAGCTAGGCTCCCATCAAGCCCTTTGGGAGGGAGGCTGCCCAGGTGGGGCTTGTCCCAGGGTCAGGCTGCCCTCTGTCAGCGGGGCCATGTGGGGTCACTCAGCAGAGCTGGTAACCACCAGATCTCTCCCGTGTAAAGTCCCTTTTCCTCTACAATCAGGAGGTCCTTTGTGGCTGTTCTCTGCAGTTCTCCGGACCTGTGAGAATTCTCCGTTATCCAGAAGCCTTCCACCAGTGGGTCTGGCACCCGCGACGAGCCCGGCCCGAGTTGGCTGGGAGGCTGGGAGCGGCAGAAGGGTGGCTGTTGCAACTCCCTCGTTTCTTCTGCCTCGGCTGCCTGGCTGTCCTCCCTGAGGGACAGCTTGCCCCCCCATGTCGCATCCATTCCCTCCCTCCCTCCTCTCCTCCCAATCTTAAAAACTGTGTGTGTCACAACCAGTTTCACCATTATTCTTTTGTGGAAGCTCAAGTTGTCCCCAGTTCAACGCAAGCCCCTTCAAAGTAGCTCCTGTGTCCTTTGGACACACCCCGTCATGTCTCGAGCACTTTCGCATTTTATGTCACAACAAGATGTTCCCAGCCCGTCCTTCCTGCCTCAAACCCGGAATCGGCCATTTCTCTAAGGAGCCCTGACTCTTCGGTACATGATGACGTCTAGAAACGAAGAGCGGGGCTCCACCCATGCTCACTGCTGTGGAGGTGTCACTGCTTCTGGGCCCTTCAGAGCACACAGAGCTGGGGATTCATGAGTGGGTATCTCAGTTCAATTATTTTCATTCTCTTTCACTGTAGTAAAATATACAGAGCACAAAATTGACCATTTTAACCATTTTCAAGTGCACAATTCAGTGGCACCTGATTCAAATTTATTTTAAAGAGTCTTTTTTAAGTTTATTATTTTTCTATTTTTTAATGTTTATTTTTGAGAGAGAGAGAGAGAGAGAGAGAATGAGTGGGGGAGGGGCAGAGAGAGAGGGAGAGGGAGAGGGAGAGAGAGAGAGAGAGAGAGAGAGAGAGAATCCCAAGCAGGCTCTATGCTCTCAGCGCAGAGTCTAATGTGGGGCTCAGACCCACAAACCCCGAGATCGTGACCTGAGCCAAGATCAAGAGTCAGACGCTCAACCGACTGAGCCCCCCAGGCACCCCTCACATGCCTCGTGTTATAGATGATGAAACACAGACCCAGGAGGGGTGGTGACATGAAATGACGTGCCGAGTCTGGATCACCAGGTCCTGGCGCTGACGCCCCGGGTGAGGTGAGCACTAACGGGGAACTTTGAGTCGGAAACTCTTAACAGTATGCTCACAATCCAGTAAGAACCTGAGACGGGCGAGCAAAGACTGGGGACAGCACTAGCCAGGACCGGTACGAACACACGCAAACAGGACTCCAAACACTGTTAGTTGAATAAATTCTTGTCACTTTTCTCAAGAGTGATTTGGCAGCATCCATCAAAAGATTTAAGTACACAAACCATTTGACTTAGCGTCTACTTAAGAGTGTTACTGGGGCGCCTGGGGGGCTCGGTCGGTTGGGCGTCTGACTTCAGCTCGGAGATCGTGATCTCGCCGTTCGTGGGTTCGAGCCCCGTGTCGGGCTCTGTGCCGACCGCTCGGAGCCTGGAGCCCGCTTCGGATTCTGTGTCTCCCTCTCTCTCTGCCCCTCCCCCGCTCGCATTCTGTCTCCCTCTCTGTCTCAAAAATAAACAAACATTAGATATTTTTAAAAAAAAAATTTTAAGTATTACTCTAGAGACATTATTGGATAAGCACTCAACGATGGAGGTACAAAGGTGTCAATCAAAGTAATAATATCAAAAAGATGAGACGCCATCGATGTCCAACAGTAAGGCATTGGTAGAAACATTCATACTTTCATATATCAGAATGCCCAAAAGCCATTAAAAAAATGACACCTTCAGGAGGATGTGGAGAAACTGGAACCCCGTGCACTGTCGGTGGCAATGCAAACTGGGGCAGCTACTGTGGAAAACAGGATGGAGGTTTCTCAATGACCCTACGACCCAGCAGTCCCGATTCTGAGTATTTACCCAAAAGAATTGGCACCCGGGCCTCAAAGAGATATCCGCCGGATTCATAGCCGCCGAAAGGTGGAGACCCAAGCGCCCGTCAGCGGATGGACGGACAAACGGTGTGGTCCATCCACACAATGGAGTGTTATTCAGCCCTAAAAAGGAAGGAAACCCCGGGGCGCCTGGGTGGCTCCGTCAGTTAAGCTTCCGACTCTTGATTTCGGCAGGTCACGATCTCACAGTTCATGAGTTCAAGCCCTGAGTCTGGTTGAGTGCTGACAACATGGAGCCTGTGTGGGCTTCTCTCTCTCTCCCTTTCTCTCTCTGCGCCTCCCCCCCCCACCCCCAACCCTGGGCAAGTAAATAGGTAAACATTAAAAAAAAAAAGGGGGGAAGGAAATCCTGCCACCTGCCACCACCTGCATGAACCGTGGGGACATTATGCTCAGTGAAATGAGCCAGTCATGAAAGGACAAATACTGCATGATCCCCTTTATAGGAGGTCCCTAGAGTAGTTAAATTCAGAGAGACAGAAAGGACATGGTGGGAGCCAAGGGCTAGGGGGAGAAAGGAGAGTTGTGTTTAATGGGGACAGAGTGTCAGATTCACATCAGTCTAGAGATGGGTGGTGGTGACGGTTGCACAACAATGTGAATATACTTAATGCCAAACTGGACACTTAATGTTAAGGGGGTACATTTTATGTAGATGTATGTTTTGCCACTGAAAAAATAAAGAAAAAGAAATACTTCATTTCTTTTTTTAAATTTTATTTTATTAAAAAAAATTTTAATGTCTATTTAATTTTTTGAGAGAGAGAGACACACACACACAGAATCCAAAGCAAGCTCCAGGCTCTGAGCTCTCAGCACAGAGCCCTACACAGGCCTCGAACTCATGAACTGCGAGATCATGACCTCAGCCGAAGTCAGATGCTTAACCAACTGAGCCACCCACGTGTCCCCAGAAATACTTCATATCTAATGAAAATCTTTACCAGAAGAAAAACCTAGTTTTTGATGAAACTAACAGGGAACTTTGAAGACATTTTTGGTGGGAGAGGAAATTTTTAAAAATTTTCAGAAGGGCAGTTTGTTCTCATAGGTATATAATATACATTCTTTTAAAATGTCCATATACCTTTTTTTAGTATGTAATTGTGCTTCATTGGGGGAAAACAAATAATTTTTACAAGACAATGTTTATTTTTATCTATTTTTTGTTTTTTGTTTTTTTCAAGTTCATTTATCTGTTTTAAGAGAGAGAAAGGAAGAGCATGAGCAGGGGACAGGCAGAGAGAGCGAGAGAGGGAGAAAGAGAATCCCAAGCAGACTCCACTGTGTCAGCACAGAGCCTGACATGGGGCTTGATCTCATGAACTGTGAAATCACGACCTGGGCCGAAATCAAGAGTCAGTCACTTAAACTGCCTGAGCCACCCAGGAACCCTTGTTTATTCTTATCTTAGTAATAAACAGATGTGGTCAACAGAAAAGGGCAGACAGTGCTTATAAAGAAAACAGCATTCCTCTGTCCCTTTTCCACCCATCCCAGTGGAAATGGGCAGAAAGCCCATGGAAAGCCACTTGGAATTGCTTTAGCTCTTTCTTGCAGCGTTTACATCAACCGTTCATACACTTTAACCGAGGGATCCCCTGCTACAAATCTACCTTAGAAACACTAACATGTGCACAAAGATAACAGTACAGGGATGTCCATCCCACTGGTGTTTATAGCAGCAAGAAAGCTGCAAACAATGATTGTGTGGATTGTCTGATACATGGTGGCCTAAATGTGCAGTAAAAGATAATATTTAAATGACATGGCAAGAAACAAGTTAACTACAAATTATATAAATATAGAATAAACTGCTGATAGGGATTATCTTTGGACAGTGGCTGATATTAAAGGTGAATTTTTCATTGTGTAGCCTTTACTTTCAAAACTCTCTTCAATACATGTGTACTTGCTTACAACCAGAGAGGGAAGACAAGTCAACACGTGAAGTTCTGGTCTGAAAAAATCCTCCCTAGATTTGTTGCCTCAGTCAGGACTCTTCGCTTGGTCTTGGAGACACTCAGCTCAGACTGGCTTAAGCAGGAAAAAAAAAAAAAAACAAAAAGGAAGAAAGGACTGAACTGGTCCCTGGAGCTGTGCACAGCCCCCCAACCCTGAGGGCAGAGGACCCCTCAGGCTCCCCTGGGGCCGGGGCTCTGCAGGCAGGTGGCTCCACCCCCACGAGGGGCAGGAGTGTCCTCGGAAGGGATGAAGGCAAGCTGGAGGACCACCGCCCCTGTGCCCACACTGATGGAAGTGTCCGGAAGGCCTCAGAATGTAAACAGGTGGTAGGAAAAAAGGTGATTTTTATTTTCTTTAGACTTTTTTTTAGAAAATTGTTTAGATTAGTCTAATTTTTTAGAAAATTAGCCTGTAATTTTTACCAAGAGCAAGCATTACCCTCCCACAGTTACTAACATATTTACTGAGCGGGTAGCACGTACCAAACGCTCTACTGAACGCTTTACGAAGATGCTGAAGTTTCTGTCCCCACCTCCTGCCGTCTCCATTCTGGAGACGAGGGCCCCCACCTGAAGAGAAGCCATCCCTAAAATAAAGGTAACTTGTGTCTCCCCTCACCTGGGTATAAAGCACACTCGGGATCAACGTCTGCTGGTCTCCAAGGACAAGGCCAGGCGGGGGCTTTCCTTGAAACACTGGCCCAGCGCTACGGTGCTCCAGCGGCTGACAACACGCGTGGAAAACCAATTTCAGACACGCCGTGATGCCGACGGCACTCAGAAGCACCTCCGGGCGCAGGTCTCCGCCAAGGCAGAGCGGGCGGCCGTCCCCCTGGGGACACGCGGCGGACCCTGGCTCACTCTCCTGCACACCGCCGTGGGGTGGTGTCCCAGCATCCAGAACAAGTCCTTGCCATTGGCTCGAGTCGCCGAGATCTGGGCCCTGGCTTCTCACCCCACAGCCCCCGCTGAAGGCCACACACACGTGGATACGGGAGAAAGCACCAGTTCTGCCCCTCGGGGCCACCCGCAGAGGTCTGTGTGCACCCCACCCCCGGGGGCTGCACAATGCCTGTGGGTGTGAGCGCCCCTCCCCGGGCAACAGAGCCCACGTTTCCACCTGAGGTTTGGGGCTCCGCCTTCTTCTCTGGGCAGCAGGGGCTGAAGGAGAGTTACTGACCTCAGAATTCTGGGGGCTCCTGCCGGCTAGGCGCCAACCAGCGCTTGGAAGGGGGCTCCTCGCCCACGACCACCTCCCACCTGTGCGTCAGGCCGGGGAGCCCGCGGTCCCAGAGACGCGCTGGGGGTGCCGCGGTTGGGTGAGTCACCGCTGCCAGCCACGCCCTGGCCCCAGGGTGCTGGAAACGCCCCTGGAAGGTGCACGGCAGCCACAAGGATGGGCACACGCCCCGGCGGGAGAATCTTGGTGACCGAGGCGCAGATGTCAGCCTGAATGCAAGCGGGTGAAGGCTTTTTGACGCTGAGGCCCTGGGGAAGGTGGGGCCGGCCTGTCCTCCCCCTCAATGACACCGGAGGGCACTCTGGGCTGAGGAACAGGACCCTCAGCTCTGGACACTGGTGGTCGGATGCCCAAGCCCTCCCCTCTCCGTGGCACAGGTCCACCCCTGGGGGTCTCAGCATCTGGGTGGTGCACAAGGGCCTTCGTCTTCAACCCAGCTTTGGTGACAAGGTGATTCATGTATGAATATAGAGACGTCTGCAGACTCATGAGGCTCTCATTTTACGAGGTGTCACATGTTTATTGCTGTTCACAGATGGGGTCAAACACCGCGCTCGTGCTCCTGGGCGCTGGGGCCCGGCTCTGCAGTGAGTGGTCACACCATTGAGGGCAGCTCTTCCTTGTCGCTGGGGACACCGTTAATGCAGCCCTGCAACAGGGCAGAGGGGCTGGGTCAATCTCTTACCCGCTCGGCCGGCTCAGCTCTCCCGTGCTGGACGCGCAACTTTACAACCGCGGGGAGGGGGACCAACTTTAGGGCTGAGTTTCACACTTCCTCTCATCACCTCACGGTAGGGAAGCTGCTCAGTTCACACACACACACACACACACACACACACACAGCGTCTCAGATTCGCTTTCTCTGTCACACACCCAATTGCAATTCCTCAACCCCGAGCTGGGCCTGCAAGGAAGGAAACAGGGCCCGGGCTCCCCCCGCGAGCACCGGGTGGCGCAGAGCGGCCCCTCCCGCACCAGGACACCACAGCTGCAGGTGTCCCTGCCCGGCAACCTGCTCGCCTCGGCTCAGGCCTGCGTGTGGAGCGTGTCCAGACACGACTTCCTGCGCATGGACAGACCGACCGTGCTAACGCACGCCTGGCCCCCGTTCTCCAAGGAAGTGTGGTCATGGTGGACAGGCCCGACAGGCCTTTCCCACCCAAGGCGTGTTTTTTACGCTGAGCAAAGATGGACTCGAATGTTAGTGGACAAGCTCTGAACGAGGCCTTCGAGAACGGACAGGGCACCAAGCAGGATAAGCCGCTAGTCCAAGGAGAACTGCACTAGGGGGAAACATTTCTAGATACGGCCCGCGAAGTGTCTCCGAACCACTCCTCCAGGTTCTCTGTGAAAGCAGGCTAGCGAGGGAGCGGCTGTGAAGTCAGAACGGGAACGGAGTAATCTACATGGCGTATACCGTTTCCAGACTGTTCTCCACGACACTGATTTCGGAGCACGCTTAAGTGCTTTGTCACTGAGAGAGGGATCTGCTTCGGAGGCAGGTAAGCCCTTTTCCTTTTTGGATCAGAACAGTCTTTGTGCCAACAGCAAACGACCTTGCGAGGGTTTCTGAGCCCCCGTGGGGCTCAAATAGCACCACGTTGCCGGAGCACTTAAGTTATGTTTCTTTGCTTTTAACACGTCACGTTTTTTTGTTTTTTTTTTTTAATTTTTTTTTTCAATATTTTTTATTTATTTTGGGGACAGAGAGAGACAGAGCATGAACGGGGGAGGGGCAGAGAGAGAGGGAGACACAGAATCGGAAACAGGCTCCAGGCTCCGAGCCATCAGCCCAGAGCCCGACGCGGGGCTCGAACTCACGGACCGCGAGATCGTGACCTGGCTGAAGTCGGACGCTTAACCGACTGCGCCACCCAGGCGCCCCGACACGTCACGTTTTTTAACGAGCCAAAATAACAAGATGTTCCTACCCCTCTTCTGAGGAGTCTATAGAAGAAGCCTCTCTTTGGTTTGGGAACTGGGTGGCACAGTGTCTCTTGTAGATCCAGTGCCACATATTCTCCAGTGTCACTTTCGTTGATGTCCTTAAAACAACCCGATTCGATCATCTGCATCCACAGAGAAGTGGGGGACACCGCGAGGTCAGTCGGCCACTTCCCCCCCTCACCCCCCCCCCCCCCCGCCGCCGGCAACCGTGCCCAGCGCTCCGGGGCCACCCCCATTCCCGTCCTCTTTCCTGCTTGCTGACTCCTTCTCGGGGTCCCTGCCCCGGCCTCCTCCTCCTCTCCCTGAGCGCACCCCCAGAGCAGGCCAGTACCGTGGGCACCGGGCACCGGCCAGGCCCGCTTTCGAAGTGAGACCCATCGTGGACAACTATCCCCTTCCTGTGCGTAATGTTACCTCCAAGCACGCGCGCACGCGCGCGCGCACACACACACACGTTTCCTCCTGGCAGCGTACCCCGTAGGAACCCGCAGTACCTCGTTCTGCCAGGGGATGGAGACAGAGCCTGTGGCAAATTGGCTGTAGAAAGTATCATCTGTGGTGTCCAGGTAGACTCCCCTCACCGTGGAGAACTGGTCGATATCCACGACATCCTTACAATACACTGCCTTCGGCTGTGTGCAAAGAACAAATAGGCGTTGGCCTCTGAGATGACTGGAATCAATCTTAGTTTCCTTAATTACTAAGAACACGACGCATATGAAATGGACCCATTCACACCGTATCTGAAGCCTTTCCCTTCTCCAGGGAAGTCTCCTCAGTCGCAGGCCCTGCCGATGCCCTCTGGCCCGCAAACCTCCTGAGGCCCCCGCCCTCCTCTGTTCTGCAGTGGAAGGTGGGTTACAGGCAGAGGCAGGGATGAGGAAGGGCAGGGCGCAGTCCCACCTGTGCCTCCAACCCTCGGCCTCCTTCACGTGAAGCGCCCTCTGCAAAGTCTCAGTGGAAAACAGCAGGTCCCGCCTCCCCACCTGCTGTCAGAGGTCATCTAGTGGTGGGGAGCCGACCCCTCCTCTGGGACAGGAGCCCAGGCCGGCTGCCCTGAGGATCAAGCAAGCAGGGCGGGGCCAAGCCTGGGCCGCCGCCTCCTCCGTGCAGCCACCTGTGCTTCTGGAAATAAGGAGTCGGCAGCTACAGACCAAACCGTGATAGTGCAAGAGGCACTGGCAGTCCTGAGAAATGTCCTGCCCACGTGCCGGAACCTGCACAAAGAAGTGACATTCCATAGGTTGCCGGTCAGCACACGTCAGAGCAGTGCTATCCGTTCAGTCCCCACACAGCGGGGGAAGGGAGCAAATGGTGGCCACACTCAGGAGGCAGTCCACGGGAGGCCGAAGGCCCAGAGCCCCGTCCTGCCCTCCCCCCCCCCCAGTAGACAAAACTGCCTACCCCACTGCCACCGGACTCTCCTGTCAAGTGGCCCCCACGGGCTCCTCTGGTTACGTTCAGCAGAACGCGCAGAACAGCCCCGGAGCCGGGACCCGCCAGGGCCTGCCCCAGGCTCGCCGGTGTGGCAAGGGCATCCCCGCCCCTCCCCGGAGAAGACCGCCTGCCTTCCCTGCTCCTCTCGGACCGACGGCCCGTCTCAAGTCCCTGCGGCACACAATCACTAGCCAGGGGGTTGGCCAGTTTGTAACCTGTCTCCCTGCCTAGGTCCACAGGCTGGATCGAGCTCCACGGCAGCGAGACCTGGCTTTCCCGTTCTCCCTGTGGCCTCAATCCCGAGATCTGTGTCCTGCGGGCAGCAGGCACCCCATGGATCTGTAGCTCGTGAGCTAATTCAAAGGAGGGAGGCACCGAATAACGCACTGGAGTACGGTATAAACACCGTAAGCCCTGAATCACACCCTGCAGAACTCTCTCCTCTTCACAGGTCTGTGCTGTGCCTGCAGCAGGCGGTTCAGGAGAGAGTCCGGACTGCTTGCTGCTCATTCGTTCACACTTCCATCCACGGGAGCTCACTGCCTGGTGTTCCCACAGGCGTGGCTGCAAACCGGGCTCTGGGCGCGGCCCCCGCCGCAGGCTCACGAGGAGACTCACGAGGAGGCTCACGAGGAGGCTCAGGGGACCTCCAGGGCTGCCGGTGTGGAGCCAGGAACTGGGAGACGCATACAGGGCAAGTGCTTCCCAGACTAAAGAGGCAGGCGTGCCCGCGCTGACACAAGAAAGGGGACGCCGGAGCATGCAAGGCCTTGCCGGGCCCGCCGAGGAGGCCGTGGGGTGGTGCTGAGGTTCTGAGTGGGGCAGGGCCAGGCTCAGCTGCCACGAAGGCCCTGAGGGCCCGTGAGGACAGTGTGGTGCGTGGCGGGGGCTGGGGAAGGGGGTCCAGGGTGGGGCACCCCGGGCACGGCCGGGCTGCACCAGGTGACCCTGTAGCTGCTGGAACAAAATCACTGGGTCACGTGACCCCCTGCTCCTCTCTAGACAACGTACTTACATCAGGACAGAAAGGGGGATCCAACATATTTGCTGCCAGCTTCTTAAAGTTAATGTCCTTGAACACGGGGTGTCCCTTCACTTCCGCTGCTGCACCGCTGAAGCCCAGCCGTTGTCTGGGATTCTTGGTGAGTAACTGTGCCAGAGGCAGAAGCGAAGTCAAGTTAAGCTCCTGGGACGCGAGAGAACTCAGAAAATCTCCGCAATAAGAACCAGGGAATTAGGCGTGGCAAAGAGCACCTCCATCCAAACAAAGTTACGCAAATTTCAAAGTTTCAACCAAACCTCGTTAATTCAGATTTCTCTACTTTAGAATGCATGGTGCTTCAAAAAAAAAGTGGAAGCTAATAAAATAACCCTTGAGCCACCAGCAAATAAAGCGTGGGCTAAGTAAACCTTTGAGGAAGAATTTTAGCCATGGAAAAGTTAAGGGGCTTTTTTAAAGGAAAAGAAACTGTCAAGAACGTCCGATATGCCATTTTAATGCTATGTTATGTTTATAACCAGAAAGTTCTTTATTCATTAACTAGATCACTGAGGAACTCAGATGAGGCAGAATTTTGGCAAACCTAGTTCTGGAAATTGTATGTTCTTAAAGTGATCAGGCAGCACCTCTTCCTAAAGTGTTCCTTACTCACACACTCATCATCGTCACCAGTTCAAAGAGGTTCATCCACGGTTACTATCAGTCAGTAAGGCTGGGGGTGCTCAAAGCAACATGGGAGGCCAGGGCCTCTAAAGCACAGCGGAGCAGGCCTGGGGAGCCCCTGAGCTTGTACCTAAGGTTTTATCGGAGCACAGCCGGGCCGTTACCTGAGCTGGGCCCAGGGCCGCTTCTGCACTGGAGCGGTGAAGGACCAGCTGTGAGAGGGACCTGTGAGGCCCAGGCACCTTTACTCTCTGGCCCCTCACAAGAGAGTTTGCTGGGGCGCCTGGGGGGGCTCAGTCGGTTGAGCGTCCAACTTCAGCTCAGGTCACGATCTCACGGTGCGTGAGTTCGAGCCCCGCGTCGGGCTCTGTGCTGACAGCTCGGAGCCTGGAGCCTGCTTGGGATTCTGTGTCTCCCTCTCTTTCTGCCCCTCCCCTGCTCACAGTCTGTCTGTCTGTCTCTCAAAAATAAATAAACATTTACAAAAACAAAAAACAGGAAAGTTTGCCGACCTTGGCCTCGCCTCGCCGCCAGCACCCACTTTTCTGAACAGAAATCAACTCCCAGTGCAACGCACGCCTACCCCGTTCACCTCGGCAGACCCACGGCCCTCATGTGCACTGTGCCCTCCGTCTAGAAGAGTCGTGGCCTGGCTCTCTCAGGCTCCAGCTTCCCACCTCAGACCTCCCTCGGCATACCTGTCACGACTGCTGTGACGACATCACGTGGGGAGCTGCTTGGAACAAAGCCTCCAGGGCCGGGGGGGACTCCCGCTCACTGCTGTGGCCCCAGCACCCAGCCGGGGCGACAGCTGAGTAAGATTCAGTCAGTGCAGCTACCCCTCGCACACTTCGTTAATTCGGAACAGATCTGGAAACTAACTGCGGTGCCAGATACAATCCCCACATCTCAGGGCTCCGTGACTCCACCATCCAGCCCGTTGCCAACACACACCCATCCAGTGGCCTTGGACTTGTGGTCAGAGAGCTCGGTTGGGATCAAGTCTGCCCACCGCCGTTGACGATGGGACATCACGAAAATCAAACTCTTAACTTTTCAACTGTGAGGCTAAGAAGATGCCCCAGAGATCCACCATGGGATTAGATGAGACAATCTGTCAAAGAGTTTTGAAAACTACAGAAAGGTGCCCACGTGTCAGGCGCCACTCTGACCTCCTGCTTGGGTCACCGTAAACAGCCGGCGTTTCCTCTTCCCTGCCTTCTGCTCTGTCGAGCACAAGTGCAACACCCTGACCTCACACCAAGTCCAGGTCACGCGCTCGGCACAGGTGCAGGGTGCTGGGGGCAGGCAGAGAGGGCGAGGGGCCCCGCAGAAGCCTGCAGCACCACCCCCCCGCCCCGGCAAGTCCCTGTCCCCACAGGTGCCATCCCCCTCGACTGCCCTTGCCTCCCAAGACGCCCCCTCCTCTGGTCCTCGCTTGCTGGCACTGAACCCCCTCTCCAGGAAGCAGCCGCTGCCGATCTGTGTTGCCAGGCCCGGCACACACACAGCTGCACCGCCTCCCGGCCAGCCTGTGGAGGAGAGGTCGTCACCACCCACAGCTTAGAGGCGAGAAACCAGAGGCGCCGTCAGGGAAACCTGACGTCAGGGAGCGGAGATGTGGCCCCTCGCACAAGCTCCAAGCCAGAGCCGCCAGCCCCAGCACGGGCACTCACGCGGGCACCGCTTTGCTCCCCGGCACCCCTAGCAGAGAACAGCACTTCTCCAGCCTGAAAAGCCCCGAGTCCTGGTTTCTTCCTTGTTGACAGCACCCGTCAAATCCTGCTTTTCCACTACAGTTCTTTTTCACGTTAGGTCTACGCGTGCATTCCTTGGGGGGCAGGCTCTTCCAACTCCATGTTTTTACATTCCCACCGCCCTTATCAGTGCCTGGCAGATCACAAGCACTCGGTCAAATAGCAGCTTGGCCAGAGTGCTGTTAAACGTGGAGGTGCTGACCCAACACTGCCAGCTCCCAGCAGAATGAGCTGGCGGGGAGAAAGGCCAGCCTGCTTCCGCTGTCCGGTGACGGGCCACAAACATTGGTCACATCATATATGGAAACAACAAGGGAGGGAAAACAAAACAGGTACTCTCCAGCCACCGACAACTCACCGAAGTTACTGATCTACTCAGTATAGCGGCTGTTGGTCCCACACCCACTTGGGGACCCACGCCCGGCCTCTCTGTGGCCTCCTCACCAACGACCTGGTCCTCCGCCCCCCATTCCTGCCACTCTCTCTCCCTAGACTCTTCGTGACCAGCCAGACCTCCTGTCCTCTCCACACGCTCCCCCAGACTTTCTGACTTTGGCAAGGAGGGACCAGACTCCAACGAGCTGGGCCCCCACCTCGCCTAGAGCCCGCCAACTCTGCCCCTTCCCTTGAGCCCCTCTTCCTCACCCTCCTATAACCCCTTCGATTCCACTGTCCATCAGTCAGCCACCCCTCGGCCTCCGCCCAGCCCCACAGCTTCGTAGGGCCCTTCACACATCAAGGAAGGTGGCAGGCACGTGGCAGGCCATCAGGTCAAGGTGTCTGCTGTGACCATGATTCCCGGCAGTAGTTAAAAGGAAAGAAACATGAAAAGACAGAAAAACCTCACTGTTTCTAAGATACTGAAGATGCTGCTTTGTCTTTACTTTTGCAGGAAATGATGACCTTGGCCCCACCTTCCCTGTCAGGTGCGTCTTTGGAGAAAGCAAACAATGACTGCTCTGCTTTGCTCCCATTGGCTGAAGCCCAGTCGCGTCGTTTCCCGGGCAAGGGCAGGACGTGTGGCGCCAGCCTGGCGCGGAGACTGCTGGGTGTCCCCAGTGCTGGTGGCAACAACTACAATGAGGCAGAGGGTGTCTCCCAGCCCGGTCCCCCCGGAGCCCGACCCACCATTCTGCAGACGGACTTGGCGTCCTCGGAAAACTTCCTGGAGTACTCCTCTGTGTCCTTCTTCACTCTGCGCTCGACTTCCTGTCGCTTGACCTTCTCTTTGAACTTTTTGAATGGAGAATGTCCCTGAATCATTTCATATATCAGGCAGCCAAGTCCCCACCAATCAGGACTAAATGTATAGTTTTCATTATTGATAACTTCAGGAGCTACACAGCAAATACAGGAAATGTAAATTAAGTTTTGGTTTTAAATTTTCTTGCAATTACTTACAAATAAAACACTATAAATTTAACATTTACTACAACATGAACCTCGGAAATGTGTTAAGGGAAAGGGGCCAGACGCACATGGCCCAAGAGTGTGTGATTCCACGCACATGAAGCAGGCGGAACAGACCAGTCTGCAGGGGCTGGGGCGGGAGGGGGTGCTGATGGGCGCGGGGTCTCTTTCTGGAGGTGAGGGCAACACCCTGTGGTGGTTGCACAGCTCCGTGAGCATGCTGAAACCCGCTTCAGAGTGGTGGACTCGACGGTGTGGGACTCATGTTTCAACAAAGCGGTTACTGGACACGGTCGGTACGATCCCGGAGCGTGGAACGAACAGCCACAGAATAAGGGCCACGGGGAAAGCAGTGCTCCATCTAAGACCCCGCTCCTGAGGAGCGCGCCCCCTCAGAGACCCAGAAGCATGCCCATGGGCACCCCACGGGCATCGGCCGCCTATTCCCAACACGGGAAGACCCCGCGGCAGCCGGTAGCACACACAGTGGGGGCGTGGGGCTCTCAGGGTCCCTCCTGCTGGAGGCCACCCCTGGGTCAGGCTGGCACTGCTGGGCTGGGAGCTGACCCCAGGCCAGGGCCTCCCGCTCACAGAGGCTTTGCAAAAACCAGGGAACGGTGGTTTCACGAGGGGCCTGAGAGGCCAGAGGGCACAGCGTGGGGACTGCGGCAGTGAGGGGGCCCCGTCCTGTCCCGATTCTGCCCTCCCTCAGCTGTGTGACCCTGCAGGCCTCACACCCCGCCTCTGTGAGACAGGAGGGCAGACGGAGGGCTCCCTCCGCAGTCCCGGCCCTGGCGCCCGTGCCCCTCCAGGCGGCCTGGACCTGGTCTCAGGTGTGTTCTGGGCATGCAGCACCTGGGGAGAGGGCGAGGCCCTCCAAGCGGCCCCTCACATACCCATGTAGCCGACGGTCCCCACTCTTCCTCGGACGGTCCGGCCCTCCGGGACCTCCACGGCTAAACCCAGGTCTGAGATCCGGATGTGCCCTGTGTGTTCAAGCACATCACACAAACCACACGGGGTGTGCCGACACATTAACGGCAAAAAACCATGGGGGAAAACCTAAAATTACGTGTACTTTCTCCGCATTCCATAAGACGCTATGCGGTTCCACTAACACAACAGAAAACCAGATTTACAGCTGCCTACTGACCAGGAAGCCCTTTAACTACAACCACTTGATGAGACAGAAGCATTGCATTTATTATTTTATATCCTATAAATAAAACTGTAATGCATAGTACATGAACTACACAATCGAAAATAAACACTTTTGATCAGAACACCAATAAGCCTATACGCAGGGACAACAACAGATGAATAAGGAGTTTTTCTCTGAAGAACAAATCGTAATAGCAAAATAATAAATAAAAATCAAGGAAATTCATTTAAAAGACTGTTACGGGGGCGCCTGGGTGGCTCAGTCGGTTAAGCGTCCGACTTCAGCTCAGGACACGATCTCACAGGTCCGTGGGTTCAAGCCCCATGTCGGGCTCTGTGCCGACAGCTCGGAACTGAAGCCTGTTTCGGATTCTGTGTCTCCCTCTCTCTCTGCCCCTCCCCCACTCACGCTCTGTCTCTGTCTCTCTCTCTCTCTGTCTCAGAAATAAACATTAAAAAATGGTTTTTTTTGTTTTTTTTAAAGACTATGTTATGTGTTAATGCCTGTATGTAGAAAGATTTAAGTAGTTATTAAATTCCTTATGAAAATAACAACTTCTAGAAAGTTTTCTTTTCAGAGTCTAGAAAGATAAACCAGCCCTGGAGGCAGACACCCTGGTCACCATGTTCACCAGGTGTCCCCAGCTTCTGACACAGCGTCTGCATATAGTAGGTGGTCAATAAATATTTATTGAGGAAGTGAGTGAACCAACCAATAAATGTGTGCTGAGCATTGAAAATACACAACATACTGATCAAGGCCCTGGGGCCATTTTACAACAGTCCACATTATGCTCTAGATGGAAAGATGACTCTCCCTTAGCGTGCCTGCCACCAGGAGTCACATCATTCCCTGCCCACCATGGGGGAGGCCGGAGGCTGGTGGGCACAGATTCTGGAGCCACGCGGCCCAGACGTGAGTCCCAGCTCTGCCACTTATTAGCATGTCTCAGTTTCCTGCTTTCATACACAAAGATTTCCTCAATAAGGCAGCTTTTATGTATTTTGTGTTTAAGTACAATACTGGCACGTCGTGAAATTTTAAGTAACCTTTCTTATTTTTCTTTTAAAAAGTGATTTTTTTTAACTGGGACATGAAAAGCAAAACTGCTGACAAACTGTGTTTGAGAACACGGCCTGTTGTGCAGACCGCGGGGAAGCCGGTGCACACACACCTTCCTAACGGGCACACAGACCAGCATAGACGGACAGCCCCCTCACGAAGAATTTGGCAACGTCTGTACCCCTGCATGGGAACCCATCCTTCAGCCTCACATCCCCCAGGAGTCTATCCCAAGGACACACTAGATAAGGCAGGAAACGGCACGTGGACAAATTTATGCAGTAGAAATAGCAGAAGACGGGGAACAGCCTGCTGTCCGCCTGTGTGCACCGGGCAGATCCTGCTGGTCCCTCCACAGGCAGGCGGACAAGCGGGTAAGCAAGGTCTCTATTCGGTGTTGTAGAGTGGTCCATGTTACATATTAAAGCAGCAAAGTGGGGGCGCCTGGGGGGCTCAGTTGGCTGAGCATCCGACTTTTGTTCAGGTCATTATTTTGCGGGTGCGTGAGTTCAAGGCCTGCCCCAGGCTCACTGCTGTCAGCCTGTCAGGGAAAAGCCCACTTTGGATCCTCTGTCCCCCTCTCTCTGCCCCTCCCCCGCTACCACTCTGCCAAAAATAAATATATATTTTTTTTAATTTTTTTTTCAACGTTTATTTATTTTTGGGACAGAGAGAGACAGAGCATGAATGGGGGAGGGGCAGAGAGAGAGGGAGACACAGAATCGGAAACAGGCTCCAGGCTCCGAGCCGTCAGCCCAGAGCCCGACGCGGGGCTCGAACTCCCGGACCGCGAGATCGTGACCTGGCTGAAGTCGGACGCTTAACCGACTGCGCCACCCAGGCGCCCCAAAAATAAATATTTTTAAAAGGAAAGAAAGAAAGAAAGAAAGAAAGAAAGAAAGAAAGAAAGAAAGAAAGAAAGAGGGAAATACTCTAATCATATGAATGTCATTAGGAACTAATATTTTCAGCATTAGGATTAAAAAACCCAAATGTGAAACAAAGAAGTTAAATGAGAACTGGAAATATCAACACGAATTCATGATGAATATTTTCTTTTAAAACAACGTTTTAAAAAAGTTTTTTTTAATGTTTATTTTATTTCTGAGGGAGAGAGAGACACACACACACACAGAATCAGAAGCAGGCTCCAGGCTCTGAGCCGTCGGCACACAGCCCGATGCGGGGCTCAAACTCAGGAGCCGTGAGATCATGACCTGAGCCGAAGTCGGACGCTTAACCGACTGAGCCACCGAGGCGCCTCTAAAACAATGTTTTCAAGAACAATGTTTTCTAGGAAGAATGACCATCATGGCATCAAAGAACATCTTAGCACCCACACTGTGCTCTCACAGAGCTGCTTTCCACATAGAGGACCAGGGCCCTTCAGAGAAACAGTTGATTCCAGGCCTTGGTCAGCACACGTGCAAGGTAATCCTGGAACATCTTTAATAAGAAACAATAACAGAAAACAAGGAAGTTATTAAAGGCTACTGGGCATCCACTGGCTGAAGATGGGACAAAAAACATCAAAAACATCAAAAAGAATAATTACTCGAATGGATGAAACCATATCAACATGTTAAAATCCATACGTTCATAATGATACCAAAACAGAACAAAAATCTCATGAGCATCTTGGAGAATGATAGAGAACTAACACAATACTCTGAAAAGTGGAAATAAAAGACGTGTTCAAGTATTTCACCCGCTTTTCCTGAACAAACAGGTAAAGGACGTTCCTTTTTACAGATGAATCTCAACAGGTAAGTGCCAAAGGAGTGACGGAATTAGAATAGCACCATTGTACAATCCTGGAGAAATGATGGGTCTTGATGTTGATCATTAAGCCGTTAAGTGAACCGCTGGCGGGGAACGAATAATGGACGGATCAGGCTGACAAAGCATCTGAGAGCGCTCATCAATCTGAACACCGTAAAAAGAGAGACACTCCGGCATCATATGCCTCCTGATGTAGTACAACAGGAGTTACACACACAGTGTGCTCACCAAAAATCAAATCTGGACCTATTCCAGCCTCCAGATCTAACTACTGGCTTCCAGGGAAAGTAGGGCAGTAGGAAACATGTTAAATCCAGCCAAGTCCAGAACACAGGAAATTCTACGGGACAAATGTCTGTGGACTCGTGTGGCAGGGCGGCCATAACCCAAGTGCCCAGACCAAGAGCCCGAGGGCAGGCGGCCTCTCCGCTCGGGGTGTAGAGGACCGCTCTTGCCCTGTGTCTTGACAGCGTCCCCCACCCCTTGCATGCGTGTCTTAACCCCTCCTCTTGCAGGAACACTAGTCAGATTCAATCAGGACTTTCCCCAGCGGCTTCCGGCAACTCTAATCACATCTTTAAAGACCTTAACTCCACTGAGCTGCGAACAACACGACCTTGAACTACGCGGGCGCACTCATGCGTGCGGTTTTCTAAATATAGGACAGGGCTACAAACGTATTTTCTCTTCCTTAGGATTTTCTTAACATTTTTTCTCTGGCTTACCTCATTGTAAGAATACAGTATATAATATTATGACATATAAAATATGTGTTAATTGACTATTCATGTTATTAGTAAGGCTTCTGGCCAACAGTAGGCTATTAGTAGTTAACTGTTATTGTTTTTGTTGTTGTTTTTAAGTAGGCTCCACGCAACATGGGGCTCGAACTCACAACCCTGAGATCTAGACCTGAGCTGAAGTCAAGAGTTGGTAACTCAACCAACTGAGCCACCCAGGTGCCCCAGTAGTTAAGTTTTGAGGAGGGTGAAAAATGATCTGAGGATTTTTGACTGTGTGGGAGTTGGTGCCCCTAATCCCCGTGTTGTTCAACGGTCTACTACATAGTCACGCTCTGAGATACTGTGGGTTAGGGCTTCACAACATGAACTTTAGAGGGACACAATTTGGTCCATAACACCTGGTTTCACAAACAAATAAATGACAGAAAGAAGCAGGGAGAAGAAACCTATGAAGTTAAAAAAAAAAAAAAAAACTCAACCAGATATCAACCAAATGTAATGTGAACTTCACGCTATATTCAACACACAACTATAAAAACATTTGTGAAATAATGAAGGAAGATTTAAAACTGATGGTATATTAGGTGATATTAAGGAATTGCTAAATACTTTTGGATGTAATAATAGTATTGGGTTTATGTTTTAAAAAATAGCATTCTTACCTTTGATATATATTTTAGAGATAGAAGAATATGATGTTTAGGACTTTCTTTAAAATCACTGTCAATGATAAAATGCTACCGGTTTTTACAAAAATTCACTACTTACCTTGCTATTTAGGAATATGCCTATTTCATAAAACCGAGGTCTCTGCTATAGAAAACATAGGAATGATACGGTTTTCTTTTTTATGTCAGCTACCAGCTACATTTCACAAACCAAGTCCCTCTTAATTTATAAGTTTTCAAAAAAGAGTGTTGACATATTTAGGATGGACAAATGGTAAATATACCTTACAACCTGGAACAGATGATAGTTAGCATTTTTTAAATTTAAATTTTATTGTAATTCCAGCACAGGTAACATAGGGTTATATTCACGTCAGGTGTACAACATACTGATTCAACAATTGTATATATTACTCGGTGCTCGTCAAGATAAGTGCACTCCTTAATTCTCATCACCCATTTCAACCATCCCCACCCCCGTCTCCCTTCTGGTAACCATCAGTTTGTTTTCTGTAGTTTTTTGTTGTTTTTTTTTTTAATTTTTTTTTCAACGTTTATTTATTTTTGGGACAGAGAGAGACAGAGCATGAACGGGGGAGGGGCAGAGAGAGAGGGAGACACAGAATCGGAAACAGGCTCCAGGCTCTGAGCCATCAGCCCAGAGCCTGACGCGGGGCTCGAACTCCCGGACCGCGAGACCGTGACCTGGCTGAAGTCGGACGCTTAACCGACTGCGCCACCCAGGCGCCCCTGTTTTCTGTAGTTAAGAGCCTGTCTTTTGGTTTCTCTCTTTATTTTCCCTTTATTCATTGCTTTTGTTTCTTAAATTCCACATATGAATGAAATCATATTGTATTTGTCTTTCTCTGACTGACTTATTTTGCTTAGCATAATACTCTCGAGATCCATCCGTGTTGTTGCAAATGGCAAGATTTCATTCTTTTTTATGGATGAATAGTATTCCATTGTATGTATATACCACGTTTCCTTTATCCATTCATCAGTCGGTGGACATGGGCTGCTTTAATAATTTGGCTATTGTAAATAATGTTGCAATCAACATAGGGGTTTCAAATTAGGTTTTTTGTATTCTTTGGGTAAATATCCATAGTGCAATCATAGGGTAGTTCTATTTTTAATTTTTTGAGGAACCTCCACACTGTTTTCCAGAGTAGCTACACCCGTTTTGCATTCCCACCAACAGTGCACAAGGGTTCCTTTTTCTTCACATCCTCTCCAACACTTGCTGTCCCTTGTCTTTTTGATAATAGCCATTGTGACAGGCATGAGGTGATATTTCTTTGTGGTTCTGATTTGCATTTTAATATAGGACAGTAATGAGGGTGATGAGGGATATTGAGCATCTTTTCATGTGTCTGCTGGCCATCTGGATGTCTTCTTTGGAAAAGTGTCCATTCATGTCTTCTGCCCATTTTTAATTGGATTATTTGTCTCTTGGGTGTTGAGTTTTGTTTTGTTTCGTTTTGTTTTTTCGTGGTCCAAAGGGATGTTCCTCTAAGTCATAATTTGGACCAAAATAGACCAAAGACATAATTAGTCCCAGAAAAGATAAACCAATATCAGAACTTTAAAAATTGAAGAAAAAGAGAGAATTGATGTGAAAATATATCTTTCAATAATAAAGACTAAAAAGAGTAGACACAGAATCAGGAAATTCCAGTATCCACAACAGAGAACAGAAAAGAACTTTCACCAATACAGGTCTTATGTCATGATAATGTAAACAACATTTTGGAATGTACAATTCAAGAAATTTTTTTGTAAAAGTATATAAAGTTGTATGTACCCACCAACAACAGACACATTTTTATCACCCTTGGGTCCAAGAGACATTGTAATGGGAAAGAGACATGTACATAACTGTGTGATTACTTCAAGTCTGAGATAACAACAAAGATTTTGTACAGATGTAGAAGACAAAGAAGGACACTTGAAACCATTGGTATTCATATCAGTGACACGAACTAGGAATTCATACACTTGGGATCCCCATCAAGGAAGAGGCACCTGGAAAGTCAAAGCCACATTCATAATAATGAAAAGATTTCTGTCCCGCCTGAATTTTCATGAACAAAATACATGAAGTGTTTTGAAGTATTCTGAAGTTTTCCCAACATTGTGTCCATTCAAGATCATCTCCATTGCAATTGGCTCACATTTTAAATAAGATTTTAAGGGAATTTAAATGCTTTCCCACAGTGTGTCTGTGCTCACAGATTCCTAGGATACCTGAAGTCTTTTCCCTGGTGCTTAAGTTCATAGGATTTCATGTCACTGTGCTTTCATGTGTGTCCTCGAAGGGAAGAGGGACAAGTGAAGGCTTTCCCACAGAGCAGTCATTCACAAGGTTCTCCCCACCAAGGGCCATCACACATACTTGCAAGTCTGTGGGACACTGGAAGGTCTCACCAGAGTCCTCACATACAAAGGCTTACTGTCCACTGTGCACCCTCTTGTGTTCTTGAAGGGAGCAGTGGCTTGTGATGGTCTCTCCCCAGGGTATTTCTTCATATGCACTCAAAGAGATGAGGAAAATTTGTATGCCTTTCCACACTCCTTACATTCATAGGGTTTAATCACGCTGTGCATTTTCAAATGACCTTGAAAACTTTGCGGCTGACTGAAAGCTTTCCCGCACCCCATACACTCAAAAGGTCTCTCCCCAGTGTGTGCCCACATGGTGCTTGCAGGAGTGATGGACACCTGAAGGCTTTTTGGATGTTGAGTTTTATAACTTCTTTATATATTTTGGATATTAACCCTTTATGGGATATGTTATTTCCAAATATCTTCTCCCATTCAGTAGGTTGTCTTCTTGTTTTGCCATTTCCTTCGCTGGGCAGTAGCTTTTTACTTTGATGTAGTCCTAATACTTTATTTTTCCTTTTGTTTCCCTTGCCTCAGGAAACATATCTTAAAAAATATTGTTATGGCTAGTGTCAGAGAAATTACTGCCTGTGCTGTCTTCCAGGATTTTTATGGCTTCAGGTCTCACATTTAGGTCTTTAACACTTTTTGAGTTTATTTTTGTGTATGGTATAAGAAAGTGGTCCAGTTTTCCTAACACCATTTGTTGGAGAGACTGTCTTTTCCCCACTGTATATTCTTGCCTCCTTGGTCATAGATTAATTGACCATATAATTGTGGGTTTATTTCTGGATTTTCTATTCTGTTTTATTGATCTATGTGTATATTCTTGTGCAAGTATCATACTATTTTGATTACTACAGCTTTGTGGTATATCTTGGAATTTGGAATTGTGATACCTCCAGCTTTGATTTTCTTTTTCCAGATTGCTTTGGCTATTTGAGGTCTTTGTGGTTCCATATAAATTTTAGGATTGTTTGTTCTAGTTCTGTGAAAAATTCTGTTGGTATTTTGATAGGGATTGCATTAAATCTGTAGATTGTTTGCAGTAGTATAGACATTTTAACAATATTGGTTCTTCCAATCCATGAGCATGGTATATCTTTCCATCTGTATCGTCTTCAGTTTCTTTCATCAATGTTTTAAAATTTTCAGAGTACAGGCCTTTCACCTCCTTGGTTAAGCTTATTCCTAGGTATTTTATTTTTTTGGTGTAATTATAAATGGGATTGCTTTATTAATTTCACTGCTGCTTAATTATTGGTGGGTAGAAATACAATGGATTTTTATACATTGATTTTGTATACTGCCACTTTAGTGATATATCAGTTCTAGCAGTTTTTTGGTGGAGTCTTTCAGGTTTCTACATGTGGTGTCATGTCATCTGCAAATAGTGAAAGTTTGACTTCCTTGCTGATTTGGATGCCCTTTTATTCCTTTTTCTTGTCTGATTGCTGTGGCTAGGACTTCCAGTACCATGTTGAATAAAAGTGGTGAGAGTGGACATCCTTGTCTTGTTCCTGACTTTAGGGGGAAAGGTCTCAGTTTTTCCCCATTGAGGATGATATTAGTTGTGAGTTTTTCATACATGGCCTTTATTATGTTGAGGTGTGTTCCTTCTAAACCTACTGTGTGAGGGCTTTTATCATGAATGGATATTGTACTTTGTCAAATGCTTTTTCTGCATCTATTGAAAAGAACATGTGGTTTCATCCTTTCTCTTATTGATGTGATACATTACAATTGATTGATTTGCAAACACTGAACCACCCTTGCATCCCAGGAATAAATCCCACTTGACTGTGGTGAGTGATTTTTTTAAGGTATTGTTGGATTTGGTATGCTGGTATTTCGTTGAGGATTTCTGCAACCATGTTCAGAGATATTTGCCTGTAGTTCTCTTTATAATCATCTTTTTTTTTAAAACCTAATTTCACCACAAATGTCAAGTTCTGCTTTACAGACAAGAACAGAAGCCCTAACAAGCTGTCTAGATGGGAAATGAAAGAGTTACTCTTATGTTCTATGGCTTCTGGTGGAAATTAGTTCTTGGGAATTGTAACTACATGATACTAAAAATCCTAAAATCAATCACATTCATAAGTCATAAAGTATAGCTAGGATTACATTTTTAAAAATTAAAAGAATAGGAAAACAAGAAGAAAAGATTTAAAGTCTCCTGAAATCGGAGCACCTGGGTGGCTCGGTCAGTTAAGCGTCCAACTCTCAATTGCAGCTCAGGTGATGATCTCATGGTTTGTAAGATCGAGCCCTGCGTCAGGCTCTATTCCGACAGTACAAAGACTGCTTGGGAGTCTCTGTCTCCCTCTCTCTCTCTCTCTCTGCCCTTCCCCACCACGCACGTGCATGTGCACATATATGCCCTCCCTCTCTCTCTGTCTCTCAAAATGAATAAACATTTTTTTAATCTCCTGAAATCAAGAAAAGCAAAACAAAGTTCTGTAGAATATTCCTTTCCATTCTTAACAGGAATGTGACCAGGTGCACAGCATCAAAAGAACAAATAACAGTAAGGACTACAGACATGATGCTGGGCTCCTGCTTCGGGGCAGGGTGGTGAAGGTCAAGGCGGCCCATGCTACTACCAGCCACAACTGCAGAGCCTAACAAATCACACAAGCCGTCCTCCAAGGGTGTCCACGAGCCACGACAGTGACTGTATCGGATGGACAGAATGCCCGCGCAGAGAACCACACAGAGGTGAGCTGCCAAGGGGCACCAGCACTTCTCAGAAGCATTGCAAATCCTGGTCAGAGCAAGGCTGCTCACTGGCAGTGGGGGCTGAAAGAGCAGATCTAGGCCGGCTGACTAGTGACTATGTCCCCGACATGGCCGCAGAAAGAAGTTCCTGCTCAAACCTCAGAACACGCCTCCTCCCCTTAAGTAACTTACCGATTGATGCATTCTTCCAAAGTCTGAGGTGGGAGGAAGGGGAGTGTGAGAGGCATGGAAAGTGTGAGTAGAAGAGGGAGGGCTTCTCTCAGGTAGGGGCCAGAGGCAGGAGCCCTCAACCCTGTCCAGGCTTAGAATGACCTGGGAGCATTTTACCCCTCCCCAAACCAATTAATCAGAGTCTCTGGGGATGGTGTTTGGTGCTAGGTATTTATAGCACAGCAAGGCTGACAGCCAATGGTTAATAGGTGACCAGTGAGAAACGTTCTGTATACGCTGAGGCCAAACATGTTAGAGATCCTCAGACACAGTGGTTCTTAAACTTCGGGTGCATCAGAATCTCTTGGAAGACTTGTTCAAACACAGATTGCTGAGCCCCACCCCCAGAGTCTCTGACTCAGTGGGTCTGTGACCACCAGGCCCAACATTTGCATTTTTTAACAAGTTCCAGGTGATGCTGATAACTGCTGATCTGGGACCACACTTTGGCATCCAATCGGCTGAGTCCACGACCCTTCCCCAGCCAATCGGCTAAGGCCATGATCCCTGTAAAACCTTTTGTGCTTTTGAAACTCGCTCTCTCTCTGCAGTATCTCACCGCTGCGTTGGTTCAGGTAGGAGATTGAGCTCGAGCTAGCTCGAATAAAGCCTCTTTGCTTTTGCATCGGACTCGGCTCCCTGGTGGTCTTTGGGGATCACGAATTCTGGGCAAAACGGGCCACACACGGCCACTCTCCAGCTGCTCCAACCTGCGACTCCCACCGAGGCTGGGCCAGCCGGTGGCCGAGTCAAGACTTTTGGGCCCTGGAGCCTCTGCAGGGATGTAGGCAACAGCAGGCCGCTGGCGCTCCCATGATACTACAGACACAGAGAGCAGAGACCTTCACCCCCGAAATACCAGGAAACAGAATCTAGCAATCTATGTAAAGAATAGCATACTATGACCAAGTTGGATTTATTTCAGAAATGAAATGTTAGCTTAACATCTGAAAATTTACTATATTAACAGAAAAAAAAAGGGCATCCTATAATTATCTTGAAGAGCACTGATAAAATTCAACAACCATTTGTTATTTTTTTAAAAAGAAAAATTCTTAAAAAATTTTTTTTAGTGTTTATTTATTTTTGAGAAAGAGGGAGAGAGACAGAGTGCGAGCTGGGGAGGGGCAGAGAGGGAGACACAGAATCTGAAGAAGGCTCTAGGCTCCTAGCTATTAGCACAGAGCCTGACGCGGGGCTTGAATTCACAAACCGTGAGGTGAGATCATGACCCCAGCTGAAGTTGGACGCTCAACCGTCTGAGCCACCCAGGTGCCCCAAAAAGTAAAATTCTTAAATCTGACCAAGAGTATCTACAAAAATACTACAGCAAATTTCGTACTTAAAGGTGATATGTTAGAAGGCTACCCCTGAGCTACTGACTGAGCCACCCAGGTGCCCCCATAAAGAACTTTTAAAGCTTAACAGTATGAAAAGAAACAACCCAATTTTTTCAATGGACAAAAGACCTGAACAGACACCTCATAACGAAAATATGCAAATGGGAAATGAGCATAAGAAGAGATGGTCAACACCATACGTCACTAGGGAACTGCAAATTAAAACAACACTAAGACTCCACTGCACACCTTTTAGAACCGCCAAATCCAGGACTCTGACCCCACCACATGCTGACCAGGACGCAGAGCGACAGGAGCTCCCGGTCACAGCTGGCGGGAACGCAGGATCACAGGTGCGGCCGCTTTGGGAGATGGTTTGTCAGTTTCTTACAAAACCAAACATACTCTTACTGTCTGATTCAGAAATCACACTCCTTGGTATATGCTCAACGGCGTTGAAAACTTCCGTCCACACGAAAACTTGCATGTGGATGTGTAGAGCAGATTTATTCCTAATTCCCCAAACTTGGAAGCAACCAAGATGTCCTTAGCAGGTGATGGACAAATAAACTCTGGTGCATCCGGACCGTGGAATATTATTCAGCAGTAAAAAGACATGAGCCCTCCAGCGTAGACCTGGAGAAAGAAGCCAGTCTGCAAAGACTAGACACTACACGACTCCAAGTCTATGACTTTCTGGAAAAGGCAAAACAACAGGGTGAGTAGAGATGGGTGGTTGCCAGGCTTGGAAGGAGGGTAGGAGGGCTGGATATGTGATACAACAGGGGACGTTCAGGTTGTGAAACTACTCGGTGTGATACAGTAAGGGTGGACATCTGTCATCACACCTTTGTCAAGACCCACACAATGTGCAACCCAGAGAACGAGCCTTAAAGTCAACCATGGATTTTTGTTAATAATAATGTACTGATATTGGTTCCATTTTAACAGTGTATCAGACAGTAATGTAAAATGCAAATAATAGGGGAAATTAGATTTCTAAATACCAGCAACAAGCAAATAGAAGTTTTAAAAACAATACCATTAAAGAACATCAAATAGCAAAAACGACCCTTATGGTGAAAACCACAACATGATACTGAAAAAGGATACCCCGATATGTACAACTAGACCCCACCGGAATGTATGGAAGGCGCACTAAGAATGTCCGGAACTTCTGCCTCCAACCAACAAGGAGTAACTGATACAACACTTGCTCTTCAATCAGAAATAATTAAAAAATGGCCCCAATACACTGTTCGGCACTGGGTCTACGGTAGCCAGAGATGGTGCTTCCCGACAGGAGAGAAACAAGACAGCTGGGTCCTGCCATCCTCCCGGACCAGGAGCCGCTTCCGGATCCCAGCACTGCAAGAAGGAGCCTACACAGAACAGGTGGTGTTGCTAAGTTAAGAAGACAGAGATTAGAACTGAGGGAAGACAGGTCGGCTCAAATTTGTGGGGGAAAGTCCTGGAGAGGAGGGAGCGATGCACAGAAAGAACTACAAACATCTCCGTGGAGTTTCACTGAGTCCACTTAAAAGTAATACAAACAGCCTGGGTGGCGCAGTCGGTTGAGCATCCGACTTCGGCTCAGGTCACGATCTCACGGTTCGTGAGTTCGAGCCCCGCGTCGGGCTCTGGGCTGATGGCTCAGAGCCTGGAGCCTGTTTCCAATTCTGTGTCTCCCTCTCTCTCTGCCCCTCCCCCGTTCATGCTCTGTCTCTCTCTGTCCCAAAAAAAAATAAATAAATAAAACGTTGAAAAAAAAAAAAGTAATACAAACAGGGGCGCCTGGGTGGCTCAGTCAGTTGAGTGTCCGACTTCGGCTCAGGTCACGATCTCGCGGTCCGTGAGTTCGAGCCCCGCGTCGGGCTCTGTGCTGACAGCTCGGAGCCTGGAGCCTGCTTCAGATTCTGTGTTTCCCTCTCTCTCTGCCCTTAACCCACTCGCATTCTGTCTCTGTCTCTCTCAAAAATAAATAAGCATTAAAACAAAATAAAACAGGGGCACCTGGGTGGCTCAGTCGGTTAAGCGTCCGACTTCAGCTCAGGTCACGATCTCGCAGTCTGTGAGTTCGAGCCCCGCGTCGGGCTCTGGGATGATGGCTCAGAGCCTGGAGACTGCTTCCGGTTCTGTGTCTCCCTCTCTCTGTCCCTCCCCCGTTCATGCTCTGTCTCTCTCTGTCTCAAAAATAAATAAACGTTAAAAAAAAAAAAAAGTAATACAAACACATGACTTCTGAATAACGAATGTACTCACATGGTGCTACAACGAACAGAATCACAAAATAATGTGGAGAGAAATTAAACGAGCCCCAAATATACGGGATTATATACTATTTTCTTAAACGGAATGATTTAATATTGTTAAGATGTCAGTTCTCCACAAAGTTTCTATAGATCCAACACCATTCCAATAAGAATCCCAGCATGTTGTGGGTTCTTTTGCAGAAACTGAATTACATACTGAAAAATATAAAAGGGCATTAGTGTCGGTGGAAACCCTGCTCCCCCTAGGCTATCTGCACTCTTAACAGTTTCTTATGACTCTTCTTTTGTGTTTCTTCAGGTCTGTATGTATAAAGCAAATACAACTACACATTACTTCCCCTCTCGTTTTACACAAAAGGCAGCACACTCTATGCTGTTCTTGACCTCACTTCTTTCCAGGGAATGCTGTATCTTGGAGATCACTTCTCGTTTCCACACAGAGTACATCCTCTGTTTTCAAAGCCACTTTCACGCCCCGCTGGTCAGCAGCACAGCACAGTGAACCGCGGGTTAAGGGCCAGAAGGCATTTCCCAGTGCAGCCATCACCCCGAGAACTGAGGAGGGGCACCTGCTGATGACAATGAGCCGGTCCAGAAGGGCCATTCCCCACCTGTGCTCACAGGGTCCCCAGCCAGCCACCTGCGCTCCTGCTCTGTGAAAGAAGCCTAAGGCAAGGGCAGCGGGCCAGTATTTAGGAGGGCAAAGATATACCCCTCCAAGGGAAAAAGCAAGATATGGGCAGAGGAAAATGTTCTTACTTTTGAATTTATTTTAATATGCTTCTAGAACTCAATTATTAACGGAAAACTATGACTATTTAGGCTTCTTGCCTAAATACGGGGGGAATGACAATGTTATTATCTCTATTAGATTTTGAAAAGAACATGTACCAATGAGTTTCTCTTTCTGGTGTTGTTTCTGTTCTGCGATAAGGGGCTAAGTGCACATTAACACTCTGTAGCCAGGTCCCTCCTAACAAAGCCTTATGCGTTAGACGTGAAAAGCTCACTCACTTACCAATGTCATCGAGGAGGATATTCTCAGGCTTTAAGTCTCTACAAAGGAAGGGACAACGACAAAAAGCTCAGTTATTCACAAGGCGACACTGTGACTCCTCAGCACCCAGCAGAAATGACCACAGATGTCTCTACTCTGAGCAGCAGCAAGAACGGGAGATGACAAGACCACCCTCTGTGGGTCAGCTCATGAGCCCTTCACGCTGTCGCCGGGAAGGACGAGGACCCCACAGAGGCCTCATCTTGGCCAACACCGTGCGTGTGCCAGCGGTGTGCGAACCGCTCTGCACAGGCCCGCGGATCTAATGGAAGGTCAGCAAGGAATTAGTCCATAATAAACTTGGCTGTTTCTCTTATCATTAACGTACTTTTTAAAACGTCAACAAGTGAAAATCCCCCGTACCGGAAGAACTCAGCTCTGGGGGTCAGACAGGCACGGTCTGCCACTTCTCCACTGCGTGGCCTTAACCGCCCTAGGCCTTGGTGTCCTCCCCTCACAGCGCCATCCACACCCACCCGCTTCCTGGCAAGGCAGGGTTGGGGAGCTCAGGCCTTGCAGCAGGAAGCAGGTAACCAACAGCAGTGACTGTTATTGGTAGTTCGTTGTGAAAGGGAGGTGGGGAATACCATAAACTTTGAATAAATATAGATCATGAAAGACTAAGATATCTTAAAAGTAATATTTCAAGCTGCTGCTTTTTTGTTTCTTCCCTTAGAGAGAAAAAATTTTCTTTTTCTTTTTTTTTTAAATTTTTTAATTTTTTTTTTTAATTTATGTTTGACAGAGAAGGAGCAACAGAGCATGAATAAGGCAGGGGCAGAGAGAGGGAGACACAGAATCGGAAGCAGGCTCCAGGCTCCGAGCTGTCAGCACAGAGCCCGACGGGGGCTCGAACTCACGGACCGCGAGATCATGACCTGAGCTGAAGTCAGACACTCAACTGACTGAGCCACCCAGGCGCCCCTTCTTTTCTTTTTTTAAAAATTTATTTACTTAGGGGCACCTGGGTGGCTCAGTCAGGTAAGCGTAGAGCCCAACATGGGGCTCAAACTCAAGAACTGTGAGATTGTGACCTGAGCTGAAATCAAGAGTCGGACGCTTAAACTACTGAGCCCCCCAGGCACCCCTGTGTTTGCCTTTTCTAGCCCCATGCATATGCTCTTGCATTATCTGGGCGGAATGATGAACATTTTTGTTTTTTCCTTTATTCTTTTCTGTTTAAAAAAAAAATCCTAATAAATGTTATTTTTAAGAAAAGGAGTCTTCTTTGACACGAAACTTCCCCAGCCTTCTTGTTTACGTAAATTTACACTCATCACCACCACAATACCTGCCTACCCAAATTACTAGAACCTCCTCTGGGGACTTCCCAAGCCTCACTGCTCCCTGCAGAACTGGTCACAATACAAGCTGGGGCCCCGCCTGAGACCTCCCGACCTGACCCCGGGGCACAGCTCAGCAGCGCACACTCGGGGCCACCGTGCACAGCCAGTCCGCTCGCTCCGAAAGGAAGTGTGCTGTATCCGTCTCCCAAAGGAGTTAACAGTAGAGGCGGCCTTCGGGTCAGCTCACTACCCACACACACCACGACTGTGCTTACCCACGGCACAGGCACCGCCTCCTGTCGGGGCCACAAGATCTGTGAAGGAACTGTGGGCAGAATGTGAGTCTCGAGGACGAGCAAAGCACAGGTGTCACAGGGACGCTCAAGGACAAGCTGGAACAGGCCCCAGACCACCCGCTTCTCCCGCACACACCCGCTGTAAGCTGCGCGCATATGAGCAATCCGCTGCCACGCTTTAGGCCACAACGTGTTGTTTCTCCCACCTTCCTCCAAAAACGATTTCTCCAGGCTTTTAGTCAACTTAATGGCTGTCTTCACGCATCTCCAAGTTGGGGCACGGGGTGTGGAGGACACTGAAGGACACTGAGGACTGCCTCATCACTGGCCACTCACTCGGCCTCCAGGGCTTGGCTTCCTCACCTGCCCGGGGAGGGGTTTCCTAGTGATCTTTTCAGCTGCTTTTGGAGCCAGGAACACACACTGACGTCAGCATGTACAGGAGCGTCCAAGGAGGAGGTTAAAAACAAGTGAGGTCGTCTTCTTACATTTGTACAACCCCCCCCCCCCCCCCCCGCCACACACACACACAGCCTGCTGACTTGGGTATAGCTTGCATATAATTCGTTGTGCTCCCAGCCATTTAAGAGTGATCTTACACCTCCATGCTCTGGGGCCGGAAACTCATTTTCTGGCTTTATGTCCATCCTCTTCTTGTTGAAGACATTTTTGCCATCTGGATCACGTTTCTCAGACTGTTACTGAGGCGTAAGTTGATTTCTGGAGGCTGAGGCTTCAACGGCTCATCCGGTGACTTCCTCCCTTGTCCACATCCCAGTGCCCTGCTTTCCCCCGATGACCCTCTGTCTTCCTGGTGGAAGACACCTCACTCCCTGCCAGGTCCTGCCACGTAGCCAGCCTCTCCTGGGGAGTGAGGCCGTGGGTGAGCGATCTGCTGGGCACACTGTGAGAGTCAGGTGAAGAGAATGGCAAGGGCTGGCCCGGCCACAGGTGAGGGTTTCCTAAACCCTGGCAACGCTGGATCTTCAGTACAGTCTAAACAGACGTTGGTCTTGGGAAACAGCTCCACCCCGATCAGAAGGCATCAGGAGCGATGTTCTCCATCAGGGAAGGGGGAGAGTAAGGAAACAAAGGCAAAAATAACTTTGGCTCACTCCCTAGAGTTCCCTTAAACGTTCTTCAAGGTAATGGGGCTCATGAGCCTCAGGGCAACATTCTAAGGTCCGTCCCCATCCCCTGTCATGCCACCATGCCCCCCACTTCAGAAAAGCTCACCTGTCCAAGACAGCCTCCAGAGAATGGATCTGTTTAGTTGCTATTGTCCTTAGAGACAGATACTGCTATGAGGCAGAAATGTCCAGTCTGGAAGGATGTGGGTCACACGCAGGTTAATAGTTCTTTTAAACATTAAGATCTGCCATTCTCACTTTAAATTAACTTCCATGTTTCAAAACCAATGGAAACAAGAGATTATCCTTTGAAGCGCTTCTTGTAAATGGTAGTTATATCTCTATTTACGTGTGTATTTGCACACTACCCTTCTAGCCTCTTGGTTATAAGCTTCCTGAGCACAAGGACTTCAAAATCCAATCTGTTCCCCGGAGTGTGCTTCTAGCATGCAACTAGGAAGTGTGTGTACATCTGGGACTCAATATACATTTCTGGAATGACTGAATGATCCTTCCTGCTACTGAAAAATCTAACGTGATAGCAATAATCTGTACTAATGGCCTGTATGGGCCAATTCACTACTGGAAAAGTGTAGGTCCAAACTCTTTCCTTCCCACCATTACTCTCCTGCACACCAACTGCCTTCTCCTCACGGTGAATAATATCATCTGCGTTTCAATCCACAACTCATTCGCTAGAAAAAGAAATCCAACGCGCAACTAAACATCCATTTCCCTTAACAATTTCTAACTACAGCATTCCTGACAGGTGGAAATTTCATCTTGCTTAATTAAGGCAGAGTCAACTTTCTTGAGAAATGTAACAAAACAACAAAACAGGTTAAGATTCAGGTTTTCCCTCCTGTTACGGGAAAGAGTGAGGCACAGAGGATAGAACACAAGACCTGGGTCAGTATCCATCATTCACAGAGAAGGTGACAAGAGACAATCCCTCTTAATCTGTAAATAGACATGATCCCTCAAAATTGTTGAGACGGTAAATTACAGTGTATGCCAAAGGGCTCTGAAAATGCTATGTGTTGTACAGATAAGTGTTATTAGTATATATCTTGACCATATCCAGCAGCATCTTTTGTTATTCATATCATAGGGAGTGGTTTTCTTTAAAAACAGTGATACGTGGAAACAAAGTGGAAGGGCATGTACTGTAAGTTTAACTTGTTAAACTTGTTTATTATAAAATAAAACTGTAGAAATCATCCTGATTTAATAACTACTTTTAGTTTTGTGAGGATTAGTAAAGGAAACGTGGTATTTAGAATGAAATCTTGCCATTTGCAATGACATGGATGGAACCAGAGGGTATTATGCTAAGCGAAATTGGTCGGTCAGAGAAAGACAAATATATGACTTCACTCATATGAGGACTTTAAGATACAAAACAGATGAACATAAGGGAAGGGAAGCAAAAATAATATAAAAACAGGGAGAGGGACAAAACATAAGACACTCTTAAATATAGAGAAGAAACAAAGGGTTGCTGGAGGGAATGTGGGAGGGGGGATGGGCTAATGGGTAAGGGAAACTAAGGAATCTACTCCTGAAATCATTGTTGCATTATATGCTAACTAATTTGGATGTAAATTTTTTAAAAAATTAAAAATAAAATTAAAAAAAAAAAAAGAAGTGGGGCGCCTGGGTGGTTCAGTCGGTTGAGCGTCCGACTTCGGCTCAGGTCATGATCTCACGGTCCGTGAGTTCGAGACCCGCGTCGGGCTCTGTGCTGACAGCTCAGAGCCTGGAGTCTGTTTCGGATTCTGTGTCTCCCTCTCTCTCTGATCCTCCCCCATTCATGCTCTGTCTCTTGCTGTCTCAAAAATAAATAAACGTTGGGGCGCCTGGGTGGCTCAGTCGGTTAAGCGGCCGACTTCAGCTCAGGTCATGATCTCGCGGTCCGTGAGTTCGAGCCCTGCGTCGGGCTCTGGGCTGATGGCTCAGAGCCTGGAGCCTGCTTCAGATTCTGTGTCTCCCTCTCTCTCCGCCCCTCCCCCGTTCATGCTCTGTCTTTCTCTGCCTCAAAAATAAATAAACATTAAAAAAAAAAAAAACTTAAAAAAAAAAAGAAGTGAAACTGCTATGTTATATGGTAGTTTTAGTTTTAATATTTTGAGGCACCTCCGTACTGTTTTCCATAGTGGCAAAATTGAAAACATTTTAAAAAGGTAACTCGTTAAAATTTTCATAGCCTTTTGCCATATTCACCTGCATACAGACTGTACATTGTTATGTAAAATAATTCTTGTAATTTAAGAGAAATTACACTACCCAAACAATAGCAAGCAGAATCTGCCATCCCCAGAGAGGCTGAAGAACACAGAGAAGGTTGTTCTCTGTATCCAGCTGCTAGTAGGCTGGTCTTGGGAAAAGCTTTACATGGAAAGAAAGCATAGCTGGTCCTTGAATGACATGGGTCCCCTTACACATGGATTTTCTTACAGTCTAGTGCTGTAAATGTATGTTCCCCTTAAGATTTTCTTACTAACATTTCCTTTTCTCTAGCTTGCTTTTCTGTAAGCAAATAAGGTAGAATACACATAACATACAAAATATATGTTAATCGACAGTTTTTGTCATCAGTAAGGCTTCCAGTCAAGAGTAAATTATGAGTAGGTTAAGTTTGGGGGGAGTCAAAAGTCTTCTGTGGATTTTTGACTGCAAGGGAGTCAATGCCCCAACCTCCAGGCTGCTCAAGGGTCAACCACACTACCCAGAAACCCAAGTGCTGTATAATAAGGAATTGGTTATGCCTGCATGTTAGTATTCAGGTGGTGTCAGGGCATGGACCCATGGAGTGTGTTCCTAGCTAAAAGCACTTTAGTTCATCTGATTTTGTAGAAACTATGTTCTTAAGTTAACTTTTAAAGGATGTTCAAAACCCCGAAGGTCCGCAGTCCCCTTCACATGTCTGCATAATGAACAGGCAAAAAAGTCGCACGAGAGTTTGCGAGTGAAAGTTCTCAGCTGGACTTAAAACGCGTGCTCACACAAATACCTTTATTGTTGTTCTGGTTTTTTGTTTCATTTTTTTAACCTTTATTCATCTTGGAGAGACAGAGAGAGACAGAGCGTGTCCGGAGGGAGGGGCAGAGAGAGAGGGAGACAGAGAATCCGAAGCGGGCTCCAGGCTCCGAGCTGTCAGCACAGAGCCCGACGCGGGGCCGAACTCACGAACCGCAAGGATCGTGACCTGGGCCGAAGTCGAAAGCTCAACCGACTGAGCCACCCAGGTGCCCCTATCGTTGTTTTGTTTTAATTAAACGGTTGATTTCTTAACTGAAGATAAGGCTGCACACTCAAAAGTATCACATATCTCTCAAGATTACATCTACACTTTCTTTCATTCACCTGCTTTTTGTCATTGAACAGTTTAGACAAAGCCATGTTATACGTAGAGGTATCTAAAGGTATGACACAACTACACGGGAAAACCACACAACCATGCTACTCACACCTGCTGTCCGCCTCCCGAGGGCCGTGCGGCAGCCCAGCCCCAGGGGTGCTCCTGGGCCACACTGAGTCTGGCGCTTCTTTTGTGGCTTGTCGTTACGCTGTTTCAGGCATTTTATGGGAACAAAAAGCAGAGGACTACAGACAAAAAAGACGAAATACTCCAGGAAAATTACATCTGCAACAAAAGACCTCAACGATGCTATGGCCCTTTAGCAACTTCTTAACCTTTTCCAAAAAATAACAGATACAAACAGGCACAGCCTAGGGCCTGGCAGGCAACAGAAAGCCAACATGTTTTTTGTTTGAGACAGAGAGGGAGCAAGTGAGCAAGGGGCAGAGAGAGAGAGAGAATCCCAGGAGGGGCAGAGGAAGAGAGAGAGGGGAGAGAGAAGCAGGACCCACCCAAAGCGAGGCTCGAGCTCACCTGATGTGGGACTCAAACTCGTGAACCGTGAGATCATGACCTGAGCCAAAGTCAGACGCTTAACGCCTGAGCTCCCCAGACACCCCAAAAGCCAGCATGTTTGCTTCTCCCTTCCTCCTCTCTTTAGGACTGCTCTGGTTTCCATGGACTCCTCTGCCCACTTTCTCCAGAATGCAAACACAACGCTCATCTCCCCTGGAAGAATGACCCCTTCTCCCACTGCCCAGATCTTAGCCATCTACCCAAGCTGCCTGGTGAGTCCCAGCCCCTCTGGGCAGCCTTCCCCGACTTAAAGCACTTCTGGTAGAGAGAATTCCGGGAGCCCATGAGGCTGCAGCATCCGTCCTGCTATTTCCAGTTCGGTGAGAGGCACGCGGAAGGCCTGGCACCCTCGGGGGAAGCTCCTGCGGACGAGGGTGAGGTGGCCCCCAGGCTCTCAATTCTGACCGCTAACATGCTATACCCTAAGGCTGGTCTAAAGCCCAACCTGAGTGCCTCCTCTCTTCTGACCTTAGACTTGAAATAGTAAAGCATTTTTATTTGTACTGTCCCTCTGCAAAAAGGAAGGTCATCTTTCTGCCACCTGGTCTGATCAAGGTTGTCAAGAGGCCATCTCTGACAAGAAGTAGGCCACAAAAACCTTTCTTTTGAAGAACGCAAGCAGTGCTTTACAGGTCCTTAGCTTAAAAGAGGAGGGGAAGGTACCAGCAGAGGCTGAATGCCATCAGTCACTCATTCAGCAAACACTTAGTGGGCACCTCCCGACGGCAGGTGTTGTGGACACAGCAGAGGAGGAGACAGGTATTCCAGTTCCCGGTAAGTGCCGGCCAACCCACGCCTTTCACCTGCTCTGTCGGAGGGCAAGGGGAAGCCTGAGGTGAAGGGTTGGGTTCATAGAAAGGTTCGTTTCTAGCCAATCCAGTAATGCACACCTCAGAGACACGGAAGTTTGGCCCCAGACCACCACAATCAAGGGACTATCACAATAAAACAAGTCAAATGGATGTTTTGGTTTCCCAGTGCACATAACACTTATGTCTACGCTGTACTATAATCTATTAAATGTGCAACAGTGTTATGTCTAAAAAAAACAATGAATCCCTCAATTTAAAAAATACTTTATTGGGGCGCCTGGGTGGCTCAGTCGGTTAAGCGTCTGACTTCGGCTCAGGTCACGATCTCGCGGTCCGTGAGTTCGAGCCCCGCATCGGGCTCTGGGCTGGTGGCTCGGAGCCTGGAGCCTGCTTCCGATTCTGTGTCTCCCTCTCTCTCTGCCCCTCCCCCGTTCATGCTCTGTCTCTCTCTGTCTCAAAAAGAAAGGTTAAAAAATTAAAAAAAAATACTTTATCGCTAACCATCATCCGAGCTTTCAGCGAGCCGCAACCTTTTTGCTGCTGGAGGGTCTTGCCTTGACGCAGACTGCTGCTGACTGATCAGGGTCCTGGTTGCTGAAGGTTGGGGTGTCTGTGGCAGTTTCTCAAAACAAGAGAATGAATTTGCCGCCTCTTCCTTTCCCAAATGATTTCTCTGTGGCACGTGATGCTGTCTGACAGCATTCTACCCACAGTACAACCTCTTCCAAAACTGGAGTCAGTCCCTTCAAACCCTGCCGCTCTTTATGAACTACGTTTATGCCATATTCTAAAGCCTTGTTGTCATTCCAACCATCTTCGCGGCATCTTCACCAGGAGCAGAGTCCATCTCAAGAAACCACTTTCTTTGCTCCTCCGTAGGAAGCGCTCCTCATCCGTTCAAGTTTGATCCTGAGATCGCAGCCATTCAGCCCCTGATCATAGTTCTCTTGCTGTTTCCACCCCATCTGCAGTGACTTCTCCACGGAGTCTTGAACCTGTCAAAGTCCCGCATGAGGGCTGGAACCCACGTCTCCCAAACTCCTGTTAATGTTGATATTTTGACCTCTTCCCATGAGCCACGGGAAGAAACATCTTCGTAAGGACATCCAGAACGGTGAATCGTTTCCAGAAGATTTTCAATTCACGCTGCATCAGAAGAGTCACCATTTATGGTGTCTACAGCCTTATATTTTTTAAGATATGTGTTTCTTAAATAGTAAGACTAAAAAGTCAAAATTAGAAATTACTCCTTGCTCCATGGGCTGCAGAATGGATGTTGTATCAGCAGGCATGAAAACAACATTCATCTTGCTATACATCACCAGAGCTCCTGGGTGACTGGGTACAATGTCAATGAGCAGTATTATTTTGAGAGGAATCTTTTTTTCTGAACTGTAGGTCTGAACAGTCGGCTTAAGATGTTTGGTAAACCATGTCGTAAACAGATATGCTGTCATCCAGGCTTTGTTGTTCCATCTGTAGAGTGCAGGCAGAGTAGATTCAGCACAGTTCTTCGGGGCCACATTCTCGGGGGCAGGGGGAGGGGACACTGCCATGCTAACTCTGGGACAATGAGCAGCAGTGTCTCAGAGTGAAGGAAGAAGGGCCACAGCGAAAAAAAGCGTCCGACAAGCAGACCACATGTGCAAAGGTATGAAGCCCTGCGGACGCTTGAAAAGAGTGTGAGCTGCAAATATGTGCCCAGCACGAAGGCAGGGAGTCCCCATTCGGGGAGCAGCAGGACACTGGGTTGGAGCAGTCAGTGAGGAGTGGCATCACACAGGCATCACACAGGCGTCACACACGGTCAGGGGAGCCAGGCCCACAGGGGTCCAAGCTAGGAACAGCATGATAGGCTCAGATCCACATCACAGGAAGGCCTGTCACTGGTCTCACGGAGGAGGCACTGGGGCAAGACTGGCATTAGGGAGACCATTCAAGTGTCTGCCTGCCAGGTAACCTACGGAAGACCCAAACTAAGCCAGTGACCCTAAAGAATGATCTGGGAGACATTCAGGGGTGATTTCACGACCAACTGTATGGGGAAGATGAAGGCAGGGGATACGCAGAGCCCTTGGGAATTTCAGGAAAAGGGCACGGTGAGAAACTCCTGTAGGGAATGGTCTCCACATAGAGGTGCACCGCCACACAGAGGCGAAGGGACGGGCTGTGCAGGGAGGGGTAGAGAAGGGTGTCAGAGCCCGTGAGCTCCACACCTAAAGGTGGAAGGAAGGACTGCTTCCCCTAAAACTAAATATTTGATCATACTAATTTAATTCTACCTATTAAACTTAATTTTCTTTACTGAATTCTAAGGCACAAAATATTGAGGCATTTAATTGTACGCTATTTTGTTGGAACATAGTCTACAACCTTAAATAGAACTCTCAAGATGCCTAAGAATCTGGGAAATGGGCTCTTCTTACATGAGTAAAACTGCCTACATTTCATCAACGTAACAACCTACTAGAGATGGAAGAGAACTGAAAAGAAAACCAAGGTTCCCCACCGACTGACCCCATTTCCTACGGTGTGAGTGACCACACCCTACAAATGGTCACCAAGGGGCCCCATAGCCCTTGTGCCCAGGCTCGTGAGGGGTCAGCAGTAGCCGGGTGGGAGTCTTGGGCTCTCAGGCCCAGGAGTTCGTTCTGTTCTTTTTTAAATTTTTTTTTCAACGTTTATTTATTTTTTTTGGGACAGAGAGAGACAGAGCACGAACGGGGGAGGGGCAGAGAGAGAGGGAGACACAGAATCGGAAACAGGCTCCAGGCTCTGAGCCATCAGCCCAGAGCCTGACGCGGGGCTCGAACTCACGGACCGCGAGATCGTGACCTGGCTGAAGTCGGACGCTCAACCGACTGCGCCACCCAGGCGCCCCAGTTCTGTTCTTACCTGTACACAATTCTTTCTTTCTGTAAGTCCTCCAAGCCACAGCACAGTTCGGCCGCATAGAAGATCGCTCTCTGCTCATCAAAGCCAGGGCTGCCCAGGTTGTAAATGTGATACTTTAAGTCCCCTCCATTCATAATGGTCAGCACCAAGTACAAGGAGTCTTTGGTCTCATAAGTATAAGACAAACTAACCTAAGGACAACAGCAACATAAAAAACAAAGCACAAAAACCCGCGCGGTCATCGGTGATTTACTCTATTTGCTAACATTATTCAAATAACCCATGTTAGATTTATAATTAGAAAACCCAAATACTATATGCTTCAGGAAAATGCCTATCATGCACCTGGCGCTTCTCAGGCATGTACCTATCAAAGACTTTACAACAGTTCTGTACTGCAAGGACAGAACCTTCTGTGGCTAAGTGGGTAGGTGGCAAAACTTCAAAGACACTTGGGACTATGACTTATCAAAGCTATGCTCTCTAATCATTGAGCACTGATAGTCCATACTTGTAGAACACCCACATTTAGCATACAAGTTAAAGACACTCTCCACAGTAGTGCAAGAGGGGTCTTGCTGCTGCACATCCTTCCAACATTTTGTGCCGTCAGTCAGTGCTGGTGGAGGCATAGTTGTCTCTTATTGTGGTTTTAATGTGCATTTCTCTGTACATACAAATAAAGGAGACACTTCTCATAGTTTTTCATATACTTATCCATTTGGAACCTCTTGTGTGAAGTACCTGTCCAAGTTTTTTGCCCACTTCTCTGTTGGTATGTAGGTCAATTTGCGTGCACGCGCACGCACACACACACACACACACACACACACACACCCTGCTGGGATTTTGATTAGGACTGCATTTAATTCATTTAATCTACATATCAATTTGGGAGAAGCAATATCTTTATATGTTGATTCATATGAATGTTCTGATCCATGAACATTATTTGGTCTTCTTCAATTTCTTGTAATAGCATTTCTAGCTCTCAGTTTAGAAGTCCTGCATATTTTCATTAAATTTTTGCCTAGATTTTGATATTTATTGATGCTATTATAAATGATATCAATTAATTTTTTTTTATTTTCTAACTATTTGTGGTTGGCATTGTATCTAACTATTTGTGGTTGGCTAGATACACAATGAGTTATATAGAAAGTGTTAGGCTTTCATCATACATAATCATATCGTGGGCCAGTCAGGGTGGGCAGTGGGAAGCAGGAGGAAATGAGTGACAGGTACAGGTCAGGTTCTACTGATCAACTGTAAGCAGGGAGTAAAAAATGTTACTTTATATCTAAAGGAACTAGAAAAAGAACAAAGTTCAAAGAAAATAATAAATATCAGAGTGGAAATAAATGAAATAGAGAGTTAAAAAAAAACAATAGAAAAGATCAATGAAACTAAAACTTGGTTCTTTGAAAAAACAAAATCAATAAACTTCTAGCCAGACTTGTCAGTAATAAACAAATACATTAACTTTTTTAAACTCAGAAATGAAAGAGAAGTTACAACTGACACCACAGAAATACAAAGAATCATAAAAGATTAATATGAATAATTACACACCAACGTATTGGGCAGCCTAGAAGAAATGGATAAGTTCCCAGAAACCCAACTTTTCAGGACTGAATCACACAAAAATAGAAAATATGAACAGACCAATTACAAGCATTGAAATTGAAGCAGTAATTCAAAAACTCCTATAAAAAACCAAAAAGTCCAGGATCACATGGCTTCACAGGTGAATTCTACCAAACATTTAAAGAAGACTTAGTACCTATTGTCAAATTTTTCCAAAAATTGAAGAGGAATGAAGATTTCCAAATTCATTTTACAAGGCCAGAATCACCCTGATTCTGATACCAGATAAAAACACCCTGAAACCAGATAAAAACACTACAAAAAGAGAGAGAGAGAGAGAGAGAGAAAATTACAGGCCAATAACCCTGATGAACATAGATGTAAAAATCCTCAACAAAATATTACTAAACCAAACTCAACAACACATGAAAAGGATCATACACCACAATCGAGTGGGATTTATTCCAGGGATGCAAGGATGGTTCAATACCCACGAATACATCAAGGTGATACACCACATTAACAAAATGAAGGATAAGTATCATATGATTATCTCAATAGATGCAGAAAAAACATTTGACAAAATTCAATATCTATTTATGATTTAAAAAACTCTCAATAAAGTGGGTATAGAAGGAACATACCTTAACATAATAAAGGCCATATATGACAAACCCACAGCTAATACTATACTCAATGATAAAAAGCTGAAAGCTTTTCTTCTAATATCAGGAACAAGACAGAGATACCCACTCTTATCACTTTTATCAACATAGTACTGGAAGTCCTAGCCATAGCAATTAGGCAAGAAAAAGAAATAAAAGGCACTCAAATTGGAAGAAGTAAAAGTCACTATTTGCAGACGACATGATAGTACACATTGAAAACCTTACAGACTTCACCAAAAAGCTATTAGAACTAATCAATGGTATCAGTAACATTAGAGAGTACAAAATTAACATACAGAAACAGGTTGCAGTTTTATACACTAATAATAAGATATCAGAAACAGAAACTAAGAAAACCATCCCATTTACAGTTTTATCAAAAGAATAAGATACCTAGGAATAAATTTAACCAAGGAGGTGAAAGACCTGTACTCTCAAAACTATAAGGCATTGATGAAACAAACTGAAGACAAAAATAAGTGGAAAGATATTCCATCCTTATGGATTAGAAGAATTAATATTGTTCAAATGCCCACAGTACCCAAAACAATCTACAGATTCAATGCAATCCCTATCAAAATACCAATAGTTCTGGGGTGCTTGTGTGGCTCAGTCAATTAAGCATCTGACTCTCGATCTTGACTCAGGTCATGATCTTATGGTTCATGGGTTTGAGCCCCACTTTGGGCTCTGCACTGACAGCATGAGGCCTGCTTGGGATTCTCTCTCTCTCTCTCTCTCTCTCTCTCTCTCTCTCTCTGTCCTTCTCCCACTCACACACTCACTTGCTCTCTCTCTCTCATTCTCTCTCTCAAAATAAACATTAAAGAAATACCAATAGCTCTTTTCACAGAACTAGAACAAACAATCCTAAAATTTGTATGAAACAACACAAGACTCTGAAAAGCCAAAACAATCTTGAGAAAGAGGAACAAAGCTGGAGGCATCATGCTCCCTGATTTCAAACTATACTGCAAAGCTGAGTAATCAAAAGAGTACGGTATTGGCATAAAAACAGACACATAGATCAGTGGAATAGAATAGAGAGCCCAGAGATAAACACATGCATATAAGATCAATTAATTTATGACAAAGGAGGCAAGAATATACAACCAGGAAAAGACAGCCTGTTCAATAAATAGTGTTGGAAAAACTGGACAGCTACATGCAGAAGAATAAAGCTGGCCACTACATTTTACCATACATGAAAATTAACTCAAAATGGATTAAAAACTTGAGGGGTGCCTGGGTGGCTCAGTTGGTTAAGTGTCTGACTCTTGATTTTGGCTCAGGTCACAATCTCAACAGTTCATGGGATCGAGCCCCACATCAGGCTCTGTGCTGACAGCACAGAGCCTGCTTGGGATTCTCTCTCTCCCTCTCTCTCTGCCCTTCCCCTGCTCACATGCATGGGCCTTCTCTCCCTATCTCCCCTGACCCCCCATCTCTCTAAAAACTAAATATAAATATGGCACAAAAACAGACACACAGACCAATGGAATAGAATAGAAACCCCAGAACTAGACCCACAAACGTATGGCCAACTCATCTTTGACAAAGCAGGAAAGAACATCCAATGGAAAAAAGACAGCCTCTTTAACAAATGGTGCTGGGAGAACTGGACAGCAACATGCAGAAGGTTGAAACTAGACCACTTTCTCACACCATTTACAAAAATAAACTCAAAATGGATAAAGGACCTAAATGTGAGACAGGAAACCATCAAAACCTTAGAGGAGAAAGCAGGAAAAGACCTCTCTGACCTCAGCCGTAGCAATCTCTTCCTCGACACATCCCCAAAGGCAAGGGAATTAAAAGCAAAAGTGAATTACTGGGACCTTATGAAGATAAAAAGCTTCTGCACAGCAAAGGAAACAACCAACAAAACTAAAAGGCAACCAACGGAATGGGAAAAGATATTTGCAAATGACATATCGGACAAAGGGCTAGTATCTAAAATCTATAAAGAGCTCACCAAACTCCACACCCGAACAACAAATAACCCAGTGAAGAAATGGGCAGAAAACATGAATAGACACTTCTCTAAAGAAGACATCCAGATGGCCAACAGGCACATGAAAAGATGTTCAGCGTCGCTCCTTATCAGGGAAATACAAATTAAAACCACACTCAGGTATCACCTCACGCCAGTCAGAGTGGCCAAAATGAACAAATCAGGAGACTATAGATGCTGGAGAGGATGTGGAGAAACGGGAACCCTCTTGCACTGTTGGTGGGAATGCAAATTGGTGCAGCCGCTCTGGAAAGCAGTGTGGAGGTTCCTCAGAAAATTAAAAATAGACCTACCCTATGACCCAGCAATAGCACTGCTAGGAATTTACCCAAGGGATACAGGAGTACTGATGCATAGGGGCACTTGTACCCCAATGTTCATAGCAGCACTCTCAACAATAGCCAAATTATGGAAAGAGCCTAAATGTCCATCAACTGATGAATGGATAAAGAAATTGTGGTTTATATACACAATGGAATACTACGTGGCAATGAGAAAAAATGAAATATGGCCTTTTGTAGCAACGTGGATGGAACTGGAGAGTGTGATGCTAAGTGAAATAAGCCATACAGAGAAAGACAGATACCATATGGTTTCACTCTTATGTGGATCCTGAGAAACTTAACAGGAACCCATGGGGGAGGGGAAGGAAAAAAAAAAAAAAAAAAAAAAAAGGACGTTAGAGTGGGAGAGAGCCAAAGCATAAGAGACTGTTAAAAACTGAGAACAAACTGAGGGTTGATGGGGGGTGGGAGGGAGGGGAGGGTGGGTGATGGGTATTGAGGAGGGCACCTTTTGGGATGAGCACTGGGTGTTGAATGGAAACCAATTTGTCAATAAATTTCATAAAAAAAATAAAAAAAAAAAAAAGAACAACAACAAAAAAAAAACTAAATATAAATAAACATTAAAAAAAATAAAATGCTTAAAAATGGATTAAAGACTTGAATGTAAGAACCAAAACCACAGAACCCCTAGAAGAAACCACAGGAAGTAAGCTCTTTGGCATCAGTCTTAGGAATGTTTTTTCAGACCAGTCTCCTGAGTAACAAAAGCTAGAATAAACAATGGGATTATAGTAAACTAAAAAGCTTTTGCACAGCGAAGGAAACCATCAACAAAACAAAAAGGCAACCTACTGAATGGAAGATATTTACAAATCATATATCAGATAAGGAGATAATATCAAAATATATTTTCTAAATTATACAAATATGTTAAAAAAAAAACCTGATGAGAAAATGAGCAGAGAACTTGAACAGATATTTTTGTGGTTTTTTTGTTTATTTATGTTGAGAGAGACAGATACAGTGTGAGCAGGGGAGGGGCAGAGAGAGAGGGAGGGAGAGAGAGAGAGAATCCCAAGCAGGCTCTGCACTGCCGACACAGAGCCTGACACAGGGCTCGAACTTATGAAACCATAAGATCATGACCTGAGCTGAAACTGAGAGTCAGACGCTTAACTGATTGAGCCACCCAGGCACCCCCAGATATTTTTCCAAATGTACATACATACATATACATACAGAGGGCTACCAGGCACATAAAAAGATGCTCATCATCACTAACCATTAGGGAAATGCACATCAAAACCACCACGAGATAGCATTTCACACCTATCAGTATGACTAGAATCAAAAAGACAAGAAACAAGGGTTGGTGAAGATGTGCAGAAAAAGGAACCCTTGTGCAACTGTTGGTGGAAATGTAAGTTGGTGCAGCCACTGTGCAAAACAGTATGGAGATTCCTCAAAAAATTAAGAATAGAAACACCATGTGATCCAGCAATTCCACTTCTAGGTATTTATCTGGAGAAAATGAAAACACCAATCCAAAGAGGTATCTGCGCCCTTCTGTTGACTGTGGCATTAGTTATAATAGCCAAGATATGGAAGCAACCTAAGCAGCCACTGATAGATGACAAATGGATAAAGATGATGTGATGTGTATACAGGAGAATGAATATTGCTCAGCCATAAGAAAGAATGGAATCTTGCCATTTGTGGCAACGTGGATGGACCTAGAAAGGACAATGCTAAGCAGAACAAGTCAGTCAGAGAAAGACACCGCATGGTTTCACTCATATGTGGAATCTAAAAAGCAAAACACACTCACAACAAAACAAAACGGAAACAACAAAACAGAAACCGACTCCAACACTAAACAGGCTTGTTACAAGAGTAGGGAGGGGTTGGGGGGTCAGAAAATAGGTGAAGTGGATTAAGAGGTACTAACTTCTGGTCATAGAGCAAATAAGTCAAGGAGATGTGATGTACAGCGTAGGGAATACAGTCAATATTTGTAACTTTTTAATAACTTGTAATAACTTTGATATGGTAACTAGGCTTATCATGAGACTCATTTCACAATGTAGAAAAATATCAAATCACTATGATGTGCACTTGAAACTGATAGGATATTATTATGTCAATTATCCTTCAGTTGGGGAAAAAAAAGGATGAAGGAAGTTACTTCCAGGTTCCTTGGGAGAGGCCAAGAATATAGAAACTAAAATATTTCATTTAAGTAGAATAAACCATAGATGCCGTTTATGTTCCTTTCATAAAGCTAGATTATGGATTTCCATGTTTCAAGGTAATTATACAAATATATTTAAAGAAACTCCCAGATGAGTTGATTTTATGAGAGATTTTCGTGTCATGGGTGCAGAAGTGACCTATCATACACGGAGACGTACATGATGGCTGTGCAGGCCTCTGTTCCGGAACATTTGTTCCCTACCACAAATCAGCCAACCTCAGTACTGAGACATGAATGACCGGGACGAAGTAAGTGTAACACCACAAATTCTTTCATAAAGTACCTTCCTCTCCCCGCTTCAGGCAGACCCTCCTGTTGCCGTAGATGCTACGGGAGATAGGTGATGGGGTGAAGAAGTCAGGTTTGGCGACGAAAACCACACCACCTCATGCACAGCCTAGGGCCTGGAAAGGTCCCAAGGTTCACCCTAGCCCCACAAGTCCCATCCTTGCCTGAAACAGTGACGTTGGAATTTGAGGCTCCATACAGTTGGAATGTGCTGATAGAGGGCCAGTAATACATTCGCCAAGTGTCAGAAAGAGGCCACTGAGAAGAGAAGGACCAGAGGCAGTGCCTTTCAGGACTAGGAGTCAGAGTGGCTGAAAGGCCAGAGGGTAAGTCTGTCTGCCCCGCGGGGAGAGGAGGGCCCTCACTGGTTAAGAGCACACTGCTGGGTGTGGAGAGGAACCACAGGTCAGGCAGTGGTGGACAGCTACAGATTTATAGCAGGTCGGAAGTTGGAAGTGGGATCCCCACTCATTTATGTTTGTGCCCAGTAAGAAGTGAATTGGAAAGAAGAGGGCTGCCACTAAGACGAAAGAGGCTGTCCCTGGCACGTTCCCAGCTTCCCAGCACATGCTGAGCCTGGAAGCGCGGGCGAGCCCTGGCTGCGGAGTTTTCGAGCCGGGGACGGAGAGTAGGCGAGCCCGGGCTGGAAAGTGGGCGCGCCGCAGGGTGGAGAGTGGGCGCACCCCAGGGTGGAGAGTGGGCGCACCCCAGGGTGGAGAGTGGGCGAGTCCAGCAGCAGGTGCGCTCAGGAAGGTGGGACTCAGGACACCGCGTACAGAGAAGACTAAGGCAAGATACTTACTACAAATCTGCTATTCACTTTTTCCAGCATCCTCTTCTCATTTAGAGCCATTGCTTCACCTTTCCTCCTCTTTATTCTTTTCTTTGCTAGCTTCTTACAGGCGTACATTTTTCCTGTAGCTCGCACTTGACAGGCACAGACCTAGTCCAAAAGAAGAAACCACAAGCTTTGTACGTACCTGACGTCTCTAGGCTGCCAACCACCAACACCACCACCAAACCCTGTCCTGTCCATGTCAATTCCTCCGGCCCAGAGCATGTGATGGGCCAAGGCCACTCCACTCACGGACACGTGAGGGCTTAGAGCGGGCTCCTCCCTCCTCCCCCAGCTTCCTCAGACACAACCTGGTGAGCGGAGCGGGAGGCTGTGCTCCTGGAACTCGGGGGGGGGGGGACGGTGGGGGGGGCGCGGCTACAAGGGACTCCTCATGTGTGATCGCAGCAGCCGCTTGACTCAAGGGTCCTCCTGGGTCTTTCAGTTTTCTTGCAAGAGCAACACCTTTTGAAACTAAATACATTCATCTTTCTTTTCTTTTTAAATGTTTATTTTTGAGAGAGAGGGAGACAGAGCATGAGCAGGGGACAGGCAGAGAGAGAGGGAGAGGCAGAATCCGAAGCAGGCTCCAGGCTCCGAGCCATCAGCACAGAGCCCACAGCAGGGCTCGAACTCACCGACTGTGAGCTCATGACCTGAACCGAAGTCTGACACTTAACCGACTGAGCCACCCAGGTGCCTATCTTTTTTTTTTTTTTAAGTTCAAGAATATAAAAAAATAGATTTCAGAGAATTCATAACCTTTAATACATTGATTCTACTTAGTTGTAAAATAATATCTGTATACTCCTTAACCTTACATTATGAGAAAATTTCCAAAATTACAAAAGTGGAGAGGAGGGAATAATAAGCTCCCATGTGCCTGACCCCCAGCCTCTGGCTATCAGCTCAGGGTTACCCTGTTTCCTCAGACTCCCACCCCCTATACACACACACACACACACACACACACACACACACACCCTCCACACCAACACTCCAAAGACACATACACACCCCCCACCCCACCCCCACTGCAGACACACACACACCCTCTACACCACACCCACACCCATTCCACACCAGACACACACACACAACACACCCCTCCACACATACACACACTCCACACCACAGACACACACACTCCACACACCCAGTCCACACCAGACACACACGCCCACACCACAGGCACATACCCACACCCTGTACACACTTACTCCGCAACCACACACACACATATACACATGTACGCACACCACACACACCTACTGCACACCATAGACACGCATGTGCCCCCAGGCATGTAACACAGGCACATGCTACACATACACAAACACAATTACCTTATAAGCAAATATAAGACACATCATTTTAATCCATCAATAAAATGATTTTGATAATAAAATGTGGGGGGCCGGGCCCCGGTGCCAGGCTGAGACCGGGTCGAGCAACGGTTGCCTGTTGACTCAGCCAACCCGGTGGTTCCCCCTCCCATTCCCCCACTTTCAAGGGCATACGAAAGCCTTGTCAAGGCTGAGAAAGTTAATTCCTGAAGCCTGTGGTCTGCAGGTGTTGGCAGTAATGCTACCTCCCTTTTTCTACCCCGAGTCAGATAGAAACAAACATGCGAATTGTGTTTTGCTAGCAATCTTATCAACAAGGTCTTGTTGTGACCCGTCTAGAAAATGCACAAGAAACACAGAGCTAAATGTTTTGGTTGGCAGCAATTATGTGAAACCTGATTATTCTTAGAATGACCTGATCCATAAGAATCTTATATCATAAAAGATTGTGTACAGCAACAATAAAGCCATCACTTGGGCCATCAGCCCAGGGGACCCTCCTGTTCCCAAACTTTCTCTTCTCTCTTTTTTTCTTACATTCCCCTACCCTCAGGACCCTGATCTCGGTGTTTGTTGCACCGGTCGCGACAATAAAATATAAAGTTCATTGTGGAAAATACAGAAAGTATTAATAAGGACAAAACTCAATAAGGATAAAACTCGTTGAAATTCCAAGATGACTCTCATTCACATTTGCTGTATAGGGTCCTGAGTTCTCCTCAGTTTTGGCAGGGGGAACCGGCCTTATATTATAGAATAGGTAATATATATACTGTTTTCATCTTACAGTGGGACTGTCTTCTCATCATTAAATGTTCTCCCAATATATGAATACTCCAAACCTTATATAATCATTAAGACACGGCACACAAACCATGGCATATCTCTCCATCGTTAACTTACGATAATTCTTTTAAGTGAAACTGCCAAGTCAAAGGGAGAGAAGGAAGAGGTAAGCGTGCCAGGCCCTGCACTATGGCTGGAGACGAACACTCATTTGCCACTCACAACAACCCAGGGAAGCAGGGATCATCTCCCCCTTAAGGGTAAGAAGGGGACGGTGGGCCCCAGATCACACAGCTGGAAGCGATGGAACAGGAACTCACCTCCAGTCTGCCCATCTCTCACAGATGACGCTCTCTCCACAGCTCTCTGCTGTCTCTACAACCGTGCTCGCACAGACGCTACCAATTCTCTTTCCCCCGTTCTGCCTCAGAGCCCTACAGATCCATTTTGGAGGACTTCAAGCATAAATGAAAGTACTGTAGTTGACGAGATAAGACCAAAATGTTTGTCCGTTCAAACCCACCGGAAGAAGTATTAGCATTTGGAAAAAGTAAATATACCATTGGAATCTGGATTTAAATGGCACCGAGGCAGGGCATCTGGGTGCCTCAGTCGGCTGAGTGTCTGACTTGATTTCCTCTCAGGTCGTGGTCCCAGGGTCATGGGATGGAGCCCCACATCAGCTTGGGATTCTTTCTCTTTCTTCCTTTTCCCCCCCCCCCCTCCCCCTCCTCCTCCTCCTCCTCCTCCTCCTCCTTCTCTCTCTCTCTATCTCAAATACAAGAGGAACTGAGGCTGTCTGCATTAGGGTCACAGTCTCCCTCTGACAGGTATTCAGAACAGAAACAGATATTCACTCCGCTGCGCTCAGACTTGATGTAACAAATAGCACATTCAGAACAAGTCTGTGAAAAGCCACAACGTTTTTTTCATCCACACAATCTTTTGTTTGGAAACACAAGGAAATGTGTTAAAAAGTAATCTATAAATATCATAAATACACCAAGTCTTCCACAACAGTTAAAAGCTGCAAACATGTTATCACTGAGTCCATTTTTAAATGTACACATGGCTACAGTTAGAACTACATTCTGTTGTAAACACAAGATCCATGTGCTTGAAATGCCTTTCCGTCTGTTCTCCGACAAAATCTGAGTTTTATACTTGGAGATCACGAAAGGCAGAATAGCATGAATTAAAGAGAGCAAATTTTCCTACTCTAGGATGTACGGAAAGACAGAGTGGATTTCTTACAGAAATATCTATTCCGAAAGGGTGACAGCAAACATTTTTGGTTGAGATCACTCGAAATACTCTAAAAGGTCTCCAGAACCGTATCAGAGGGCCGGTACCATGGATTCTCCTGACGTAATGGCTACGAGGACCAGTTTCTTACCACGTCCAACTACAGGTCTTACTTGCAGCACAAGGCCTCGAGGCCAGCTTCCTAATTCACGTTAAGGCAATTCTGGTACGTCTGGTTTAGGCTTTTGATTGGAATTTGGGAGTGTGCAGGATTTAAATCACGAGTGGCCAGCGTGACTTGCTTCTGACTAAACACACAGCTCCTGGCTCTGGGCAGTTGTAAATGCCTGAGCTGAGTATGACCACTCCAGACCAATAGCGAGGCCATTAACACCTCTTTAAGTTACCGAAACAGAACTGCATGTGATTCTGTGTCCACCTCCCACAATAGTCTCTATCTGGGAGAGCCATTACATTTAGACCATGTCTCATGAATTTGTGGACAGTTTCCTCAGGATTTCCCCAAATTTAGATGTTGTGTAGTATCTTTCGATGTAGGTGTGGGGGCACATATACACATCCAAACAGAGTTGAGATAAATACGCCTATTTAATAATATACCCTGTACTAAGTGAGATTTTAGGCTAGTCCTAAATTATGGAAATAGAGTAACAGAAATTCCACAATATGGAAACAGAATCATCTTTTCAGTCGGGACAAACTGAGCTTGAACATCGGACAATCAAACACAGGAAAACAGCTTCCATAAGAAACATGAAGTGAAGAAAAAATCATAATGATAGCACATCTCTTTCCACATCTCCGAATTTTTTAAAAGCATGTAGCAAAGCACCTTTTGTTCGAAGTTCAATCTTAACTCACATGGTTGGCTAAAATTATTCCCAAAACACACGGTGAGGAAATAAAGGTATTGGTAAAGTTGAAGCACGTCTTTTTGTTCCCTTGCTATCTTACTTTTCTAGAAGTATTGCTTATGGTTAGTCACACATTACTTACCTCCCCAAATCCGCCTTTTCCTAGAACTCTGTAATGTCTAAATGTGTCCTTTGTTATCGGTTGCCTAATTAATTAAAAAAACAAAAAGCTTCAGGTCGCACATCACATTGTTATTTTAAAACAGAAAAGCCTACCTAGCTCTTGTCCTGCTTTATTTATGAAAGCATGCTGTTCAAAGCAAGTGCCTGGGCCACGGTGCCTGTGCTCAGGGACTCGGTCCCCTCTGCTGACACAGCTCTCTGCACTAAGAGGCAGATGCGCGCGTCAACGTTGAAGGTTTACCGGATACACTGAAGATACATATGGAACAGTCCAAGTATCCTTGCTAATTAAAGGTAGGTCAGCAACTAGTCCACAGTGTGAAATACTTATCGGGCCGGTCAGAAAGCTGCAGAGGAAAATGATAGATCTACAGCGCACTATCCTTTGGGAAAAGGACCTCAGAGGACATGTTCATCCTCAACGTCTCGCAAGAAATGCACATGAAGTAGAACTGGAAACTTAAACAATCAATCAAAACAACAGTGACACTGGTGGCAGCTAACACTTTTTGAACACTTACTTTGTACACCAAGCACTGCCGAGTATCTTACACACGTTTTTCAGGTGGCCTCAGCAGCCCCGTGGGGGTAGATTATAGAATTACCTCTATTTTACAGAACAAGGACCCGATGCTCATGAAGGTCAGGTCTTTTGACTGAGTCCACATGGCTTGTACAAAGCTGAGCAGGGCTCGGACCACAAGACTGAACCAGTGTGCACTGGTTTATACTTCTGTGAATCCAGGATACGTTTTATTTTCTGACTAGTATACCCACAGGGCTAACTGGCCATTTTATTTTATTTTATTCTATTCTATTTTTTTTTGTTTGCTTGTTTATTTTTGACAGAGAGAGAGAGAGAAAGAGAGAGAGAGAGAGAGAGAGAGAGAGAGAGTGCAAGTGTGAGCTGGGGAGGGGCAGAGACAGAGGGAGACAGAATCTGAAGCAGGCTCCAGGCTCTGAGCTGTCAGCACAGAGCCCGACGTGGGGCTCGAACCCACCAACCGTGAGATCATGACCTGGGCCAAAGTCGTTTGCTTAACCGACTGAGCCACCCAGGCGTAACTGGCCATTTTAAAAAGACAGAACAGAGTCAACTAAATCAGAAGAAATTACATAACACATATTAATAATTTCTGTATAAAAATACCACATACAGCCCAAGATTTCTAATAGTATTTTGACAGATGGGAAAGTATACATCTATCGGTACACATTCTGAGAACTTACTACTTGTTTTTGTTGAATTCTAAATTAGAACATACCTTTCCAGCCATTTCCACTGTAGAAATCGAGAAAAATATGAACTTTCTTGATATTCTTCAAATGGTTCTCCACTTAAATAGTTATGAACAAATCTAGAAAAAGATTTTATATAATTCTATACATCCGCTGCATTACAGCAGGAAAACAGCTGCGTTCAGTGCAGTCATGAACACTGGATATGCGAAGTCAATCGTTATACACAATTAAATATATTGAGTTTTGCAAGTATAGAATTCCACACTAGTTTCTAATGTTATCACTAAAAATATGAAGGCAAGAATTCAGAAGAAATGAAATTGGTTTACCCTCCCAAAGTCAAAGGTTCTTTTTATGTATATGTACTCAAGGTGTGTGTGTGTGTGTGTGTGTGTGTGTGTGTGCATGTGTGTGAGTGTGTGCATGTGTGTGTGTGTGCAGGAGTGCACACGTGTGCATACACCCAAACATGTGTATTTCAGCAGGGAATGTAAACATTTTGTATATAAGATTAGAATGAATATCTAAATGATAATAGTCATATGACAGAAAATGTTAATATGTGACACCACCTTTTTTAAACATTGAAATTAAAGCACCCAATGAATTATTTTTATGCTATACACTTCCTGAACTTTTGTGCAATTAGTCATGCTTCTAAAGTTTTATTTACAATTTTATTACAGAAGTAATAATTTTTTTTTAAATTTGAGATAGAGAGAACACAAGTGGGGAGAGGGGCAGAGGGAGAGGGAGAAAGAGAATCTTAAGCAGGCTCCACGCTCGGTGTGGAGCCCTATAGGGGACTCAATCCCACAACCCTTGAAACATTACCTGAGCTAAAACCAAGAGTCGGACCCCCCGATGCCCCAAAGTAATAAAATTCTTATTTGGAGAGTCAATAAGGGACAGAATGTAGTCTGTCATTTAAAATTGTTTTCAATGTTTATTTATTTTTGAGAGACAGAACGTGAGCAAGGGAGGGGCAGAGAGAGAGGGAGACACAGAATCGGAAGCAGGCTCCAGGCTCCAAGCTGTCGGCACAGAGCCCAACGCGGGGCTTCAAGTTGCAGACCGTGAGACCATGACCTGAGCCGAAGTCAAACACTTAACTGACTGAGCCACCCAGGAGCCCCCATAGTCTGTCATTTAAAACAGCTCATTAGTCAGTAAGCATCTAACGACTAGATTATCAGCAGTGTGCAAGACACTGGAGGGACAATTTTAGGTTAGGCTTACCCTGAAGAATCTGGCCACTCAAACAGGGAGACTGGTAAGATAGCGTGCCATGAGGAGAAGAGTGCCACCAGAGTTGTTACAGCCGTGCCTGGTGTGCTCGGAACACCTCTCCTGGGAAAGGAGGTGTAGGGAGACTTGGTGAAGGTGGCGTCTGAGCTGAATAGGAATCACCCTGAGGAAGGGAGAAGGGAGGGTCTCCCAAGCAAAGGCAGAACTCGGAATGGGAAAAGATCATAGTCGTCATGGGGAATTGCTAGCAGGCCAGTAACTGAAGGGTCTCCAGCATTTTTACTGGTCATTAGAGTTGAGCAATCAGGGGCGCCTGGGTGGCTCAGTCGGTTGAAGGTCTGACTCTTGACTTCAGTTCAGGTCATGATCTTACAGTCATGGGATCAAGCCCCACACGGGGCTCCATGCTGAGTGTGGAGCCTGCTTGGGATTCCCTCTCTCTCCCTCTGCCTCTCTCCACGGCTGGCGTGTGTTGTCTCTTTTTTGTTGTTGTTGTTTTTTTAACGTTTATTTATTTTTGAGACAGAGAAAGAGCATGAACAGGGGAGGGGCAGAGAGAGAGGGGGACACAGATTCTGAAACAGGCTCCAGGCTCTGAGCTGTCAGCACAGAGCCCGACGCAGGGCTTGAACTCACAGACCGTGAGATCATGACCTGAGCCGAAGTCGGACGCCCAACCGACTGAGCCACCCAGGCGCCCCGTGTGTTCCCTCTAAAAGAAAAAAAAAAAAATCTGAGGAAGCCACTTGATTTCACTTCATTTTGTAAAAGGAGGTTATTCACAAGCTCTTGGACTCATTAGTGTTACAGCACAGTGATTCTCAAAATGTGTTCTGAGGATCTCTGTGGATTCTGAGACCTTGTCAGTGGGGGGCGGGCGGGCGGTTGTTAATAAGGAAACTATACTTGTACTATACTTGTTGTAATGCTAAGACATCACGTACCTTTTAAAAACTTCATTTTCAGGGGCACCTGGGTGGCTCAGTCAGTTAAGCGTCCAACCTTGGCTCAGGTCATGATCTCACACTTTGTGAGTTCGAGCCCCATATTGGGCTCATTGCTGTCAGCACACAGCGAGCTTCGGATCCTCTGTCCCCCTGTCTCCCTGCCCCTTCCCCACTGGTTCTCTCTCTCTCTCAAAATAAATAAATACACGTGAAAAAAACATCTCATTTCCACAGAGCGTTTTCCAGAAGCATAAGACATAGGATATCGTTGCTCTGATGGCTAGGAGAATGCTTGTGTCTTTTTATTTTTAACAACATAAGCCACATATACAAAAGTGTTTAATAGTGTAATGGCGTCAGGAGATGGGGAAGTTCGAAACGGCTGCTGTAGACAACCTTAGACCTGAGCGCTGTTCTGGAGGCTATGAAGATCGCCTCCACATTTCCTAGTGTCCCCAACCTGGTCCAGCTCCCTTGGCCTCCCCCTCAGCCTTTAGGTGCAGTCTTTGTGGACACTCTTCTCTTGGTCACAGACTAGGAGAGGGCAGGTCACTGGCAACCTGCCCTACACTTCTGGGAGACTCAACAATGACAGAAACACATCCGGGTCCTAATCCCTGGAACCCGGGACCGTCACCTTACGTGGCAACAGGGACTCTGCAAATGAGACTGAGTTAAGGGGCTTGAGATGGGAAAATGATCCTGGATTATCTGGGTGGGCCCTAAATGCCATCACACGTGTCCTTGTAAAAGGGAGACTGAGGGAGATTTGGACACACAGAGTAAGAAAAGGCTATGTGAAGATGGAAGCAGAGAGAAACTTGAGAATGCTGTGCTGCTGGTTTTGAAGGTGGAGTAAGGGGCCATGAGCCAAGAAATGTATTCCTAGAAGCTGGAAAAAAAACAAGAAAATGGATTCTCCCCTACATTCTCAAATGGATCAAGGCCTTGCTGACACCTTGATTTCTGCCCAGCGACACTGCTTTCAGACTTCTGGCCTCTAGAACTGCAAGAAAATAAATGTGTGTTGCTTTAGGCCACCAAGCTTGTGGCAATTTGTTACAGCAGCAATTGGCAACTAATACCGACGTCTCGGTTACTCCACTCGGTTATAAGCTCCCTAGGAGTTCACTGTTGCTCATCATTTTATTCCTGGAAACTAGATCAATGACAGGCACATAGTATGTGCTTAAATAAGTGTCTTCCAAAAAATAAGTAATAAGTGAAGACTCTACAGTGTATATTTCCTTAGGGCATGTAAGAATGTAAACTCAAGTCAGCAGCATTTTATTCTGTTTTGTCCTCTACCATAACCTCAACCCAAAGAAGCAAACTATCATGACTTGGAATCCATCTCCCAAAAACTATGTTGAAGTCCTAACATTGAACCTGTATACTGATCTTACCTGGAAATAGGGTCGTTGCAGATATAATTAGTTAAGATGAGGTCACCCTGGAGTAGGATGGGCCCTAGTCCAATATGACTGGTGTCCTTATTAGAAAAGGAGAAAACACAGGGACAAAAACCCAAGGGAAGAAGGCCACGTGACAGCAGAGATTGAAATGCGGTGGGTGCAGGCCCAAAACATCAGGACTCCTGGCCACCGCCAGAAACAAGAGGAGGTGAGGAAGAGCCCTCTCCTCAAGTCTGCAGAGAGTACGACCCTGCAGAGAGTACGACTTCAGACTTGCAGCTTCCAGAACTGTGAGCATAAAATTCTGTTGTTCGAAGCCTCCTAAGTTTGTGGGACTTTGTTATGGCAGCCTTGGGAAAAGGACACAGTCCCCGACATAGAGTCGGCACTCAACAGGTACCTGTTGAATGAATGGGTAAGTGATACCCGAATGCTGCCTAACTGTACAAAGGACCACACGTGTCTCAGGCCAGATCACTCCAGAAACCATTCTTTCTTCCTATGTACAGAAGGATGCCAGATTTACTCAAAGTGCTCTGACTTAGAATTTTCCTGTCCACATTGCAAACATCCAGAGAAAAGAAATTTTCAGCGAGTGCCGAGGTCTTTAAAAAACAACATTTTATGCCAGTCTTTTCATCCCAGACACAAGCATTTTAGAAGGCTGAGCTGAGGGGCCAGGGGCCCACAAAACCTGTGCACACACTGGCTCTCCACAATGTGACCCATTTCAGCGTGTCATTTACATCTGTGTGATTATCACCCTTTGTTTAGCTCTACCTAGTGACAGTGACCATTTTCTTTTGGAAAGTACTCCAATAAGAACTTGTCTCCTGCAGGGAGGCCCCCTGGGAGCCCCCGTCTCAGTCTGTGTAGGGCCGGACCGGTGCTCACCTGGTGCACTCCTCAAAGACGTCCTTGGAGGGGTTCTCCTTCAGTCTCAACCTACATTCTTTCAAAACACGTGAAGGTATTTCTGGTAAAGGGGCTGCCGATTTCTTAGTGCAGAACAAATCAAATGCATAACAATTAGTGCTTTCATAATTTACCAGTTGTAAACAGAACGTAAAGCTTGCTGTAAAAAAAAAAATTATAATATCAAGTGTATGAAATAACAAGCCAAAATGCCACCTTCACCCTGCACCCCAGTCCCATTTTCCAGAGCTCACTGTGTTGTCCACCTTTTTAGATCTTTCCCTCTGCAAATAAAACCAGAAAGAAAAGCAAGGTTGTCAAGAGGCATCTGTACACCGTTTTCACAGCATTATTCACAACATCCAACCTTTCACATTTAAATATGACGTTAGCTGTGCTTTGTATATGACCTTCACCAGGCTGAGCAAGTTCCGTTCCGTTCCTAATTTGTTGAATACGTGCATTAGGAAGGGGTCTTTGGATTTTGTCAAATGGTTTTTCTGCCTCTACTAAGATGATCATGTGACAGGTTTTGTCCTTTATTAATATGCTCTATTATATTAATTGATTATCAGATGTTGAATCAACTTTGCATTCCTAGAATAAATTTCACTGGGCTTTGGTCATGATTCTTTAAAACTGTTAATCAAATGACTGAATTTTAATATTTGGGAATACTGAAAAGAAAACTAAGAAAAACTAAAAGTGACTGAGAAAAAAGGCAAGAGTGAATATACACAGTCTTGCCTTACTTTTAGATGCCTTAAGAATTCTGCATTGCTGGAATTTGAATAAAGGAGTTCCCTCTTCAAGATGCAAAAAAGGATGCTTGTTGTTTTTAAAGAAAAGACAGGAAAAAGAAAATCTACAATAAGGATGTGACCCATTGTTATTTTTACGTAAAGCACAAGAATAGTTTCCCCAGTTGATGTTAAGAAAAAAAAAAAAGCTTTCAAGTTACACCATCTTCAGGCCGCGCATAAACACCCCTCACTGAGCCACAGAGGCATGTGCACCCCTCCGCTCCCCTTCTACATTTGCTACATCCGTCAGGATTCCTTTTAAATTACGTCTTTTGGTGCACCTGGCTGGCTCAGTCAATACAGCATGCAACTCTTGACCTCAGGGTTGTAGATTTGAGCTCCATGGTGGGTGCAGAGATGACTTAAAAATAAAATCTTTAGAGCATCTGGGTGGCTCACTCAGTTAAGTGTCTGACTTCGGCTCAGGTCATGATCTCGCGGTTTGTGAGTGCGAGCCCCGCTTAGGGTAAGCCCCGTTTCTCTCTCTCTCTCTCTCTCTCTCTCTCTCTCTCTTTCCCCCTCTCTCTCCCATTCTCTCTCTCTCTCTCTCTGCCCCTCACTCGCTTGCACCCTCTCTCTTTCTCAAAAAATAAAATAAAATATTTTAAAAATAAATACATAAAGTCTTTCTTCTTGACAACCTCCCTTGCTATGTCAGTATTTCTTCAGGAAAGGTAAAGGGAAAAAAAGAGGTAACAAAAAGATAAAAGAACTTGATTGGTGGGAGGGAAAGATGGTGGCAGAGTAGGAGGCCCCTGGGCTTGCCTCGTCCCACGAATACAACTAGATAACTAAAGAAATACCCCACGAGTCGATCTGAAAACTGGCAGAAAAAAATCCACAACTAGAGAAGAGGCCACATCAAAAAAGATTGAAATGTGGGGATGCAGCTTGGGAGAGAAACAAATCATGGCCATGATGGTGGGGAGGGAGTCGTGAAGAAGGAGGAGACAGACCAGCACACAGGGGAGCACATGGGGAAATCGAACCCCAATAGCAATTGGCTTGGAAAGAGACAGGGCCCGAATTTCACGAGTTCTTGTAACCAGCGGGGCTTAAAGCCTGGAGTTTGAAAGGTCAGCATGCCTGGCTCTGGGACAGCTCAGAGGACGTTGGGCTGCTCCTGGAGAAAAGGCAGGCAAACAGCCTGCAGACATACACGAGGAAACAGTGATCTGAAGAGCGCCTGGGGCACACAGTGGGGAGGTTAGTTGCTCATCTGGGAGCGTGTCTCAGAGCGGCAGTATTCACAGAAGGACCTCTCTAGGAATAAAGGAACTAGCAGGTGCCATTTCCCTCCCTGGCCCCTCAGCACGAGCACAAAGCCGCCTGCGGGAAGCAGTGCAACCCCGACACTCAGCACCTAAATTGCTTACACTGGGTCCCCCGCACCACGCGTTCCAGAGGAACCACCCTTCCCCAGCCACGTGTGCCTCAGTCCCACGTGGCAGGCCCCCTCCCCCAGAAGACTGGCCCAAGCCCATGGCATTGGGTCTCCCAATGCCCAACCTGGGAGTTTTCCAGAACCTCTGTTCTGGTGGAGGCAGCAACAGGTCACGTTTCACAAGCACACCAGAGAGCACCTAAAATGCATCAAACACTGCACACAACAGGCGAAGAAAGCCTCTGCAGACAACTGGCCTGAAGGATAAAGTATCTAGGACATAAGAGCGTGCACACAGCACACACTGGAGACACTCCCGGAAGCGCCAGGGCCTGGGGAACAGGGGACACTGCACTGCAGGGACCTCTTTTTCGTAAGGCCATTACCCTCAAGAACAGGAGGCATAGCTGACTTCCTAACACACAGAAACAGGCACAGAGACATAGACAAAATGAGGAAACAAAACAAGGCCACAGCCAGACGGCCAAGCAAAACAGATACAAGTAACATGCCTGATGAAGTATTTAAAGCAATGATCATAAGGATACTCATTGGACTTGATAACCACAAATCGAAAACCACTAATAAATGAGTAAAGAAAAAAATGCAAATATATCACTAAAGACAAGCAGCAAACTATGAAAGACAGAAAAACAAGAAAGGATCAGAGAAAATCTTCAGAAGTAACCACAAAACAAGTAATAAAATGGCAATAAATACATATCTATCAGTAATTACTTTGAATGTAAATGGACTAGATGCTCCAATCAAAAGACATAGGGTGACACAATGGATAAAAAGAAATAAACAAGACCCATCTATATGCTGCCTACAAAGGACTCATTTTAGACCTAAAGACACCAGCAGATTGAAAGTGGGGAGAAAGAAAAATATCTATCATGCAAATGGAGGTCAAAAGAAAGCCAGAGTAGCAAAATTTATATCAGACAAAACAGACTTTAAAACAAAGACTGTAATAGGGGACAAAAAAGGACACTATACAATAATAAAGGGGGCAAACCAATAAGACGATATAACTGTAAATATTTGTGTGCCCAACCTGAAACGCCAGAATACAGAAAATAGCTCATAACAAACACAAGAGATCTAATCAATAATACATCATCAAAGCCACATATGAAAGACCCACAGCTAATATCATCCTCAATGGGGAAACACTGAGAGCTTTCCCCCTGAGGTCAGGAACATGACAGGCGTGTCCACTCTCGCCACTGTTGTTTAGCATAGTGCTGGAAGTCTTAGCCTCAGCAATCAGACAACACAAAGAAATATAAAGCATCCAAATCGGCAGGGAAGAAGTCAAACTTTCACTCTTCACAGATGACCTGATACTCTACATAGAAAACCCGAAAGACTGCTAGATCCATGAATTCAGCAAAGTCACAGGATACAAAATCAATGTGCAGAAATCGGTTGCATTTCTACACACCGATAATGAAGCAGCAGAAAGAGATATCAAGGAATCAATCCCATTTACAATCGCACCAAAAACCATAAGTACCCAGGAATAAACCTACCCAAAGAGGTAAAAGATCTGTACTCTGAAAACTATACAAAGCTTATGAAAAATTGAAGACACAAAGAAATGGAAAAACAATCCATGCTCGTGGACTGGAAGAACAAATATTGTTTAAAATGTTGAAACAATCTACACGTTCAATGCAATCCCTATCAAAATAACACCAGCATTCTTCACAGAGCTAGAACAATACTAAAATTAGTATGAAACCACAAAAGACTCCAAATAGTCAAAGTAATGTTGAAAAAGAAAACCAAAGCTGGGGGCATTACAATTCTGGACTTTAAGCTGTGTTACAAAACTGTAATCATCAGACAGTAAGGTACTTGCACAAAAACAGCACAAAGATCAATGTAATAGAAAAGAGAACCCAGAAATGGACCCACATATATGACCAACTAATCTTTGACAAAGCAGGAAAGAGCATCCGATGGAAAAAAGTCTCTTCAGCAAATGGTGTTGGGAAAACTGGACAATGACACACAGAAGAATGAACCTGGACCACTTTCTTACACCAGACACAAAAATAAACTCAAAACGGATGAAAGACCTAAATGTGAGACAAGAAATCCATCAAAATCCTACAGGAGAAAACAGGCAGCAACCTCTTTGACCCTGGCCGTGGCAACTTCTTACTTGACACATCTCCAGAGGCAAAGGAAGTGAAAGCAAAAATGAACTACTTTTCCAAAGAAGACATCCAGATGGCCAACAGACACATGAAAAGATGCTCAACGTCACTCATCATCAGGGAAATACAAATCAAAACCGCAGTGAGATGCCACCTCACACCTGTCAAAATGCCTAAAATTAACCACTCAGGAAACAACAGATGTTGGCAAGGATGCAGAGAAGGGGGAACCCTTTTGCACTGTTGGTGCAAACGGAAACTGGTGCAGTCACTCTGGAAAACGATATGAAGGTTCCCCCAAAAGTTAAAAATTAATAGGTAGGTAGTTAAAGAACTATCCTACAATCTAGTAATTGCACTACTGGGTATTTACCCAAAGAACAGAAGAATACAAGAACACTAACTCAAAGGGATACATGCACCTCTGTGTTTATAGCATCATTATCTACAATAGCCAAACTATGGAGGCACCCGAGTGTCCATCGACTGATGAATGGATAAAGAAGATGTGGTATATGTTGTATACAATGGAATATTACTCAGTCATGAAAAACGAATGACATCTTACTTGCAACGACATGGAAAGAGCTAGAGAATATAATGCTAAGTGAAATTCATCAGAGAAAGACAAATACCATATGATTTTACTCATATGTGGAATTTAAGAAACAAAAGAGATGAACACGCGGGAGGGGGAAAAAAGAGAGGGAAGCAAACCATAAGAGACTCTTTTTTTTTTAAATTTTTTTTTCAACGTTTTTATTTATTTTTGGGACAGAGAGAGACAGAGCATGAACGGGGGAGGGGCAGAGAGAGAGGGAGACACAGAATCGGAAACAGGCTCCAGGCTCCGAGCCATCAGCCCAGAGCCTGACGCGGGGCTCGAACTCACGGACCGCGAGATCGTGACCTGGCTGAAGTCGGACGCTTAACCGACTGCGCCACCCAGGCGCCCCAAGAGACTCTTAATGATAGAAAACAAACTGATGTTCACCAGAGGGCAGGTGGGATGGTGGGAGAAATAGCTGATGGAGATTAAGGATAACACTCGGGGGGAAAATTAAAACAACGTTTCAATGATTCATTCTATAATCATTGTGAATACAGCTATACAATAATTTCAATGTCAAAATTATTTTTAATGTAAAAAAAAGGTTTATTCCTGTTGTCAAAAAAATAATCCTATTCAGTGATTTAAGTTCAAAAATAAAAAATAAACGAGCTAAATGCAACTTCCCATCAATTCCTCCCAATCAGTGACTTGGGGGTATCTTTAAGTACGTGGATGCTGTAGCAGCTGTGTTGGAAAAGAATGATCTAGGAGCCATGGTGTTGAGGCTGGAGGCTAAGACAAACGCAAGCTTTGGAGTCAAAACCTATCCGGTCCGAACCACACCTCTGCCTCTGCCGATTGTGCGTCTATCTCTGTAGCCACCCGCTAGTCCCCTGGTCTTCTCCCCTCGGACCAGCGAGCTCCCCCTGCTTGATGGCTCCACCATCCTCAGTGAGCCAGGCTCAACAACCGAATATTTTGGACTCAATCTCACTACGCTGTTCTCCAACCCCATCTCTACACGTTTGATGCCTGGCCCTGGCACTTCCCAGCTGTGTAACCTTTGGGAAGTCACTCAACCACTGTGATCTTCAGTCTTCTCATATGAAAATAGACATAATAACGTACCCAACTCAGAGGACTCTTACTTGTTACATGTACATGGCTTAGAGCGGTATACTAAACTGTAAGAACCTACCAAGTCAAAAATCATAAAAACTAAGACTCATTAAAGCTTTTGGGAGAAAAATATTATTTTCAGTCCAAGACAGACACATGAAATTCTCTAATTCTGTATTCTGTTTGAGGATACAGAAACTTTTAAATTCGTTGAATCAACTTTCTAAGAGATTTGTTAATTTCCTCACTGACTCAAAAGAAAACGCATACGAGGAATATTTATAAGAAATTAAAATTTTTAACATACTTGCCATACCTTACCCAACTAAGTAAAAATGGTTATGTACTCTAATTATTTCAGCAAGTATTTACAACTCTGCGCACGTAAAGAAGAAAACGCACCTCAGCAGCACTGAAGAACGTGTCTAAGATGGACAGTCCATAACTTCTGCGGTCTTCGTCATCAGCCACTTCATATTCTGCCTGATGGTAGAGATGAGAACAAAGAAAACTGGTAATTAAGCTTTGCCGGCCTCACAATGTTTCAAATTCTCTGACACACGCAATTCACTTAGGACCCTACGAACCACAGAGTAGCTCTAACTGATTTGATATCGATCAAGGATCTGCAGCTCTTCTTTGGGAAACTAATGGCAACGAGGGGAGATAACAGTTTTCTTTAAAGCGTGAAGAATGCAGTAGAGCAACACATCCAGTAATGCTCTGTCATATTACACTTTCAGCCCTTCCATGTGGCCAAGTAAAATAGAATCAAATGAACAGCTTGGGTTGTTCTAGGCAATAGCATTTTAGAAATGCCCAAGAGGCACTTGAGGAGAACCTGAGTGCAGAGCTCCCAGAGAAGTCACATCCCTTCACAGGTGTCAGATGAGGGACCTTAAGAGAGGACACTACCACACAGGCCAGAAAACAGAGGAAAGGTCAAGGCAGAACCTGATCGATATCTAAGCACCTACAAAGGATAGGCAAGGAAGAAGCAGAAGAAAGAGAAGAGAGAAAACCAGAGGAGAAATCATAAAAGCCTGGATAAGAATTTCAAGAAGAAGGTACTCGACAATGTCAACAGACCTGGAGACTCAGGCATGAGGAGGCCTCCGTGCAGCCACCGGGCTCTGCAAGTCGGGGCCTCAGAAGAGCCGTGAAACTAGGCAGATGGGGCCGAAGAGGTTGGCGAGGAAACAAAGACCAAAGGAAGTGCGTCGACTGAACCTCACACTTGCTGCTGCATCCTCCCCAACGCAGGAGCCACGGCCATCAGGCTGACGGCCAGCCGGAGCCAGCTTCACGTTCTGTGCTCAAGGGCACTACTTACCTTGACTGGGAACTAGACACTGTTTACTTAAGGAAACTTCAACTTACATTCTGGATGCTAGATGGCACGTAATGAGTGGGAGAGAAAGCCCTGTGATTTTGTGACCGTCTTTTGACACATCAACCTGGCAGGCAGCAGTGTCCAGTTAATCCAACACGAATCTAGTCATTGCTGAGCTGGGCTCTGCAGATGTGATTAAACTCTTTACCAGTGACTTCAAGTAAAGGATATTATTTTAGATAATCTGGGCGGGACGGATTCAGTCGGCTGAAAGGCACGTTAAGGCCAGAGCTGAGGCTTCCTCAGAGGAGTTCTACCTGAGGACAGCAGCTTCTCTCCTTTTGGAGGGTTCCCTCCTGCCCTACAGATTTCAGACTCTCCTGACCAGACCTCACAGTCATGTAAGCCAATTCCTCGCAATAAATCTCTTAATAAATATCTCCTCTTGGCTCTGTTTCTCTCACTGAACACTGACTGACACAGAGGCCCTTAATTCAGTCAACAAACACGGAGCAGAGAAGAGAGCGAACAGCCATGCCAGGCGCCAGGAGGCAGAGAGATCAGACGCCATGTCTGCACTCCAGAAGCTCCAAGGACCTGTAACCGCCTCCCACAAGGGTGGTTCCAGGAGCAAGTGCCCCACACACGGCCTCATCAGGTGTTATCATCGCCCCACACAGCTAGCACCAAAACCAGACCAGAGCAGAACCTGTCACGCCAGTCAACTGGCGGTCCCCAGTCTCGTAACACCGCCAGGAGGTCCAAACCTGAACCAGCTTTAGCAAAGCAGCTTAGCCATTTTGAAATAAAGAAGAATCATAGGTCCTTAAATTCTTAAAATATAGCAGCTTGGCAAATATAAGCCAATGCACGAAGACATATCCACACTCTACTCCTGGACAAGGGTAGGCGTGCCCCACCACACCAAGTTCTAGCTGGAAAAAAAAATTACCTCCTTTCCAAGCCCTGTCTTCTACCCTATGACCCAGCAATAGCACTGCTAGGAATTTACCCAAGGGATACAGGAGTACTGATGCATAGGGGCACTTGTACCCCAATGTTTATAGCAGCACTCTCAACAATAACCAAATTATGGAAAGAGCCTAAATGTCCATCAACTGATGAATGGATAAAGAAATTGTGGTTTATATACACAATGGAGTACTACGTGGCAATGAGAAAAAATGAAATATGGCCCTTTGTAGCAACGTGGATGGAACTGGAGAGTGTGATGCTAAGTGAAATAAGCCATACAGAGAAAGACAGATACCATATGGTTTCACTCTTATGTGGATCCTGAGAAACTTAACAGGAACCCATGGGGGAGGGGAAGGAAAAAAAAAAAAAAAGAGGTTAGAGTGGGAGAGAACCAAAGCATAAGAGACTCTTAAAAACTGAGAACAAACTGAGGGTTGATGGGGGGGTGGGAGGGAGGGGAGGGTGGGTGATGGGTATTGAGGAGGGCACCTTTTGGGATGAGCACTGGGTGTTGTATGGAAACCAATTTGACAATAAATTTCATATTTAAAAAAAAAAGCCCTGTCTTATTCTAGTAAAGGTGCCAGGAAGGAAAGGGCTGCAGGAGCTCCAAGGAGAATAGGTAAGAGTCTCACATGTTTTTCTGAAAGAATTCAGGTGTACTCCATTCTATTGTGCTTTGCTTTATTGCACTTCACAAATAATGTGTTGTGGTTTTTTGTTTGTTTTTGTTTTTTGGGTTGTTTTGTTTTGTTTTGTTTTGTTTTACAAATTGAAGGTTTGTAACAACCCTGCAACCAGCAAGTCTATTGGTGTCATTTTTCCAACATCACTTGCTCATGTCATGTCTCTGTGTCATATTTGGAAATGTTTGCTATATTTCAAGCTTCTTCATCATTATTATGTTTGTTATGGTGATCTGTGATCAGTGATCTTTGATGTCACTTGTAACTGTTTGGGGGCGACATGAACTGCACTCATATGAGGCTTGATAAATGCGGACCGGTCATTCGCTCTCTCTCCCTCTCTTTCCTGGGACACAACAGTATTGAAATTAGGCCAATTAATAACACTACAATGGCTTCTAAGTGTTCAAGCAAAAGAAGAGCCAATCAATGTGGCAAACTTGTGTTTTGTCTTATTGTAAGACGCAGCCACAGACACCCCAAGTCAGCAACCCCCACCATGGTCAGTCAGCAGCCATGGACACCAAAGCAAGACCCTCCACCAGCAAAAAGATGACAGCTTGCTGAAAGGTCAGATGACAGTTAGCATTTTTAGCAGCAGAGTATTTTTTAATTAAGGTATACACATTGGTTTTTTAGAATAATGTTATTGTACAGTTGATAGATTACAGTATAGTGTGGACATACTTTTTTTTTAATGTTTATTTATTTTTTTGAGAGAGAGTGACAAAGGATCTGAAGCTGGCTCCAGGCTCTGTGGTGACAGCAGAAAACCCGATGCGGGGCTTGAACCCACCAACCATAAGATCATGACCTGAGCCAAAGTCAGGACACTTAACCGACTGAGCCACCCAGGTGCCCCTAGGCATAACTTTTATATGCAACGGGAAACAGAAAAGTTCATTTGATTCACTTCATTGCGATATTCACTTGTAGGGAATAAGTTTAAGAATTCCCTGAGTTTGCACCAATGGGTTAACAGGACTTAGGCCGGAAAGCCACCACAGGGCAAAAGCGCCCCCAGTGTAGAACAAAGCATGGAGCGGAAAGCCGCTTCCACAGGACGAAAGCGTCCGAGAACAGGTAGAAGTGGAAAGCCCCACAGCAGGATGAAAATGTCCAGAGCTAATTAGCAAGAAAAATGCCTTGTCAACCCTGAGGTAGCATGCTCTGACACTGCCCCTAGATAATTTGAGATAAACAGACACGGTGCCTGGTGCCTGCAGTAAACAGCCGTCTGCTCGGTGCCAGGACTTTGATTCGTGTTGACCCTAACCCCTAACACTGCATACCTTTGAAACCCCCTTCCTCTCACACACGAGTTAATGATCACTGTTTTATTGTCTCTTTCTGCATGTCCATCACATTTGTAAGCCTTCTGATCCTAGTAAATACGGAGCAAGGACCCTTACTCTGGGCTCTTGTCTCCTCTCCAACATTAGCCTCTCTCGTGTTTAATTCTGCATCCACTCTCTTGCTGGACAAGAGAGAACTCCAGACTCAAAGTCTGCAACATTCGCTTCACTGACATGGTCTGGAACTGGACCTGACCTGCAATATCTCCAAGTGTGCCTGCACTGACCATATGTTAGAAGGAGGGTCACCTGCTTCCAGACTCCAGCTGGCCCCAGACAACTGAAACCTGGAAGGCAAAACTGCAGACAAGAGGGAATATTATATAGGGACTTCCATGCCAAGGTAACATGACACCAAGAAACTAGTTTATCCCCTCTTACCATCATTGCCAAGGTCTACTTAACTTAGAGAGATCTAAGTTTTTAGATCGAGTCTCTTAATTTTCAAAAGCACAAGACTGGGTGGTTCAACACTGAGATAAATTGCTCACCACTACGTCTAGGAATTTGATGTATATCTTTAGATCATGTCTTGTATCACAGAATTGCCTGAAGAGAAGTCTTCCTATTGGCTGCTTGTCACAAAGGCTGTTATAATCCTTTTCTGGGTGGAGAAAGGGGATAAGAAATGAACACATATATTCATTACAATTCAGAAAGTGATTTTCTGAGCCTGCCATTTTCACCTGATAAAATAAAATCAATAATAGTATTTGCAGTATTTTTTTTTAACTACTGGTTTGTTTACTAATCTAGACTGGGTTATCATGAATATTTATAATCCCTCCACAGAGCAAAAGGTAGCTGGAAGAATTGATAAAAGTGTGTGAAGCAAACTGGAAATGTCCCTGCTCCCCTCCAAAAGGATTTATATAGGGGAGCAGTATTCCCTGGGGAACTGAGCAGTCAAGATCACAGTGAAGGAAAAAGGGGGCAAGAAAGAGACCTGGCCCCGTCCTTGTACAGGCCTACCCCCCAGTGTGTTTGGGACAAATTGTATGTGGTGAAATACATGACAGGATGTACTAAATTACATTTTTTAAAATTCTTTGCCATTTTGCTATCATTTTACACTTTTACAAGTTACAAACATTATATATTCTTAATTATTTTTTTTTAAAGACACACACTGAGATTTTATTTTAGAGGGAGAGAGAGTGAGTATGTGCGTAAGTGGGGGGGGGGGGGCGGTTAGAGGGAGAGAGAGAGAATCTTAAGCAGGCTCTATGCCCAGTGCAGACTCCTACTCTGGGTTCGGTCTCACAACCATGAGATCATGACCTGAGCTGAAATCAAGAGTCAGACACTGAACCAACTGAACCATGCAGGTGCCCCTCTGCTTAATTGTTTTTCAACTGTTTTTTTTTTTCTTTTCAATGGGATAATATGTTATATACCTTAACCTTACCCCAAACACTGATACTGTTTTGAGAACAAGGCACTAATATTTAGTCAAAGTATCTAGAGGGACATAAAACAAAAATGATGGGAGTGCCAGGGTGACTCAGTTGGTTAAGTGTCCAATTCTTGATCTCAGCTCAGTTCTTGATTTCATGGTCGTGAGTTCAAGTTCCACAATGAGCTCCACTCTGGGCACAAAGCCTACTTAAAACAAACAAACAAACAAACAAACAAACACAAAAATGTTATGTTCAAAATAGGCTAATTTAAAAATTGAGAAAATCAGTTGCTCTGAACCTGAAATGAACGTTATGTTCAGGTACTCTTTTTTTTTTTTTAAACGTTTAAACTTTTTTTTTTAAAACGTTTTTAAACGTTATTTTTGAGACAGAGAGAGACAGAGCATGAACAGGGGAGGGGCAGAGAGAGAAGGAGACACAGAATCTGAAACGGGCTCCAGGCTCTGAGCTGTCAGCACAGAGCCCGATGTGGGGCTCGAACTCACGGAGTGTGAGATCATGACCTGAGCCGAAGTCAGACACTTAACCAACTGAGCCACCCAGGCGCCCCTCAGGTACTCTTAAAGTGGCCCTAAAGCTGAAGAATTAAATAAAATTTGTGAAAAATAAGCAAGCCATAACAAATTCCTCAATTAACAGGTTTGTTAATGCCAAGTAATTAGTGGAATCTAAATCCGACTTTGGATCGCTGAATTTGCATATAGAAAAGGATATGCAAGGATGTAGATATTTTGGTTGCCAGTGCATAATCGCTTGTTTCAACAAACAACAGTTTTGCAGAGGAAGGCGCTGCAAAGCCGATGGCCAGAGTTCAACATGTGCGGTGGGAGACCCCTGTGGGACATCCTGGGTTTAAGCACTGCTCCATAAGGACACCCGGGGAGCTCAGTCAGTAAAGCCTCCGGCTCTTGACCTCAGCTCAGGTCAAGTTTTGTGGGATCGAGACCCAAGTGGGGCTTCGTGGAGACTGCTTAGGATTCTGTCTCTCCCTCACTCTCTGACCCTTCCCTGCTCTCTCTCCCTCTAACCCCTCCCCCGCTCATGTGCACACGGGCTCACTCTCTCTCTCTCTCTCTCTCAAAATAAATAAACTTAAAAAAAAAAAAAAAAGTTTTGTTTTGTTTTAAACAGAACTGCTCCAGAGCCCAGATGTGGGGAGGAGAGCGACACAGGAGGAGGAAGCCACCGCAGCGGGTCAGGAGGGAACAGCCTGGCAGGGAAGACAACGTTACACTCCAGCTTAATCTGGTTTATCTGGTAAAGCCAAACATCTGAAGTTTACGGGGGTGAGGGCGTAACTGTGGGTACATAGTTCAGATTGTTTTGCATTTTATATTTATATCATCCTTAGACGCTAAAAATACTTGATTAGAGATGGATTCCATTCAAACTTTCCAAATTCATTTCTTGATTACCCTTAATTTCATCCGGAACTCTGTTAGATAGGAGTCCTTACTTGCAAAGGAAGCTACCTAAATGGCTCTCCAAGTCTTAATTCAGGTTCAGCAGGAAGAACGTAAGATCCTAAAGCTCAGATACTGTATAAACTTCTATCCTAACTATAAAATCTCTGAGGAAATGATCACATGATGCAAGCCACATTTGCTGAAAGATCTTTAAAAACATAAACACAGGGTAAGAGCCCCTTGGATGTTTCTGGAAGGGAGCGGGGCAAAATCAAAGAGCATGAGGAGGTCTAGGACAAGGCCGGGTCACGTGACACGCGCCTCGCTCCGTCTGGAAAATGACGCTGCCGCCCTCTGCCCACAGCGCTGGGTAAGGGCAGGGACTGGGGGGACTCCCCACACACACCTGGCTGAACGAGCTGTCCATCAATGGGAGTCTGATTCTGGGGACAGGCCGGTCCTGCAGCGTGGCGAGCAGGCAGCAGGGACGTTCGGACTGGACAGCACTGATGTGGGCACCTCACGGGAAAAGGTCTAACTTTACCCAGTCCAATCGTCTTAGATTGGCTCAGGTACATTAGCAAAAACGATGCATGGCTCCAAAAGACCTTAATTCTAGTCTTCCCCTTGTATTTGGGTGGTGGGAACATAGGTGATTATTTAGTCAATAAAGTCCTTTTTCTATTTCAAAATATTTCATCACACAATTTTCTCCATCCTGCAGTAATTCAATATTTTCACACTGATGACATTAACAGCAGAACCCTAGAGAAATGACAGCAACATCACAAAACCCATGGGAAGTAATACAATCAGGGAATTAAAAAAAAAAAAAATGTTTCTCTAAACCAGTCGAAAACAAACCTGGCATTTAAATAATCACAAAAACTGTAAATCTATTTCCTTTTACCTTATCTGGCTCACAATTCTATTGATGATTCCACCTTTCCACGCATTAGATTTCACATGTTACTAAAATCAAACACCATAAACCACAGAGATGTGCCACGAAATATGTGTCAGAAGCAGCAGCCACCCTCTTTCCGTCTTCCCGTCAGAAGCCCTGGTCCTGCAGGAACCAGAAGATCCAGCTTCTTCTTTTGACCCCTCAGAGGCTGCACAGTGAACCATCTACTGTCCCGGCCATGGGTGAGCAGACGCCCCACGGGGAGTTCAGGCCACAGAGAGGGGAAAAGCCCCGCCGTGGTAGACAGGGACAGGGAGGGCCAGCACCGGAGACTTCCAGGTCGGAGACCTCAGGGCACCAGAGTCAAAGTCCGCTCCCCGAGAGGCACTCTCCCATGGGCAGCGTAGGGAGGGGAGCCAGCCACATGAGACACTGCGGTTTCTAAGTGCACCAAATTCTGAGGCAAGGATGAGCCACTTACCAAAAGCTCTCTTGCTTACTTTCAAAGTGATCCTCCTTCAGTAAAAACACTAACTCTAAGTTTTATAGCTCATGGATTCTCTACAAGCCACCAATTTAGAACAACCAAAGGATAAACATTAGAAAGACCCAGCATGTGCCTACTACTGCACTAAATCAAACACACACGTAAACTAATAAAATAAACGAAGAGCTGCATACAAAGTAGAGGGTATCTGAGTGGAAACATCGTTTTAGTCAGTGAGAAAGTCGGCTTGTACATCTTCCCTGAAGCAACTGCACGAACGTCACCAATTCACCCCTTCCTTCATTCATTCACTTCACAAAACTGTGGGTGAAACAGAGACCTTGACCTTGGGATAAGTCCAGTGGCCGCTTGACCTCTCCGCTGACATGCCCACCAACCTGGGGCCACCCTGGCCCCCAGTTCTCTGGACCCTTCCACTCCCCAGACTGCACACAGACCCCCCCCTGGATGTTCCTCCTTGGTCTGCTTTGCCCGAGCCACACCAGGATGTGAGGTCCTCTGAACCTGGTCAAGGGCCCTTTCTCCTCTTCCTGTCCCTAGGGAGAGCTTATCCACTCCCAGTCATGACTGCTAAACGCCATTGAGACACAGATCTCTCCCAGACCCAAACTCTTCCGATCTCTAAACATGAATGTGCCCCTTCCGTCCAAACAGAGCTCCTCACACCACGGACCCGATCTCAGTGGGTGGACCAGACGTGGAAGCCACCCTTAGCACCCCACCCTTCCTACCTCCACATGTAAATCCAACTGATTCTACTTCCTAAACATCTCTCATGGCCATCCAATTTGGTCCCCTCCATCCCATGCCAAGCTGCCATCATTTCTTGCTCACACAAGGGCGACAGTCTCTCCCATGGCCTTCCTGCCTCTCTATCTACCCTCTCAATTACATGCCTCACCCTGAAGCCCGAGACGCCCTCCAGAGACGTGCGTCTACTTACATCATCCCTCCGCTGGAACTCTGACAACGCCACCTTTCTAATGAGATGAATGCCTTTACCAGGCCTACAAACCCTGCCTCCCTCCTCTCCTCTCATCCAGTGCCACTTTCCTTCTCCACCTCTCTGCTCTGGTACGACTGGCCTTTCCGATGTCCCTGGGAATTGCCATGCTCCGTCTCACTTTGGGGCCCTTGTACTTACCCAGCAGGTGAGAACTTTTCCTTCAGAGGGCTTACTGCAATTTGTAATTATGCTTATTTCTGCAATGATTTATTTCATAACTATCTCTGCCAAGAGGTCAGAAGTCATGTCTGCTTCTTAGCCACTGTTATTGGTGGCACCATTCCCAGTGCTTGGTACATAGAGGCAAATAAATGCTGACATTTAAAAGTTAACTAATGGACTGGTACACCTTAGGCTCATACAATGTTATATGTAAATTATATCTCAATAAAAATAAAATTAATTTTTAAAAAAATGAAAATAAAAATTAATTTTAAATATAAAATATAAATAATAAATATAAAATAAAAATAAAAATTAATTTTTAAAAGCATGAAATGGCGGGGGGGAAGGTTAACTAATGGGATATTTAATCTCATTTACTTCATTCTATGTACTAAAAACTACCCCCAAAGAATCAGAAGTATACAGAGGTAATTTATATGCAAATATACATGGATATATTTCTATGATCCTATGAATATATTCAATAGCATAAATAACCCCAAAGTAAAGCTTATAATATCTTAATTATAATGCATGCGTCAAATAATGGAATCAATCTTTGTATTAATCACTTGGGGCTACATGCAGAGAAAAATTACTATTAACACTATGGATCAAGTATCAGTTGACCCAAAGAAGCATGGCCAATAATCACATAAAAAGATGCTCGACATCATTCGTCATTAGTGAAATGCGAATCACACCGGCTAGGCTAACTATAATGAAAATAGCGTTGGCAAGGATGTGGAGAAACTGGAACTCTCATATACTGCTGGTGGGAATGTAAAATGTGCAGCTGCCTTTGGAAAACAGTTTGCCAGTTCCTCAAAAGGTTAAGAAAAAGTTAAGCTTAGAGTTACCATCTGTAATAGGCTGAATAACAGCCTTCCCAAGGTATCAGGTCCTCATCCCTATAAATACGACCTTATTTGAAGGAAAAAAAAAAAAGAGAGAGCCTTTGCAAATATGATTATTTGCAAGGATCTTGAGATGGACGACTGTCCTGATTATCTGAGTGGGCCCTAAATGCAAACACGTGTATCCTTACAAGTGCCCAGAAATAAACATTCACCTTCACAGTCAGTTGCTTTTGATAAAGGTACTAAGACAATTCAATAGTCATTCGATGAATGGTTCTGGAACAACGGGATATCCAATGCAAGGAAATGAAACTGGATTCCTTAAAAATGGCTAAAATGGTCATTTTAACGTGTACTCTACCACGAACACAAACACTTGTACATCAATGTTTCTAGCAGCATTATTCATAATAGACAAAAAAAAAGGAAGCAACTCCTCTATCAACGGATGAATGGATAAACAAGAAGTGATATATCCATACGGTGAAATGTTACTTGCCAAGAAAAAGGAATTAAGTACTGATTCATGCTACCACATGGATGAACCTTGAAAACGTTGTGTTCACTTCTAGAGAGATGATTAGTTGGGTCATGGGGAGAGGAAATTTTACTATATTACTCTTCTGTCCTATATAGAACAATGTGCACATATTACTTCCTAAAAGAATAATACCTAACGAATGGTACAGTGCCCGACGTGGGCCCCAGACTGGCACTATTTACTCACCAATGGAACATCTAAGCTCGCTGCACTGGCTGACAGGGGGCAGCTTCAGCATTTCCCTCCATTTTTTACTACGACCTCTTTTTTTGCCATATCCTCCTAAATTGGGGGAAAAAAGTATTTTTTTAATGATCAGAAATATCCAATATCTGTTTGAGTAGTTCGGTACCCATCGCGAGTGAAAATACAGTCTTAAAACAATTGGTCTTATCTAGAAGTCAGCTTGACAGAGTATAAAAATCCCAAGTGGTACAATTAGTCACTGGCTCTATCATTTAGAAACTGTGTGACCTTGACCTTCTATAAGTAACTCTGCTGAGCCTCGGCTTCCAAATTTGTAAACCGGCTGTAACATATCATACATGGCTGCATACCTAGTATGAATCAAACACCTGCAAAGTACAGGAAATACAATCCCACCCTTCCATTCTAGTGCGGGAGGTTTTAAAAAAACAACCAAAAAGCAGTTGATGATAAGTGATTAAAATATTAGCCAATCACACAGTGCTAAGTGGTATGAAACAAAATCAAGCAAGGTGAAGGTGAGATCAGAGAAGGCCTCTCAAGAGGGTCAAGCTTAGGCAGAGGCGTGAAGGATGTGAGGGAGTGACTCTCTGGAAGATCTGGACGAAGAGTGTCCCCTAGAGAGACAAGACTGGTGGGAAAAGCTCTCAGGTCGTGTTTTTAGCAGATGGCAGGCACACTTGCGGTAAGCGGAGCATAGAGAGGCAAGAGTGTCTATGTTGTTTGTACATCTGAAACTAAGGTAACGTTGTGTGTCAACTATACTCAAATAGAAGAAAATTTTTAATAGATAAGTAATGAAAATCTAAAAAGATAATATTTTAGAAAGATCTTTTTATTTTTTTTTTTTAATTTTTTTTTCGACATTTATTTTTGGGACAGAGAGAGACAGAGCGTGAACGGGGGAGGGGCAGAGAGAGAGGGAGACACAGAATCGGAAACAGGCTCCAGGCTCCGAGCCATCAGCCCAGAGCCCAACGCGGGGCTCGAACTCACGGACCGCGAGAACGTGACCTGGCTGAAGTCGGACGCCCAACCGACTGCGCCACCCAGGCGCCCCTAGAAAGATCTTTTTAAATAAGCGCCTTAAAAGAAAAATTTGGAACGCCTGGGTGACTCAGTTGGTTAAATCCTACTTGGGCTCAGGTCATGATCTCATGGTTTGTGAGTTCGCTCTGTGCTGACAGCTCGGAGCCTGGAGCCTGGAGCCTGCTTCGGATTGTGTCTCCCTCTCTCTCTGCCCCTCCCCTGCTCTCTCTCTGTCTGTCTCTCTCTCAAAAATAAACATTAAAAATAAAACCTCAGAGAAATTAGAACTTTCAATTTTAAGCATTCTGAGGAGCTGAAATTTTACCAAATTTCATCCAAGAGAAAATATCACAGCTTTGGTGAGTGTGATTGGAAAGAATAGGGAAAGCCACGTTCCGGGAAGTGACGAGCTCGGCCTTGGCCACCGTGAGCAGAGAACTGAGAGAAAGCCACCTGGAGGACGGCGGCACGGGTGAGCTCAGGAGGGAAGGCCTGGCTACAGACGCGGATTCCACGGCCGTCTGCCAGACGGATACTGGTTGGACACGCAGGGGCTTCTTCCGTGGCCTTTTTGCTCCTCCTCTTGCCACCCCTCCACCACCCCATTGCAACTGGGATCGGGACTCCAGACTTGCATCGCGACTGTAGGCTACACAGAGGTCCCAGAACACCTCAAGGTCAACATGTTCAAATCAGACTCCATCTATCTTCCCCTCGAATTCAACCCTCTTTCCACACACTATGCCTCGAGTGGAGCTGGAAACTGCAGCACTAATTCTCTCTCTGAAGTGCCCCACCCATTTACTCAGAAAGCATTTGCAGCTGAAGTCCCGTGTGCGGGGGGCACTGTCCGGGCACCAGGCACACAGTGGAGGGCCAGGTGACCAGCGCTGCCTTCAGAGGCTCTCCTGTCCCCTACTCTCCTTGCCCACGCTATTAAAAGATCATTAGCCTCTTCTTCTGCCTGGCCTTCCTACCCCTGGTCTTCCCTTCCAGACCCTCCTCCATACTGCCTTCCACGGTTACTTTCCTAAAATGCAAGTAACAGCCCCCTCCTGAGTCGAGGGATGAAGCAGAATAGAGCACAGCCCTGCCTACCATCATTCCACAGGCACACCGTCCCCGAGCCACACTGTCCACAAAGGTCCCAAAGAAGCAAAAGCAGGTTCCATCCTGGACTGTCACTCTGGGCTTCTTACTGTAGGCAAATCTCTACTCAGCTCAGGCAGAACCACCCCCACACAGCCTGCCCCGCCTTCCTAGGGAGATGCAGGGACTCCTTCCTCTCCATACCTTTTGCATCTTGAAAACATCTTCATTAAATATCGATGGCAGGTTCTAGGTTAGTGGCCTCACTCTCAGTGTATCTCCAGCATTCAAAAAATGATCGAAGGAATAAATAAATGGACCTCCAGGTGCCCAGCACACTACGAGCAGTATACCGCACACAGCAGACACTAAAGGAAAAAGCTGGAGATGCTGACTACAGAGTATGGGTCAGAGGAAGGATGAAACTGCCAAGGTCTAAGAGGAGGAGGAGGAAGTTAGTTTACTGAGTATTTATTATGTGCTGGGCACCTTTCCAGAAGCGTCATAAACATATTGACTCATTGAATCATCCCTCATCCTATGATGAAAACACTACTACTATTCGATTTTCTCAGATAAGGGACCAAAGCAAACGGGTCACATAACTTGTCCAACATGCCACAACCAGTGAGATGCGTGGGTCTGCCCCACTCCAGGAATCCTGTTTAATCATTACTGCTATTAAGAAGAAAAATGGGGGGCGCCTGGGGGGCGCAGTCGGTTAAGCGTCCGACTTCAGCCAGGTCACGTTCTCGCGGTCCGTGAGTTCGAGCCCCGCGTCGGGCTCTGGGCTGATGGCTCAGAGCCTGGAGCCTGTTTCCGATTCTGTGTCTCCCTCTCTCTCTGCCCCTCCCCCGTTCATGCTCTGTCTGTCTCTGTCCCAAAAATAAATAAATGTTGGAAAAAAAAAAAAAAAAGAAGAAAAATGGTGTAACAAAGCCTTTTTTTAAAAGTACACAAACATTTAAAATAATTTGCCGTAAACGCATTTACAATTAAATCATGTTGTGAAATGAAAATAATATTAAACCAACATTTCCCAAACGTTGGAAGTGGTTATGGTGACGGCCCTAATGCCAGGCAGCCCTTATTAGCACTGACTGTAAGCTAGCCACTCCGCTAGAAGATCCCGGTCTGCTCTCACTAGATCCTCCCATCAACCCTACAAGGTGAGTACTGCTGCTATACAGGTGCAAAGTTGTTTCAATCCTAATTTTATAGGTGAGGAAACTAAGGCACAGATATGTGAAATAATTGGCCCAAGGCATTATAAGCAGTAAACAGAAAAGCTGGGATTTGAGCCCATGTAATCACACTGGCCGAATGGGGACATCCCCTTTGTCACAATAGCTCAGTTTTTCTATCGGTAACTAGGACCACCAAGGGAAATGCATCCGGTGACCAAGAACTGGACCGAATAGCTCTCTGGCCTACAAATTCTGCTGGATGTTAAGAGGTTTAGGACTTGGTTTTCTACTATGAATACCACAATTGTGTTTATAACATATTCTGGGATATTATATACCATCCCCAGTACAAGACACGCAGAAAATCACAATCATTAACTTGGCGTGTGTTATCCCAATCCATTTGTAAATCTGTGTGTGTGTGTGTGTGTGTGTGTGTGTGTGTGTGTGTGGCTTTGAACAATATATTGCTTTAGAGGAAGATTCTTTTTTGTTTTGTCTTGTTTTTATTTATTTTTGAGAGAGAGACACACAGACAGACAGAGCACGAGTAGGGGAGGGAGACACAGAGTCTGAAGCAGGCTCCAGGCTCTGAGCTGTCAGCACAGAGCCCGACGTGGGGCTCGAACCCACAGACCGTGAGATCATGACCTGAGTCGAAGTCGGACCCTTAACTGACTGAGCCACCCAGGCGCCCCTGGAGGAAAATTCTTAACCTGGCGTCCACAGGCCGATATCAGGGTGTCCCTGAATTTGGACAGAAAAAAACTCACATTTAGCTTCACTAACTTCTGGCCAAAACTCATCATTTCTGTCAACCACAAATGTAGGCAAGAGTACCACAATATTAGTAGTACCTGTGACTTCATCACCAAGAAAATTCGGATTTTTCTATCATGTTACAGTTGTCAGAAATAACTCAAAATGTCATTTACACTCACACTGCTTTGAAATTACAACATTGGTGCCAGATCGTCCACAAGGGCTCAGGTGACGGGGCCAAGCAACCCCTAGGCAGCTCTGTGCCTGGTCGTTAATCGTTCAGACTCCAAATGGCAGGTCCCACGCTCTCACGTGGATTGTCTAGTGACTCCCTACAACTGTGTTGATGGACGCACGGAAGCAGCTGTGTCAAAGGCCACCCCACAGCTTCAAAGCCCCACTTGGACTAACCAATGACACCCTTCACACGGACAGATCTTTAAAGGACAAGGCTTTAACTTGCCTAGGTATTGCCTTGCTGTTTAATGCTCTGATAACAAAGCACTTCTTATAACACTAATCCATTAAATTTTACAATTATTTCAATATAATTGACTTCTGTTACGATCATATGTATATTGTTTTATTTAGATTAAGAACTCCTACTCTAGAGGTTGCTAAATTAGCAGGAATGGTGTGTTACTGCATACACCACCCTACAACTTTTCCTACACAGCTCAGGCCATTTTGACACAGATTATCCACTTGTCCCAGATGGGCTCCATGCTCCTCCTACCCCCAGCCCCCAGCCTCCAGCCTCGTGACCTTTGCCTTCTTTGTTTCATGGCCCAAAAAGCTCTTCCTCAGCAAAGCTAGATCCCTCATCTCAGGTCTTTTCTTCTGGCCACCAAATCTGAACTTTCATGTCCTACCCCCACGCCTAACCCTTAGCATCCCCCTTCTCTGCTTTACTGTCTCTTCTTAGCCCTTATCACCGTCCACCATGCAATCTACTTAATGTATGCTATTGAGGACCTGTGTCTTCACAAGATTAGAGACACCTTGAAGAGAGGGGTTTATCTGTGCTATTTACAGTCATAATCCCAACAGCTACACGAGCACCTGGCATAAAATAAGCATTCAGTAAATATTTGGTGAATAAATGAATTTGTTTTAAATACTATATAAATATCCTATTTATCTATTTCCCATTAATAGTCATTTAATGTTCCTGGTTTCCAGTATTACAAATAATGTTACAACAAATATTCTTATAAATGTCTTCTTTACCACCATTTCTGCAGAGTGTAGATCTAGAAGGAGAGTTTTTGACCTGGGACATTAATGAGTACTTTTCACTTGTTCTCTGAAACCGTTGTCAGTTACCATGATTTCTTAAAATACAGCACACACACTGGGTGTAATTCCCTTGATAGGAGCCACTCAGGGTTGCTTTTCACACGTACTGTTAAGTTTGTAGTCAAAAAGAAGACACGTTCTCTTCCTTGAGTTTAAAGCAACTTTGGTTAGTCAGAAGAAGAGCTCCATGGAGTGGAGAGGCTGAGACAAAGCCAAATAAACGTAATTCGCTTCCCTCTTAAAATCAGTTATAACCACAGGGCTCCAGAGTCTTCCATAAGAGTCTTCCCAAACTCTTATCGTACCACAGAGTTGCAGACACAAATGTGATGGTGAGAATCAGGCATTCATGTTGAGCAGGGGGCCTCTCAAAGGTATACTGTGGTCGCTGCATTCAGCAGGAAGCTACCTGCTGAAGCTGGCAGAGCCACCATCAGCCTGGGTTCTACATGACTGAACAACGGCACTGCCACCCAGCTGGACCATCTGCCTGGACTCTTGCAGGACAGAAAGAACTTCTACTAAGTTGGAGATTACACTTGGGATCTATATGTTCCGTCAGTTCAGCCTACCCTAAATAGTAAGGTGTGCTTTGATGAACAGGACAGCACTAGCATGGGACTTGGAATATTAGAAGATAAAAATGAATATGGCTGGATTTATCTGAAAATAAAATTGTTTATTAACATGCTCACCACTGACTTCTGTTTAGTAGCAACATCACTTAGTCGACTCAGAAGACAGTAAGAACCCCCAAAAAAAGGACCTCTGCAAAGCACAAAGTCAACATGCTAAAACTTGCACATTTTATTTACTCATAAAAGAATTTCTTAGGCCCTGATGTCTTCTCTTATTTTATGTACAATTCTTATTATTTGGCTTTGATTTCCTATGCCACAACAAATTAGAAACAGAAAGTTACTAAAGAAAAAAAAATACTTGTAATAGGTAATTTATAGACAGATCTATGTGACAGCAGCTTGAAAGAATAGCCACAAAACAGCATAAAAAGGAAATGTGAGCATTCAAAGCACAGCATCGAGGCCACCTGGTATGGGGATAAAGAGGCACATGCCACAGGCCTTAGAGCAGCTTTTAACATATGGAGGATCATAATATGCCCTTAAGTTATCCAAAAGAAATTAATTTAGGCGGTATTTAATAAAGGCAGAAAGGGTACACTGTAGAAATGCCAATTTTAAAATGTCAATGCTCAAGGAAGTAAACCCTAAATGACTCAGACACCTCAGAGGCTAGAATAACATATTTCCTGGTTTCAGAGAGCAAAGGTTTCTATGTATTTCATGAAATAAATGTCTTTCATTGAACGAAAAGAAAAAAATCCACCAGTCCCTCTCCAAAGCCCTGGTGGCCTATTACCAGAAATACACGCATGAGGCTTCCAAGAAGGAGATTAAAGACATCCTCATCCAGTACAACCAGACCCTGCTGGTGGCCGATCCCCGGGGCCGTGAATCCACAAAGTTTGGCCGTCCTGGTGCCTATGCTCACTACCAGAAAGTTTACCAATAAGCCCATCATGAGGATCAGGGTTCACCTTTATAGTAAACAATTGTCACAGGACTTAAGGTTTAAAAAAAAAAAAAACAGGATGGAAATTCTGACACCTGCTACAACACGGATAAACCTTAAGGGCATCATGCTAAGTGAAATAAGCCAGTCATCAAAGAGACAAATACTGTAGGATTCCACTTACATGAGGTATTAGTCAAACCATAAGAGACAGAAGCAGAATGGTGGTTGTCAGGGACTGGAGAGAGGGGAGAATGGGGAGTTATCACTGATGGGACAGAGTTTCGATTGGAGAAGATGAAAAGAGTTCCGGAGGTGGATGGTGGGGATGTTTGAATAACAATGTGAATGTTACTTAATACCACTGAACTGTGCACTTAAAAATGGTTAAATGTATTTTACAACAAAAAAAGTTTTTTTGAAAAAAAAAATCTACTCAAACATCATAAAGTCGCTTGTTGTTGACTATATCCATGGAATCTATAGCGATGTCCCTCTTTCATTTCTGAGATTAGTAATTTGTGTTTCACCCAAATTGTCCACTTTATAGTCACCCAGAAGTGAAAACAGATATGCAACAGTCCTGAGACACAACAGTCTTGATAAGGGTGTTCAACGTAACTGCTAATCCTGCCGGAAACTCAGCACACAGAGCCATCACACTAGAATGACATATCCAGGTCCCAGCTTGCTCCTTTGGGAGACTCCAGGGCTATTTTTCTTCCTCACTGCACCCAGTGTCAACATTTACCTAACACAGCCAAAGCAAGGGTCAGGGACCAAAAACCCTACTGGGCCTACCCCAGTTCTTTCTCATCCCATGATAAAATCACAGGGATTTTGTTATTTCACCAAACAGAAGAATGAAAAAGGAGGATGGAGAGGATACATCAGATTTCCCTGCAGGTACCTTACTTGATCAAATCCGTTTCCACCAATACTTCCTGAGAAAGGCTATTGCAATATGCAAAAGAAGCAGGGTGCACCATCTTAGAATAAAGGGTGGTCTGCCAACCACCAGATGTGCTTATTTAAAACTCAGTACAGTGTTTCGCTGTTCCCACCCAACTATGTCAATGAAAATTTTGCCCTGGTAACTTCTGTCTCAGGAGAGACGGAACCCCAACAGATACTCTACTCTTCCATACCCTTAACTGCATGGTCCACATGGGGCTTTACTTACATACAAGTGCCCTCATCTTGTCTGGCTCACTGGTGACCCATTTCCCTCATACCTCCCACAAGTCATCTTTTTCCAAGTATTTCTCTAAAAGGTCCGTGAAGACGAAGGAAGGGATTGGTGAACAGGCAGAAGAGCCAGCAAGGTGCACCGGTCTCCACCAAGGAAGGGCACAGGCTGGGGCCGCAGGTGCTGAAGAGCCCTGGCCAGGACTCCAGGTTCGGTTTGGCCTCTGGCCCCCGAGCCAGAGTCCAGGACAGCGATAGGTCACTTCCCAGAGCCACAGGCTGACGGGGAAGCAGCATACCCTTCCAGGCCGGGTTCTCCCTGTGTGAGTGAAAATGGCTGGTCATAGGCTATCCATCCGGCGATGAAGCAGGAGCAAAGCTGTGACAGAAACAGAGCTGGCATCTCCTGTGTCATTTTCTTGGTAAGCTTCCCTAATTTCGATTTCCTGAGTCATACGGGCTCATCGGTTCATATGAGCTCAAGTTAATGATTTTGGTGTACTGATTTAACTCTTCAGAAGAAAAACAGTGACAGCAAAACACTGCATGGTGTCCGTCCAGCACATCCTTCCAGGTTATCAGATTCTAGCCTTCCTTGTCTCTGAGATGTTGTGCAGCTTTCTGCAAACTGTGGGTGACAGGCAGGCATGGAAGCTGTTTTGTCTGGTAGCTCCCATGCACTTCTCTTCCCTCTGTAGGAAAATCAGTTTGCCTGGATTTGCAACAATTCCTTTTGCCATGTAAACTTGAGCCTTTTGACTTCATTTGAATTGATTATAACATCTGCCTGGCTCCCTATGTATGAATCAAATAAAACATACGTTCATTTTACTTTTATCTATATGAGCATCATTTTACCTTTCTCTAGCAATTTTAAGATTCCTTATTCCAAGCCAAGCTATATCCATGGCATCGGTAGTGATGTCCCTTTTAATTTCTGGTATTAGTAATTTGTGTCTTCTTTTTTCCTTAGTCTGGTTAGAGGCTTACAGATTTTACTAATCTTTCAAAAAGTCGGATTTTCACTTTATTTCCTGTCTTGGGTTTCACTGATTTCTACTCTAATATTATTCCCCTTCTTTTGATTTGCTCTTCTTTTTCTAGTTTCCTAAGGTGGGAGCTTAGATTACTGATTTTAGATCTTCTGGGGTTTTTTTAAGTTTTTGTTTTAATTTTAATGTTTATTTTGAGAGAGAGAGAGAGAGAGAGAGAGAGAGAGAGAAATGAGCAGGGGAGAGGCAGAGAGAGAGGGAGACACAGAATCCAAAGCAGGCTCCAGGCTCTGAGCTGTCAGCAAAGAGCTCGATGCGGGGCTCTAACCCATGAATCATGAGATCATGACCTGAGCCGAAGTCAGAGGCTTAACCAACTGAGCCACACAGGCACCCAAGATTTCTGTTTTAATATATGCATTTGAAACTGTAAATTTCCCTCAAGCACTGCTTTTGCTATGTCCCACAAATTCTGATGTTTTGTTTTCATTTTCACTGAGTTCAGAGTATTTTTTGAGTTTCTCTTGAGATTTCTTCTTTGGCCCCCATATTATTTAGAAGTGTGTTGCTTAAACTCCAAGTATTTGGGGATTTGCCAGCTGTCTGTTATGATTTCTAGTTTAATTCCACTGTGGTCTGAGAGCAGATATTGTATGATATCTATTCTTTTAAATTTGTCACCATGTGTTTTATGGCCCAGAATATGGACTGTCTTAGAGAACGTTCCATCTAACCTTGAGAATAATGTGTATTCAACTTCTCCTTGCAGTTCTATCAGTTTTTGCTTCATGTATTCTGACTATATGTTGTTAGGCACATACACGTTAAGGATTGCTACATCTTCTTGGAGAATTGACCCTTTTATCATTATGTAATGCCCCTCTTTTTTTTTTTAACGTTTATTTATGAGACAGAGAGAGACAGAGCATGAACAGGGGAGGGTCATAGAGAGGGAGACACAGAATCGGAAACAGGCTCCAGGCTCTGAGCTGTCAGCACAGAGCCCAACGCGGGGCTTGAACTCACTGACCTGAGCCAAAGGATCATGACCTGAGCCAAAGTCGGCCGCTTAAAACCGACTGAGCCACCCAGGCGCCCCTGTAATGCCCCTCTTAATCTTTGATAACTTTCTTTGCTCTGAAGTTTAAACTGTGTGAAATTAATATAGGTACTCCCACTGCCTTTGATTAGTGTTAGCATGGAATACCTCTCTCCATCTCTCTCTTTTTTTTTTAATTTGAATTCAAGTTAGTTAACATACAGTGTGGCCTTAGCTTCAGGAGTAGAACCCAGTGATTCATCTCTTCCATGAGCATCCAGTGCTCATCCCAAAAAGTGCCCTCCTTAATGCCCACCACCCATTTAACCCATCTCCCTACCCACCTCCCCTCCAGCAGCCCTCAGTTTATTCTCTGTATTTAAGAGTCTCTTATGGTTTGCCTCCCTCTGTTTTTATCTTCTTTTTCCTTCCCTTTCCCTATGTTCATCTGTTGAGTTTCTCAAATTCCACATATGAGTGACATCATATGATATCTTTCTCTGACTTATTTCATTTAGCATAACACCCTCTAATTCCATCCACATTGTTGCAAATGGCAAGATTTCATTTTTTTCATCATCCAGTAGTATTCCATTGTGTATGCATACCACATTTTTCTTTATCCATTCATCAGTCAATGGACATTAGGGCTCTTTCCATAATTTGGCTATTGTTGATAATGCTGCTATAAACTATGGGGTGCATGTATGCCTTTGAAAGAACATTTTCTATCCTTTGGATAAATACCTAACAGTACACTTGCTGGCTCATAGGGTAGTTCTATTTTTAATTTTTTGAGGAACCTCCATACTGTTTTCCAGAGTGGCTGCACCGGTTTGCATTCCCATCAGCAGTGTACAAGAATTCCTCTTTCTCCGCATCCTCGCCAACATCTGTTGTTGCCCGAGTGGTTAATTGAGGCATTCTGACAGGTGTGAGGTGGTATCTCATTGTGGTTCTGATTTGTATTTCCCTGATGATGAGTGATGTTGAGCATCTTTTCATGTGTCTGTTAGCCATCTGAATGTCTTCTTTGGAAAACTGTCTATTCATGTCTTCTGCCCATTTCTTCACTGGATTATTAGTTCTTCGGGTGTTGTTTGGCAAGTTCTTTATAGATTTTGGATACTAACCCTTTATCTGATTTGTCATTTCCAAATATCTCCTCCCATTCCATTGGTTGCCTTTTAGTTTTGCTGATTGTTTCCTTTGCTGTGCAGAAGCTTTTACCTTGATGAGGTCTCAGTAGTTCATTTTTGCTTTTACTTCCTTCGTCTCTGGAGACATGTCAAAAGTTGCTGTGGCTGAGGTCAATGGGTTGCTGCCTGTTTTCTCCTGTAGGATTTTGATGGGTTTCCTGTCTCACATTTAGGTCTTTCATCCATTTTGAACTCATGTGTGTGTATGGTGTAAGAAAGTGGTCCAGGTTCACTCCTCTGAATATCGCTATCCAGCACCATTCGCTAAAGAGACTGTCTTTTTTCCATTGGATACTTTCCTACTTTGTCAAAGATTAGTTGGCCATATATATGTGGGTCTATTTCTGGGTTCTCTATCCTATTCCATTGATCTATGTGTCTGGTTTTGTGTCAGTACCATACTGTTGTGATGATTACAGTTTTGTAATACATCTTCAAGTCTGGAATTGTGATGCCTCCAGCTTTGGTTTTCTTTTTCAACATTACTTTAGCTATTCAGGATCTTTTCTGGGTCCACACCAATTTTAGGATGGTTTGTTCTAGCTCTGTGACAAAAGCTGGTGTTATTTTGATTGGGATTGCATCGAATGTGTAGATTGCTTTGGGTAGTATCGACATTTTAAACAATATTCGTTCTTCCAATCCATGAGCATGGATTGTTTTTCCATTTCTTTGTGTCTTCAATTTTTCATAAGCTTTCTATAGTTTTCAGTGTACAGATCTTTTACCTTTTTAGTTAGGTATATTCCTAGGTATCTTATGGTTTTTGGTGCAGTTGTAAATGGGATTGATTCCTTAATATCTCTCTCTGCTGTTTCATTATTGGTGTATAGAAATGCAACTGATTTCTGTACATTGATTTATATCCTGCGACTTTGCTGAATTCATGGATCAGTTCTAGCAGTTTTTTGTTGGAGTCTTTCCAGTTTTCCATGTAGAGTAGCATTTCATCTGTGAAGAGTTAGAGCTTGACTTCTTCCTTGCCAATTTGGATGCTTTTTACTTCTTTTTGTTGTCTGATTGCTGAGGATAGGACTTCCAGTACTACACTGAAGAACAGTGGTGAGAGTGGACATCACTGTCGTGTTCCTGATCTTAGGGGGAAAGCTCTCAGTTTTTCCCCACTGAGAATGATATCAGCTGTGGGCCTTTCACACATGGCTTTTATGATGTTAAGGTATGTTCCTTCTATCCCTACTTTCTTGAGTGTTTTTGAAAGGATGCTGTATTTTGTCAAATGCTTTTTTCTGCACCCATTGAAAGGATCATACATCTCTATTTTTATCTACATGTGTTTTATATTTAAAGTGGGTTTCTTATAGACAACACACAGTGGGGTCTTACTTTTCTGTCCACTCTGACAATCTCTGTCTTTGTTGCACTTAGACCGCAGATATTTAAATATCATACAATACAGGCATACCTCAGGGACATTGTGGGCTCAGTTCCAGACCACTGCAATGAAGCATATATCACAATAAATACAAGTGAGGGGCGCCTGGGTGGCGCAGTCGGTTAAGCGTCCGACTTCAGCCAGGTCACGATCTCACGGTCCGTGAGTTCGAGCCCCGCGTCAGGCTCTGGGCTGATGGCTCGGAGCCTGGAGCCTGTTTCCGATTCTGTGTCTCCCTCTCTCTCTGCCCCTCCCCCGTTCATGCTCTGTCTCTCTCTGTCCCAAAAATAAATAAAAACGTTGAAAAAAAAATTTAAAAAACAATAAATACAAGTGGAATTTTTGGTTTCCCAGTGCATATAAAAGCCATGTTTACACTACTATACTGCAGTCTATTAAGTGCATAATAGCATCATGTCTTTAAAAAATGTACATACCTTAATTTTAGAATACTTTATTGTTAAAAAAATGCTATCATCTGAGGTTTCAGTAAGTCAATCGCTGATCACACATCACCATAAAAATTATAATAATTTTAAAGTTTGAAATATTACAAGAATTACCAAAATGTGACACAGAAACATAGAGAAAAAAATGCTGCTGGAAAAATGGCACCAAAAGACTTGCCACAGGATTGTCACAAACCTTCAATTTGTAAACAGTACAGTGTCTGCAGAACACAAAACAAGGTATGTCTGTAGTTGGATTAATCTCCACCATATTTTTACTAGTACTTGTCATCCTTATCTTTGTTCCTCTTATTGTCTTCCATGTATATATCTGTTCCCTGCTAGCTGATAGCTGTTAGAGCAATTAAGAGAAACAAATCTTCACTTTACCTTCACTTATTCATTTTCTGATGTTCTTCATTTCTTTATATGTAAAGTTTCTGAGTATATTATTTTCTTTCTCTCTGAACAATTTCTTTTAACATTTCTTTAGAGGCAGGTCTACTGGCAACACATTCCCTTGGTTTTTGTCTAGGAAAGTCTTCATTTCTCCTCACTTCTGGAGGATACTTTCACAGGGTACAGAATTCTAGGTTGGTGGGTTTTTTCTCCCAATACTTTAAATGTTTCACTCCCATCTTCTTCCTTGCATGGTTTCTGAGAAGAAATTGGATATAATTCTTATCTTTGCTCCTGTACAGATGAAGTGTTTTTTATCTGTGGCTTTTCTCAAGATGGCTTCCTTATTTTTTAGTTCCTGAAGTTTGAAGATGATATTCCTAGGTGTAGTTCTTTGGTATTTATCCTGTTTCATGTTTTCAGAACTTCATGAGTCTTGGCTTGGTGTCTGACATCAATTTGGGTAAAGTCTCAGTCATTATTACTTTTAATACTTCCTCTGTTCCTTTCTCTTTCTGCTCCTCTCAGCATTCCTCTTATGCCTTTTACAGGTGGTTGTCCCACAGTTTTTGGATATTCTGTCCTAATTTTGTTCAGTCTTTTTTTCTCCTTGCTTTTGTTTTAGGAATTCTCAGTTATTATCCTCAAGCTCAGAGATTCTTTCCTCAGCCCTGTCCAATCAATTAATGAGGCCATCAAATTTCAAAAAAATTTGAAAAAAAAATTTTTTTTTAGGGGCACCTGTGTGGCTCAGTTGGTTAAGCATCCAACTCTTGATTTCAACTCTGGTCATGATCCTAGGGTTGTGGGAGCAAGCCCTGCGCTAAGTGTGGAGGCTGTTTAGGATTTTCTCTCTCCCTCTTTGCTCCTCCCCAGCTTGTGCAGTCTGTCTCTCAAAATAAACATTAAAAAAATTTTTTTTTATTTGACAGCAAGATAACAAGCAAGCGGGGGGAGGGGCAGAGAGAGAGAGAGAGAGAGAGAGAGAAACTTTTTTTTCAATATATGAAATTTATTGTCAGATTGGTTTCCATACAACACCGAGTGCTCATCCCAAAAGGTGCCCTCCTCAATACCCATCACCCACCCTCCCCTCCCTCCCACCCCCCATCAACCTTCAGTTTGTTCTCAGTTTTTAAGAGTCTCTTATGCTTTGGCTCTCTCCCACTCTAACCTCTTTTTTTTTTTTTCCTTCCCCTCCCCCATGGGTTTCTGTTAAGTTTCTCAGGATCCACATAAGAGTGAAACCATATGGTATCTGTCTTTCTCTGTATGGCTTATTTCACTTAGCATAACACTCTCCAGTTCCATCCACGTTGCTACAAAGGGCCATATTTCGTTCTTTCTCATTGCCATGTAGTACTCCATTGTGTATATAAACCACAATTTCTTTTTTTTTTTTCAACGTTTTTTATTTATTTTTGGGACAGAGAGAGACAGAACATGAACGGGGGAGGGGCAGAGAGAGAGGGAGACACAGAATCGGAAACAGGCTCCAGGCTCCGAGCCATCAGCCCAGAGCCTGACGCGGGGCTCGAACTCCCGGACCGCGAGATCGTGACCTGGCTGAAGTCGGATGCTTAACCGACTGTGCCACCCAGGCGCCCCTAAACCACAATTTCTTTATCCATTCATCAGTTGATGGACATTTAGGCTCTTCCCATAATTTGGCTATTGTTGAAAGTGCTGCTATAAACATTGGGGTACAAGTGCCCCTATGCATCAGTACTCCTGTATCCCTTGGATAAATTCCTAGCAGTGCTATTGCTGGGTCATAGGGTAGGTCTATTTTTAATTTTCTGAGGAACCTCCACACTGTTTTCCAGAGTGGCTGCACCAGTTTGCATTCCCACCAACAGTGGAAGAGGGTTCACGTTTCTCCACATCCTCTCCAGCATCTATAGTCTCCTGATTTGTTCATTTTGGCCACTCTGACTGGCGTGAGGTGATATCTGAGTGTGGTTTTGATTTGTATTTCCCTGATAAGGAGCAACGTTGAGTATCTTTTCATGTGCCTGTTGGCCATCCGGATGTCTTCTTTAGAGAAGTGTCTATTCATGTTTTCTGCCCATTTCTTCACTGGGTTATTTGTTTTTCGGGTGTGGAGTTTGGTGAGCTCTTTATAGATTTTGGATACTAGCCCTTTGTCCGATATGTCATTTGCAAATATCTTTTCCCATTCCGTTGGTTGCCTTTTAGTTTTGTTGGTTGTTTCCTTTGTTGTGCAGACGCTTTTTATCTTCATAAGGTCCTAGTAGTTCATTTTTGCTTTTAATTCCCTTGCCTTTGGGGATGTGTCGAGTAAGAGATTGCTACAGCTGAGGTCAGAGAGGTCTTTTCCTGCTTTCTCCTCTAGGGTTTTGATGGTTTCCTGTCTCACATTCAGGTCCTTTATCCATTTTGAGTTTATTTTTGTGAATGGTGTGAGAAAGTGGTCTAGTTTCATTCTTCTGCGTGTTGCTGTCCAGTACTCCCAGCACCATTTGTTAAAGAGACTGTCTTCTTTCCATTGGATGTTCTTTCCTGCTTTGTCAAAGATTAGTTGGCCATACGTTTGTGGGTCTAGTTCTGGGGATTCTATTCTGTTCCATTGGTCTATGTGTCTGTTTTTGTGCCAGAGAGAGAATCTTAAACAGGCTCCATGCCCAGTGTAAGGCCCAACGTGGGACTCCATCACACAACCATGGATCATGACCTGAGCAGAAATCAAGAGTCAGATCCTCAGCAAACTGAGCCACCCATGTGCTCTAAAAGGATTCTTTGTTATTGTTTTGGTTTTTCTTACCACTAGCATTTCTTTTGGTTCTTAGAATTACCATCTCTCTGCTTATGTTATGCATCCGTTTTTGCATGGTGTCTACTTTTTCCATTAAAACACTTAGAATATTCAGTTTTAAAAAATTCCTGGTCTGATAACTCCAACATTCCTGCTTTTACTCTGCTTGGTCTGGGAGGTCATGACAAGAGTTCAAAGGAGAGGGATGACATCTTGACTTAAATTTTAATAGGATCACTCTGGCTTGTATGTTAAGAACAGACTATAAGGTCAGAAAGCCAAAAGCTGAAACCAAGTAGCAGTCAACTGCAGTCTTCCAGGTGAGAGAGGTTGATGGTTTGAGCCATGCTGAAAGCAGTGGAGGCAATGAGAGGTCAGATTCTTTGTATTTTGAAGGGAGATCTAAAAATATTTGTCCAAGGGCTGGATGTGGGGAATTGAAAGTAAGGAGTTAAAAGTCAACTACAAGATTATTGGCCTGGGTATTAACTGAAATACAGAAGGAAAAAATTGGTGCACGTGGATGTTAAGAGTTTAGTTTTGACTGTGTGTGTGCGCGCGCGCGCGCGCGCGCGCACATGCACCTATGAGGTTTTCCAAGTCAAGTGGGCAATATCAAGTGGGCAAGTGGAGAATGAGCTGCAGTGCAGTGGACATGTCCAGTCTGCAGATTTCAATTTGAGAGATCACAAGAGAGTGAGTGTGGATAACGAAGGTGAGATTCCACGGCCTGAACCTTCAGAATACTTCCATGTGAAGAGGTTCAGAGAATGAGGGGTGACCACTCAAGCAGTCTGAGAAGGACAAGCACTGAAATAGCAGAAAAACACAGAGGCTGGTCTAGAAGGACATATTGACTCAGGAAACCCCCATGATGGGCTATGTCAAGGGCAGCCCACAGGCATAGTAAAATGAGGACTAAGAACTGACCCTGGTGATCTGGACAAGGGTGGTTTTAGGGAAGTGGTGGAGGGGAGAGCTCAGAATCCAGCACATAATTCACTGACAATTTCCCGTTTAAAGAGTAAATGACACACACACAATAGTGCTCACACCATGCACATCCAAACACAGGGCATCACCCACATTTCACTAAATGTAACAGTGCACACAGACAGACCCTGTGCCACCTGGGTAAGCTATGGCCACAGAAGACCCCCTTCTCCCTAGACAACGCTCCCTGGCTTGGTCTGAAGAAGAATATCACCAGGTGAAAGACAGAAGAATGGGGTCTCCACAGGTGTCTCTGTCACTTTGGACTGCTATAACAGAATACCATAGTCTGGGGGGCCTGAACAGCAAACACTTCTCAGAGTTCTGGAGGCTGGAAATCCCTAGATCAAGGTGCCAGCAGATTCACTGACTGGTGAGGGCCCTCTTGCTGCTTCGTAGATGGCTATCTTCTCATTATGTTCTCACATGGCCTTTCCCTGCTGCATGCACTCGAAGAGAGATCTCACGTCTCTCCCTCTTTCTATAAGGACACTAATTCCATCATGAGGTCCCCACCCTTATGACCTAATGCAACTACAATTATCTTCCAAAGGCCCTACCTCCAAATGCCATCACACTGGGGATTAGAGCTTCAATTATTAAATTGTGAGAGGACAGAAACTTTCACTTCATAGCGGCAGGCTTGGGGCACACATGCCGGTGAACCTGAGCAGCACCTCCCGTGCACGCTCTCTCAAAATAAATAAACTTAAAAAAATCTCAAACAAATAAAAAATGTCACACTTAAGATGTTAACTAATGGAACCATTGTGATTATCATTTCTCTTCCTTCCTGCAGTTATGTTACTGTAATACTCAAGTTGACCAATGCATAATGCAAAATGAAGAGCCTTGAATGTTCTTCATACACAACCTCAACTACCTATCATTCCTATAAGGTAAGCAAGTCATTGAAAATAATTTTACAAACAGAAAAATGAAGTCTCGACAGACCTAGTGTCTTCAAATGCTGGAGTGGCACCCCCTGGGAAACGACAGACCTTGGAGACTGGACGACCTTTCTGCCCCTCCCCCCACAAGATCACAGTTCATCTCTAATGTTTTAAACTCAAGCTTAACGAAGAAAAGATTCCTTTGAACTAATTTAATTTTGAAATGCTTCTGCATTTATGGTAAAATATAAACAAAGCACAGGGCTATTTGCTGCTTTTTTGGTTTCAAATCATTTCCACTTACGTTCAAAGATGAATATAAGTGATCAGTATTGCGGTTTTCCCCAATCTTTCTTGCTTGTGTTCAAATGCATTACTATAGCCAGTAGTGGCCATACTTTTGGAAAGCTTTATATTATACACGCATCTCACAGGTACATATCTTCTCAGGTAATAAAGGCATTTGAAAAGCACATGATTATAAGACCTAAAGCCAGGGTGCTTGGATTTAATCTGACCCCACTGTTCACTTGCTGTGTGATCTGGGCCCAGCTGTTAGCTTCTCTGGACTGTTTGTTATTTTTTAATTTGCAAACAGAATTACTAAAACTATCTTCTTAAAGAGTCATCAGAATGAAATGAATTATTATATAAAAACAGAGGTTCGTACGTTTCAAATACTCAAATATTAGCTATTATGATTATATAAGACTATCAAGCCAAAGGAAAAATGGTAGCAAAATACATACCAAAAAAAAGTCCCATAAAATGTAAAATAGGGACTAAAACTTAAGTACTAAAAGAATGAGATTATTAGACTGGATAAATCAGCAAAATCCAGCGGGATGTTGTTTACAAGAGACATCTGAAGCATTCAAAAAATACCAAAAGGCAGAGAAAAACAGCACAAATTAGCGGGGACAAAAGAAAAAAGAGCAGGTATAATAACAGACATGCCAGATGAAAATACAATTTAAGGCAAATGCACTGGTAGGGATAGAGATGCACCTTACATAGTAATAAAAAAAATAATAACCAACAAGAAGATACCAAAATCATTAAGTAGTAAATACTTAACAGTGTCTTGAAATAAAAATCAACCAAATTAGGGAAATCAAATTTGATAAATCCACAGCCTTAATGGGAGATTTTATCAAACCTTTATCATAAACTGATTAATCAAGCAGACAAAAAGCAATAAAAATAGAGGCTATTTATATAATAATATTACAAATTTGACCTAATAGATAATTGTACAGGGTCTTACCCAGCAAATAAAAAACACATATTCCTCCTCGGGACAGGTAAAACTGTTATAAAAATTGACCACATACACACCACAAGATATATTTCAACAAACATCAAAACATTGTTATCCTTAACACCATATCTTCTGGTCATATATAATTAAATTACCACCAATAAAAGGTGCCATTTAAAAAGGTGCCACAAGTTTAGAATTTCTTAAACATCACATTCAAATAATCAAGGCCTAAGAAATCACAATGAAAATCACTAAATATAACTGAAATGAAAAACCTACATTAAAAAAATCTTGCAGGCTCCTGTTAACGCAATACTTAAAACTTAAGAGTTTTACACTTACTATAAAACAAGGAAGTTTAAAAAGTAATAGGTTAAGCATTCAACTTGAGAAGCTAGAGGCAAATCAAAATAAAGCATACAATATAAGCAAAAATTAATAACCTGGAAGGCAAACATAATACAGCAAAGCACACGAAACCAAAAGCTGGTTCATTGAAAAGTTTAATAAAACAAAAATCTTTTACAAGTCTAATAAAAATAAAAGACACACACAAGTAATATTCTAAATTAAAAATATCACAGTTGCAATTGTAAAAATAGCAAGAAAATGTTACCAATAACATTTATGCCAAATAAATTTGAAAGCTTAGGTGAAAATCATTTTCTCAGGGGAACCCTCTTGCGCTGTTGGTGGGAATGCAAACTGGTGCAGCCACTCTGGAGAACAGTATGGAGACTCCTCAAAAAACTAAAAATAGAAATACACTATGATCCAGCAATTGCACTACTAGGTATTTACCCAAAGGATACAAAAATACAGATTTGAAGGGGTACATGCAGCTCAATATTTATAGCAGCATTATCAACAATGGCCAAACTATGAAAAGACCCCAAATGTCTACCAGCTGATGAATGGATAAAGAGGTGGTAAAAATCTATACAATGGAATATTACTCAGCAATTGAAAAGAATGAAATCTTGCCATTTGCAACATGGATAGAGCTGGAATGCACTATGCTAAGCAAGATGAGTCAAATAGAGAAAGACAAATACCCTATGATTTCACTCATGTGTGGAATTTAAGAAACAAATCAGATGAACACATGGCAAGGGGCAAAAGAGAGAAGAGAGGGAAACAAACCACAAGAGGCTTTTAAGGATACAGAACTGGGGGTTGATGGTGGGATGGGATGGGGGATGGGCTTAGATGGGTGATGGGTACTAAGGAGGGCACTTGTTGTGATGAGCGCTGGGTGTTGTAAGTGATCAATCACTGAATTTTACTCCTGAAACCAATATTGTACCGTGTGTTAACTAAATTTTAGAAAATTTTCTTAGAAAACATAAATTGCCAAATCTACCTTGAAAAGAAACGGTCCTGAATATCACAACAAGTATTAAAGAAACTAAATTGATAATAAAAAGAACCATCCCTATCCCTGCTTCCTAGGCAAGAAGGTCAGGATGGGGGATGAGGGAGACACCAACCTCAGGCAGTTTCATAAAGGTTTACCAAACATTTAAGGAGCAGAGAGGTCCTAACTTATAAAAAAATTCTTCCTTATAAAAAAAAAAAAACACAACACTTTTTAACAGACACAATTTTCACAATAATATGCACCAATCTTAACACTATGGCTCTACAATCTCATAATTACCAGCAGGATCAATACACATTTTCATCATCCCATAAAGTTCCCTCTTGCCTCTTCGGTGACAATCCCTCCCTTCTTCAAAGCAATCAGCATCCCAACTTGTATTACTGTGGATTAATTTCACTTCATACTACTGGAACCATCAAGGATTGTTCTCTCTTCTGATTCTTCTTCCTTAACATGATGCTCCTGAGACTGGTCTGTGCTCCTGCATATATTGGCAGCTCTTTCTTTTTTTACCACCACATTGCGTTACACGTATCAGTATGTCTTTATCCATCCTCGTATTGATGAGCATTTGGGTTGTTTCCAGTTTGAGATTGTTATGAACAAAGCCGCTGCAAACATTCTTGTACTAGACCTTCTGTGGACATATGCCCATTTTACTGGGTAGATCTTGAAAGAGAATCACTGGGTCACTGGGTAGGTGTGTGTTTAACTTTATCAGAAACTGCCAGTTTCCCGGAATGGTTCTCCTGTTTCACACTCCACCAAGCAGCACGGGAGAGTTGTAGCTGCAGCTACTCCAGGTCTTTGCTAACACCCGATTATTGTTGAGGTGTGCAGGTGGCGTCCAGAAGCTGGAAAAGGCAAGAAAATGGATTCCCCCACAGAACCTCCAAAATGAATCTCTAATAGCGCTCCACCTGTATTAAGGATTAACTTGCTTCAAGCTCTTGTGCTCCTTGTGTGCTGACCTAACTCCCTTGGTCTATAGCAGAACTAACCTCTTTCCTTGAGATTTGCAGACCACTGGCCTGGAGGAGTGAAGGACCAAACTTTTCCAGAAGGTAAGGCTGACCACATTCAAAAACAGCTGCCACTGATGCCAGTGAGTCTGTTCAAGGTCATGCCAACAGACCACTGACTAACTGCCTGAGCACCTGCTTCTCTTGCATGTAGCCCCCCTCCCTTTTCCTGTGCCTTCCCCTCGAAAACCTTCCAACTTGGCCTGGACAGGGAAGATCGTCGTTGAGACGTCTGTCCACCTGTCTTCCCAGCTTGCCGGCTTCCTGACTGATGCCACCTTTCCCATCGGCACTGGTCTCTCGAGTGTTGATTTTTGAGAAAGCAGACAAACCTGAGCTCAGAACTGGTTCTCTGTCTGCTAACAGATTCCCCCTAGAAGCTCCAGAAAGCAACACAGCCCTTCTGCCATCTTGATGCTAGCTTAGTGAGACCCATTTCAGACTTCTGATCTCCAGAACTGTAACACAACAAATCGGTGTTGTTTGAAGCCGTTTAGTTTTTTGCGGTAACTTGTTACAGCAGCAATAGGAAAACTAATAGAGCAGGTGGGAGAATGGGAGATTTGTGCAATGTGTACTTAGTATCCCGATTATATAAAAAACTGCTATAAATCAGTAAGATATTCTGCCCTCATTTGTGCAGAAGATATGAAGAAGCAATTCATGAAGAGGAAAGCTAAATCACCCTCAATATGAAAAGATATTTAATTGGGAAAATGCAAATTAAGACAGCATTATAGACTGATTTGTATCCCATCTCCTCCCCCCCACACTCACATGTTGAATCCCTAACCCCCAGTGTAAACTGTAGTTAGAGATGGGGTCTTCAGGAAGGGTCAGCCAGTTAGGGCTCTAATCTGACAGGTGTATTCATAAGAGGAATCACCAGAAAACCGCTGTCTCTCAGTGTGAACCCAGAGGAAAGGCCACGTGAAGACACAGGGGGAAAGCAGCTTTGTACAAGCCAGGAAGAGTCCTCACCAGAAACCAACAATGCTGGTAAGTTGACTTTGGATTCCTAGCCTCCATAACTATAAAAAAACAAACAAAAAACACAAAGAACAAAAACATTTCTGTTGTTTAAGCCGCCCAGTCTGCGTTATTTTGTTACGGCAGCCCAAGCTGCCCAAACAGTAAGATAATATTCCATGTCCTTCAGGAGCAAAAGTTTTACAGTCTGATAATTCTCTGATTTTTTTATTATAGGTTGTTTGGAAACCTTTTTCTTCTACTTTTTTTTTAAAGTTTATTTATTTTGAGAGAGAAAGAGGCAGAGAGAGAGAGGGTGAGAGAGAATCCCAAGCAGGCTCCACATCATCACTGCAGAGCCCGATGCTGGGCTGGAACTCACGGAACTGCGAGATCATGACCCGAGCCAAAACCAAGAGTCAGATACTTAACCGACTGAGCCACCCAGGCACCCTGGAAAACTTTATTAGTGGAACAGAATCAGCTCAAAGAGAATTCTGTCCCTAGCTCTACAAGGGGACATTAGCAGGCTGTCCTTTCAAGAGGAAACACGCTGTGTTTAACCCAATGGAGAACTTGAAGGAAAGACCACAAGCATGGAAGGCAAATGTAATAAAAACAGGGAGCAGAGAGGGGGCTCCAAGTCCCCTCCTTTCAGACTCAGAGTGACCTCAGTAAGGCCCTGCCCCATCGCCAAACGTCTACCATCACTTTCGGATCTGGTATAGGCTCCCTCTCAGTGAACAATGCTGTTGGCTCTTTAGTTCTCGTTGCTTAAACACAGACAACGTCTCTGGACTTCTCGTTAGATGAGAATACCGCGCCCCCCTCCCCTGCCACATCCCAACTTCCGTCAACTGTGCTTTCATGCTGTCCAACCAGGCAAGGAGCGACACTCCCACATCTAGAAAGCTAATTTCATGCCAGAAGCTAAATACAAAACATCAACTCATTTCCATTGAAGCAGTAAACTGAGGAAGTCTTTCAACAGACAGCATTACATGATTGGTTAGAACATGAGTTTGGGGCCAGATAGACCTGGGTTGAAACCTAACACTCCCATTTACTAGTGACGTGACCTTGATCAAGTCACTTCACTTGTCCTTCCCCCATCTGTCAAAGGGGATAAATACCTGCCCTGGGCGGGGGCGGGGGGGGGGGGGATGCGCTACCAGTTCAGCAGCCTTGTCAACCTCGCAAATGTGCTAGCATCGTCTTCCAAACAACTCACAAGAAGAGATCTAGGTTTACCATGCAAACACTCAGGCACAATGTCTCTGCCAGGAAGTGAGACAAATCAGCACAGGAGTAAGGGGGCAGGGAAGGTAGTACTACCATGTGTTCTTTGAACTAGAAACTCTTTCAATTTGGTAAAAACAGAGAGTTTACCCTCTAAAAGGAAAATGTACGGGCATGGCCTTTTGCTAACATCCTAACTAGTTGTGGCTAACCCTGCTGCTGTCTCCGCTAGTGATGAGCATGTAAATATTGAGAGAACTACAGATTGCGTTATAGGTATAATTAAATATTTTAATACTGATTTGCTAAAAACAAGAATATTAAATTCAAAATGAAATAAGAACTACTCACCACTTCGAAGTACGGAGCCAATTGACATTCCAAAAATTGAATAAAATCTCAATTTCTGTTCCAGAAATCCAGACTAGTTCCAGATCACTAGTCTAAAAAGACAGCTTAGTTTGAAGCCTTAATTTCTGGTTATCACCAGTATTGAAAGAATTCCTGAGATGTGCTCTTTTGTCCCCAGTCATCAGTTGGCATTTGTAGAGCTGGGAGCTAGCACAGTGCTAGATGCTGGTGACACAGAAAGGGACACCCAAGCTGTCCTGAATCAGCCCAGTGCAGTAACAGCTCATCCTGCGCATGGCAGTGGCACAAAAGATGGAATGATCAGGTCTCTTGCAGGAGTGTCGAAGTTTCCAGAAAAGACACCCGAGCCGGAACATGAAGGAAGAACAAGACTTCACCGGGTAGGAAGGCATCGACTGGTCACATACACTTAGCAGCAAATGGACAAGGAGAGAAGAGCAGGTCACTGAGGTCAGGTAGGACCCTGTGGGCCATGATGCACTAAGGGGTTTATACTTGACCCAGAATGGAGGTCTAAGGCCAAATTCTAAACAGAAGATTAAGAGAACAAATCTGTGTTTTAGAAAGAGTGTTCTAGCAGCACTGGGGATGAAAAAGGAGGAAAAAAGTCTGGAAATTCTTGCCCTCAGTCAATTGAAGAGGTATAGAAGACCATCAGGGTGGGGGCTGGAGGATGGGGGTGGTGTCTAGGTGAAAATAGAGACAAAGACACAGACATGAGAAATAACAAAGGTCAAGGATAAATGAGATTCAAGCACCTCCAGCATGGAAGAATTTAGGAAGAGGAAAGCTATGCTTTTGGGAAATCTAAGAATGAGAACAGACTACAGACAAAGAGCCAGGTTCAAGGTCAGTTAACACAATTGCACGTTAAAGTACCAGTTCTTCATTATGACACTGGACAGAACAACAAAATCGACAACCACAACTACTACTATTTACTGAGCACTTTCTGAGCGCCAAGCACTGTGCCACATTATCACAAGCAATCCTCTAACCTTGTGAAGTAGAATTATTATCTGTCTGGTTTTATGGGTTAGGAGAATGAAGGATAGGACTAGCTGAAATAATGCCCTTAAAGAATTTAGCATGCTGCCTGGACAGAGCAAACCCTCACTAATGTTAGCTATCATTATCAACCACTAGTCTCTAAGCAAGCTGGGAACACACTTTATTCCCTCCAAGTCCAACCAATCCTTTTGTTTTCAACATGAATTTCACCCCCTCTTTCTTGAATTTAGCAAAATAACAAATCACCCCTTTAATCTCCAATTGTTTACCAAGTACCAATTATATGGCCAGCCAGCACTGAAAGGGATAAAAAATGAAGGTAAGAGCTATGCCCTGCCCATACAAAGATTGCAAATTAGCTGGGAAAAGAATCATTGACTATGCTGTTGTGAACCCCAAGTTCCAAATTTCCAAAGGGCAGAGAACGCCCCTGAGCTGGAAGAACAGAGCAAGCTACAAAGAGGAAGGCAAACTGGATTCTGAAGGGTGGAAAGAATTGAGCAAGAAAAAAGCAAGGAGGGCCGACTGCACACGTTGGAATGGTAAGCATTCAAGAACACGTCCAAATGAATACAAAAGTTATTTTTTACAACAAAAATGCGTTAAGTAGCTCTTGGGTGTGGGATCAAATTAAGTGCAATGAAGGAAACACAAATATTGGCCACTATACCTCTGGAATCAAAGGGTTTATAAGCTATTTCCAGAGATTCCTTGCAACCAAAATCCTGGGGAGCCTCAACAAGGGCATAAATGATAACAGGGATGGGGTGCCCAACTTCGGCTCAGGTCACGATCTCACAGTTCATGGGTTCGAGCCCCGCATCGGGCTCTGTACTGACAGCTCAGAGCCTGGAGCCTGCTTCAGATTCTGTGTCTCCCTCTCTCTCTCTGCCACTCCCCCACTCGTGCTCTGTCTCTCAAAAATGAATAAACGTTAAAAAACATTAAAAAAAATGATAACAGGGATGTTAACTATGCGTCAGATGCTAAAAAAACAACTGGTAAATAACACTATCATCTGAAATCAGAATGGAATTGCTATATAAAAGGCCAAAATCCACATTAAACATACATATATTTTATTCTTCCCTCTCTATTTACGCTGTCAGTTTCTCTAAGAGAAAATGGGGCGAATGTCTCTTTATAAGTATGATGTAAACAATTTAAGGTTATCATTTAGAGCTATGAAAGGTCACAAATTGCCTAACAGATGTATTACATAGGAAAAAAAATTCCTAAAAGTTGGGGGCGGGGGGGAAGCAGTGATTTTGTGTTTTATTTTATTAACAGTATGATCATTTTCTACCTTTTTTTTTAATGTTTATTTTTTTTTTGAGAGAGACAGAGTGTGAGTGGGGGAGGCAAAGAGAGAGGGAGACACAGAATCCGAAGCAGGCTCCAGGCTCTGAGCTGTCAGCGAAGAGCCTGATGCAGGGCTCAAACCCACAGGCCGTGAGATCATGACCTGAGCCGAAGTCGGTTGCCCAACCGACTGAGCCACCCAGGCACCCCCATTTTCTGCCTCCTTAAAGTGTGCTGGCAGAGTGACAAACCACTTTGTCGATGTAGCTTTATCTCCCAACATTCCTGAAAAGGAGGAACGGTTTTAACAAATCCTCTTTGTTTGTTTGTTTTTTTTTTTTCTTTTAAACAAATCTGTTGGAGACCAGAAAAAGACACTGAATTTCTTTGAAGCAAATCTAGAAAACGGCCTCACCCATACTATTAAGCCAACAGTGTAATTCCCAAGGCCAACATATAACTGCTCTATGTACACTCCTTTCAAACGTTAACTTTCTAATGCGTGTGCCAGAAACACATGAGGAACCAGCCATGAACACCCATGTCCAAGAAGACCCTTGCTAGGAGACAGTCTAGGAGCTTCTAAAGCAAATAAGCTGCTTTGACTTGGAAGAACAGCCCTCAGTTATAACCAACACTCAGCATATAGTCCTGTATTTCTGATATTTCATATTCAACTTCTCTGAGCATCAACCACACTGACAGAATGACTCTGAACACAGGAGTAAGCACTATCTGCTGACAGGGCAGACCTTGTAAGAATCACACATGACGGCTTAATACTTTAAGGAACAAAATTTAAAACTCTTTTGAAAGTATGCAGTCCTAGGCTTTATGGCAGGAAATACTGGTTTTAAGTATTTAGCACTTACAAAGCCCTTATATTCACCTCATCACCTAACCTCTACAGTACCGTAAGGAAATCTGCTCGATATAACAGTCCATTTTTGTACATTATACTCAAAGATGACAGTACAATGGAAAGAAAACAGGTTTTGTAGGGGTTTCCACAGATCCAGATTTCCACGGATCATGGTTCACCTTTTTTTTTTTTTTTTTTAACGTTTATTTTTGAGAGAGACCGAACATGAACCAGGGGAGGGGCAGAGAGAGAATGGGAGACACAGAATCCGAAGCAGGCTCCAGGCTGCAAGCTATAAGCACAGAGCCTGATGTAGGGCTCGAACTCACAAACCGTGAAATTGCGACCTGAGCCGAAGTCGGACACTCAACAGACTGAGCCGCTGGGGTGCCCGGGATCATGGTTCGCTTCTATGACCAATCTGGAGTTCAAAGTGAGAAACACGAAACACAATCAAATGCTCCACTGAAACGTACTGCTCTCAGGGACTTCCCGCTGCCTTAACAGAAAAATAAGACCCACTTTCTTCCCACCCATCTTCACTCTTCAAAATAATGCAAGTTAGGGGAACCTGGGTGACTCAGTTGGTTAAGCGTCTGGCTTCAGCTCAGGTCACGGTCTCATGGATTGTGAGTTTGAGCCCCTTGTCCAGCTCTGTACTGGCAGCTCAGAGCCTGGAGCCTGCTTCAGATTCTGTGTCTCCTTCTCTCTCTGCCCCTCCCCCAGTTGTGCTCTGTCTCTCAAAAATAAATAAATGTAAAAAAAATTTTTTTTTAATAATGCAAGTTAGCACACAAAAATATTTGAGAAAATGAAGTTCCTGTTTTCAACTCTTAATATGAGAAACACTTTACAAAACAAAAAATTCACTACTTCTTAATTCTGGATCCTTCTTTTTTTTTTTTTTTTTCAACGTTTATTTATTTTTGGGACAGAGAGAGACAGAGCATGAACGGGCGAGGGGCAGAGAGAGAGGGAGACACAGAATCGGAAACAGGCTCCAGGCTCCGAGCCATCAGCCCAGAGCCCGACGCGGGGCTCGAACTCACGGACCGCGAGATCGTGACCTGGCTGAAGTCGGACGCTTAACCGACTGCGCCACCCAGGCGCCCCAATTCTGGATCCTTCTATGTAAACCTAACTTAGGTATCTAATTCTCTGCACCTGTCACTCTTACTTCAAGAACTCCTGTTGACCATTTCTGAGTTGTCTCCACTGAGTTGAGAGATCAGGCACTTTCTGATGAAGCTCTTTCCTCTTAAAAAACACTTAGGACACAAATGGGAAGGGGAGAGCATTAAAAAGGAAACAAAACCCAAAGATCTGAAATAGCTGTATTCCACATTAAATTCTCTCACAGAACGTTATTCGCTATTTCAATCACAAGATGAGTTTATTGATGTTTCCCAACAAGCATCCCAAGTGACCAGGAGGACCACTTCACGGACACGTGCGCCCAGGATGGGACTCCAGCCCTGGGAGACTGTGCACAGCACTCCTTCCATACCGTCTTCACTCCGGAGTCGTGGCCAATGCGGTCCCTCCGGCGGCCATTTCCCGCCATCGCGCACAAACAGCAAGCACCTGCTCCGTCACCCACTCGGCAGGAGCAAAGGGGCTGAAGAACCGCAGGTGGGTAGCTGTGTCGCCAGCTCTCCACTCTCCCGGGAGGCAAGAGAGGGCGGTCGGGGCCAGGGCCATCTCTGAGCAAAAGGGCTGGGTCAACTGTGCCATTTCGTGGATATGAGGCTGGATTCGTACCAAACTGTTGAATCTGCCACCACGTCCTGCCTGGTAAAACCCACTCCACACACCACGAAGCCTCAAAACCAAAAAGCTATGCTAAAATAACAGTCCAGGGGCGCCTGGCTGGCTCAGTCGGCTGAGCGTCCGACTTCGGCTCAGGTCACGATCTTGCAGTTCGTTGAGTTCGAGCCCCGCGTCGGGCTCCGTGCTGACAGCTCAGAGCCTGGAGGCTGATTCGGATTCTGTGTCTCCCTCTCTCTCAGCCCCTCCCCCACCCTCACTTTGTCTCACTCTGTCTCTCAAAAATAAGTAAATGTAAAATAACGGTCCAAAAAGACTAATGGAAGGCTCTCGCTTAGGGTCGTTAACAGGATTGTCTTCTTTGTCCTTTAAAGACCGCAAAGGCACGGCTGTTTCTCGCCGGCTTCACTCGGTGGTCTGGCTTCCTCCTCCCAGGACAGGACCCCGCTAGCCTGTGCTGACGCACTGGAGGCTGCAGGACGGAGCAGGTTCACACCGACAAGAGTGGGGCGCAGGCTACCGTTACTTGGGCCCACAGGTGCTGAGAGGGGTGCAGGGCGGCGCGCAGAGCAGCCTAAGGCACCCAGGCTGACCCCTCGCTGTCTGGCCGGTGCGAATAGTGAGACCGAGCGGACGGTGGCTCGGGGCTTTGCGGGGATCGGGGTTCCCGGTCAGGGTCGGGGCTCCTCGGAGGATCTGAGTTTGCGGGGCGTCGGGCGCCCCTGTGCACCCACCTTGGCGCGCTTTCAGCAGCAGCGTGTTGGCCAAGAGGTTCTCAAGCTCCATGGCCCCTAGCCGCCGCCGCCGATGCGGCCGCCGCCGCCGCCTCCGCCGCCTCCGCCGCTGCCGGGCTCGGCGTGTGCGAGGGGGAAGGGGAGATGGAGAGGGCTCTGGCGCCTCCGGGCATCGCTCGCAGGACGCCACCCGCTCGGGAGGGTCCACAGAGGGCCCGGGGGAGCTGCCCCGCCGCCGCCGCGGCCGCTCCAGCTGTCGCGGCTCCGGCTGCTGCCCCTCCAGCCGCCGCCGCCGCCACGGCCACCAACCGCTTTGCTGCCTCCGAGACCGCCCGCGACGCCGCAGCTGCTTCGGAAGCTGCTGGCGCCGGCCCGGGGAGCCCTTGCCCTCGCGGCCCGGGCTTCCAGAGGGCGAGTTGCTGGGGCGAGGGGAGCTGGCAGCCCGCCTACCGCCGGAATCTGCGGTCACCTTCCCCGCGCCGGGGCCCGGGCTCTCGGCCCCATCGCCCGAGTCCGGCAAGGGCAACGCTCTCCTCAGGGCCCGGCTCCCCAGCCGCCCAGAGTCTCCGCCGAGCCCCACCCCAGGGAGGGGCTCAGTGGCCGGGGCTCCCCGCCCCCCGGCGGCGACGGCTACGGCCGCCGCCGCCGCTACCCACTCTCACAGCGGCCGGTTCCCTCCAACGGCTTCCCAGAAGAGGGAGCTCGGGAGCACCTCTCGCCGCGGTGCGGCGCCGCGCAGGGCAGCAACGCTCCCAGCAGGCCGCGCGCAGGGAGGAAGTGGCGGGTCGGGAGAGCGTGGCCTGCTGGGAGTTGTGGTCGCTGGCCTGTAGGCGAATAGGCTAGCCTGCCGGTCGCTTGTGCGCCTCACCGGCTCAGTTCTCGCGGGACGAGGGCGGGGCGGCTCTCAGGTCCCCGCACGCGTTTCCGGACGGAGCGGTCCGTGCGGCCGGCCGAGCGGGCCTTCGCGGTGGCTGATGCGAGCCATGGGGAAGGCTGGGGGTGTCGCGGCGCGCAGGAAGGGTCTGGGGGCCCCGGCGGGAGGCCGCGCGAGACCCAACCCCAACCCGTTCGAAGTGAAGGTCAACCGGCAGAAGTTCCCGGTCCTGGGCAGGAAGGCGCGCCACGCCGTGGGGCTGCCCGGGGTGTCGCGCGCGCGGGCCGTCCAGAAGGTGAGTGGCGGGGGTCGCGCCTCCGGGACGTGGGGACGTGCCGGGGCCGCCGCCGTCCCCAGAGCTGTGAAACGGAGGTCCCGGAGGGCGCTGGCGCCCTGGGGCCGCTAGGAGAGCCAGAGGCGCTCCTTGCCAGACATCAGACTCATGCCGGCACGGCTGGGCGTTCTGTGGTGTGTCGTGTGAGCCTTCACGCCTGCTGCCCTTGCACGCGCGGCGGTGACGTTGCCCTGGAAAGCTGCTGCCGCTTCGTCGAGGTGCAGCACACGCGTGTTCGTCTCTCTCGGGCGTGGGTCATCGCCTCTGTGCCCCGTGACCCCTGCGCACACCTCCTACAGCCTTGTCTCTCGGGGACTCTGAGCTGTTGGTTCGGGGATCGTGGATGCTCTTCCTCCCCGGGTAGGCATACACGGGATGGGGATGCTTCACGGACGTTTGGAGAGCACGTGTTTCTGTCTTTCCAAGCGCAGCACCTTGTCCCTTGAGAGGAAACTGAAATGCTTCCTTCGTTCCTGTACTTAGGGTTCCAGAATAATCTGCACCTCTCGAAATCAGCGCAGATGGAATTCTCTATATGCAGCCTCTGAGACGCGTTCTTTGGTTGTTGTTACTGTAAGGAATATACACTAGTATTTTATTGAAAAGTTAAGGTAGGTGGGAAAGTTAAGGCACAGAAAGGGCGTGCATGTTTCCCAAGGTCTCAGAACTGGTAAGGGCCAGGGCTTGCGCTGGTTTGAATGGCTGTGAAGCCTTAGCTCTGTTCTAGCTGCTGGGAGATAAAGGTCAACTGAGACTGGACCCCCTGCCTTCTAGGGCGGCCGACTGTGTCCCGTCGTACAGTGTGCTCTCCGGTCCAGCTTTGAACTGAATCAGTCGGCATCCTTCCTCCAAGGAGTGGTCACGACAAACTAAGGATGGACTCTGATCAGTGCCCCGGGATCCACCCCAGGGCAGGCTCTGGGATGGGATGGTGTGGGCTCTGCAAGAGCCGTGTTTATTTTCACCCCCTAGGCCTCAGTATTCTCATTTCTAAAGTGGGGATGGTAATAACCGTCTTTCTCTACTAGTGGTTGTAAGGTTAAGTAAATAGCACATCTGGCACATAGTAAGCATTCTAGCATTTTCTAAACACTAGCTATTATTCTTAAATTTCTCAGCTTGTCATTCTCAGACTCCTTCACAGTCTGGCCCAACCTGTTGTCCTTGCTTTGCCTCTTACAACTCAGTTTGTCCAAAAAATCCTACCTTAGCCCCCGCCAGGTCTCCCAGGGGCCGGTGCAGGTCACCGCCTCTGATACTTTCCCAAGCCCTACGGCCCCAACAGGGCAGGTTGCTCACGCCTGTAGCCCCTGGTAGATTCACCTGTCAGGTGCCACACCTCCACTTGCCCGGGGCCCCACACCTCCGTGCTCTGTGCTGAAGGCCTGGGGTGAATGGCCTGGAGGGAGGTGTTGGTGCCTCCTCTGATCCCCAGTGCTTGGCCCAGGTACTTAGTAGAAACAGGCCTTTGAAGGAGTCAGAAGTAGAACCTGAGTGCTTTGGGGGCTGACAGTCTGGAGGAGGTACAGTAGCAAAATCGGAAACTTCTTCCTAGTGGGAGCCACACTGGAGCTCGGAAGGGCGAGCAGAATGTTACAGGTGGGGACCGAGGCACATCGTCCCCTGTAGCGGAGAGTGTGGCACGGCATGGGGTGGAAGAGCTCGGAGCTGTCCCAGGGGACCTCAGGTCATCCAGGGCGGTTAAAGCTCGATGTGGGGGAGTGGGGCAGACAGGGTGGCAGGGGCTGGGGGGGGCCGCGTCTTCTCAGTGACAGTCCCTCGGAAGTAAACGCACTGGCCCACATGCCCTCTCTCTTGTCAGTGGCAGCGCTTTGGGCAGCACGCGCCATCTCATGGCTAGGCCTCACCTTCCTCAGTTCTCACAGAACTTGTGAAATAACAAGAGTTAACGTGTCCATGACCCCTCACACCAAATAGGCGTCGTACTAAGGAGTTCATATTGAATCCTCGCGGTCAGCCTTATGAGGGAAGTACCGTTACCCCATTTAATGCATGAGGAACCTGAGACAAGAACGGTTCCAGGCCTTTCTTCAGGTCAGGAATGGAGGAGCCGAGACCCAAAGCTAGACTTGAGTGTGACACACACTGTGCCCGGCTCTGTCCTGAGCCATCTTGTGGCTCCCATACCGACAGCCTGAGGTGATTACTACCATCACTTCCCTTTTATAGGTGAGGCCTCTGGTGGACAGAGAGGTGAGGCGGCTCCCAGAGTCGTAGCTGGGAAGTGGCGGAGCTGGCGGAATTCAGTGTCCACGCTCTTGACCTCACCTCCTGGGCCTCACACACGTGAATGACCACGAAAGTGCCACGCGTACTGGTTTGGAGTCGCAAATAACCTTTAGCAAGCAGACAGATTTATGGATCTGGAATCCGAGAGGTAACAGGGATTGACTGTTTACCAGCAAAGGCACGTATGTACCAAAGAGAAAACGGGCACGCCTTACTACAGTCTTTGTGTCTGCGATCGGTTATGGCGTTACGGTTTACATATAGGGCTTCCTGTTCAAGCCCTTGTTCATGTCTCCCTTCCTCTCAGCCAGAACCTTAGCTCCTCCAGCTTCTCCACCTGGTGGAGCTACCCCTGCGTGCTCCAGCGTTCTGCTTTCTTTTGGTTGCTGTTGTTTTTTCTTTAACCTTTAGTACTGGGCACGGAGGTCCCCACGCATGCTCTAGGGAATCCCCTGAGCCCCAGACGGTCCTCTCTTCGTCTCCATTGTATGGTGGCAACCCAGCTTCCCTCGGTAACTGAGGTCAGTCTTTCCAGCTGGCAGCTCAGCCCCTTTATTTTGACTGTTGGTTTCAGTGGTCTGAGGCGTACAAAATGGCCAGGTGGCAGTGTCGCCTTACGCTTCATCGGAACCATCCCGTGTCCCCTTGTAGGAACGTTTTCCCTTTAGGGACCAAGATCGCCAAGCCATCAGAGCTCCGAATTGCACCGGGACCAGTGTGAGATTTTTCTGTGATCTGTTTTCCAGCGTACCCAGACGTTACTAAAGGAGTACAAAGAAAGGGATAAGTCCAATGTATTCACAGATAAGCGCTTTGGGGAATACAGTAGCAACATGAGCCCAGAGGAAAAGATGATGAAGAGGTTTGCCCTGGAACAACAGGTATGCAAGACAATTGGAGGAGGGTCTTATGTTGCAGACTGAACAAGAGTCCAGCACAGGGAGAAGGCAGTTGCCCCGTGCCCGTTGTTCACCTATACTTGTGTGGGCACTCACGCACGAGGTGCAAATCCTGTACCTTGTCTGTGTAGGCCAGGGGGAAGCAGCCTTTTGCAAATACCGCTTGGGTGGAAGAGTAGCTTAACTAGAACGTGCAGCAGGATGTGTCCTGGCGTTCTTGACTCAGTTGCTCCTGCGGCTTGGTCGGGTAGATTGCGAGTAGGTTGTGGAACATCCTGGTGGGTAAAGCTGCATGAGTTACCGGTGGCTGAGCCGGCCCACTGATTTGGTTACCTTCCAGGGGTTCTGTTTATATCTGAATCACTGCTCACACGACCCAGAATAAACTGGAAACTGCTTGGGCTGCATTGTTACATTATGTAAATAGTGGAAGAATAACTGATGTTTGCTATTAAATGGCGGGGAATTTTTAGGAAATTGATTTTTTTTTTCTTCTGTCAGCGACAACATGAAAAGAAAAGCATCTACAACCTCAACGAAGATGAAGAATTAACTCATTACGGCCAGTCTTTGGCAGATGTTGAAAAACATAATGACATTGTCGATAGTGACAGTGATGCTGAGGAGAGAGGAACGCTGTCTGGTAAGGGCCGGGAGTGGGGGCAGTCTGCTCATCGTTACTTTCTTCCAGCCCCTGGAGACCTAGGAAAATGTGGGATACAAGTACCACATCTCTAGCCTCTCAAGCATTGTACACGTGACAGGGTCTTTTGTGTATTTTTTCACTATGTCCAGAGGGTGTATATGTACATAGACAGGCTTTTGTAGGCTGAGAAAGCACTTCCGTATCCCTTATCTTATTTGAACTTCACCACAGCTCATTTTTACCCGTAGCTCAGAGAAACAAGGTGATTAGTGTGACCCATGATTCAGAGCCATGGGTAGAACCCACCTCACTGACTCTGCCCTCACCCACACTGCTTTGCTACCCCTGTTTAGTCAGTTTGGTCTGAATGTTTGAACTAATGGTTTTACATGGTTCTTTTAGTCTTTATTACTATGAAATCAATTATGGCAGTTTGGGGAGTAGTTAATACTGGGCTTCTTATTTATAGATGGTATCATGGTACCAAAGCAGATAAAATTTAGCTTCGGGGCAGCTGGGTGACTCAGTGGGTTAAGCATCTGACTCTTGATTTCGGCTCAGGTCATGATTCACAGTTCGTGGGATCGGGCCCCACTTCGGGCCCTGTGCTGACAGCACAGAGCCTGCTTGGGAATCTGTCTCTCCGTCTCTCTGCCCCTCCCCTGCTTGTGTGCATGCTTGCATGGTGCTCTCTTTCTCAAAATAAACAAACTAGGGGCGCCTGGGTGGCTCAGTCGGTTAAGCGTCCGACTTCAACTCAGGTCACGATCTCGCGGTCCGTGAGTTCAAGCCCCGTGTCAGGCACTGGGCTGACGGCTCAGAGCCTGGAGCCTGCTTCCGATTCTGTGTCTTGCTCTCTCTCTGCCCCTCCCCCGTTCATGCTCTGTCTCTCTCTGTCTCAAAAATAAATAAACGTTAAAAAAAAAAATTTTTTTTTTTAATTAAAAAAAAAAAAAAGTGTCCCATTTTCCAACATCTTCAGAAGGATGCAGAAACTAAAACTGACTTAAAGCTTTTGTCTTTACAGTGTGTGGAAAGCTAAGGCATCAAAGCCGTGATTGCCCTTTGAAATTTGGATGCTCCTGGGGTCAGAAGGCTTAGGACGTAAGGCACACATGGTTCTGTTGCATGGCACTGGGGATGGGACCACAGCTGTGCTGAGACTGGGGGGTTGTAGAAGACTAGTGTCATCTTCTGTGCCTTTCTCTTTGTCTTCTCATTGTTCGAGATCCTTTTGAGTGCTTAAGTGTTAAACACGGTCACTTAGCTGGTCATAACTCACTGTGGTAAAGGCAAGCGCTTGACACCTTCATGTTTCCAAACTGGCCTTCACAAGGCGAGTGGCCTTGGCCTTATTGGCACAAGAGGCTGTGATGCTCGGGTGTCTGGAGGAGACGCTGGATTCCTTGTCTTCCTGGTGTTGGGTCTTAGGGGCTTGACTGTTCATTAGAGATTTCCTGGCATCCTTTGATTTTGGTTATAAGCTCACCAAAACCCAGGTAACTTAGAAAAGAAAGGCTCTTATATTTGAAAATATGTATACTTACTATAACTTCACAAAGGAATCATTTGGAAACACATTCTGTTTTGTCCAGCTGCATGACACGGTATAGTCTCGTATATTAGGAGAGGTGACAGGTGGCTGTTACTTCCTTGTGTAGCTGCAGAGGCTGAGGTTGAGGCTGGGCATTGGGAACTTGCCTGGGGCTGCAGAGCCAGGTGGAGCCACGCCTCACATCCCTCTGGGTTTGACTTAAACCGAAACCACAGTGTTATTCTCTATCACGTTATAAAAACAAACATTTAACATACTGTAAACTATAGTTGGATTTCAGAATACATATGTATCTAAAAAGCTTTCTAATTAAATCCTAATATAAGCACACTGATGGAAGATTTTTTTTCCAAGACTGAATTTGTTGTTTTTTTGGGTTTTTTTTAACGTTTATTTATTTTGAGAGAGTACGCGTATGCGTGCGTGCAGGGGAGGGTGAGAGAGAGAATCCCAAACCGACTCTGCACTGTCAGCACAGAGCCTGACTTGGGGCTCAATTTCACAACTGTGAGATCATGTCCTGAGCTGAAATCAAGAGTCAGACACTTAACTGACTGAGCCACCCAGGTGCCCCATGACTGAATTTCTTATGTAATACCACCTTATTAGTTAATGGTTTGTATACTTTTATTTTCAGAAAATATTGTAAATAGTCTTGAATTACTAAAATACCAAGTAGTGTTTTCTGATAAATTTTCTAGGAAACAGAGGAATTGTTTATTTGATAAATTCTGGCTTATGTAGCAGGCACTGTTCTTGGTGCTATAAGAATAGCAGTGAATAGGGGCGCCTGGGTGGCTCAGTCAGTTGGGCGTCTGACTTTGGCTCGGGTCATCTCGCGGTCTGTGGGTTCGAGCGCCGCGTCGGGCTCTGTGCTGACAGCTCGGAGCCTGGAACCTGTTTGGGATTCTGTGTCTCCCTCTGTCTCTCTCTGCCCCTCCCCCACTCAAGCTCTGTCTCTGTCTCTCTCTCAAAAATAAATAAATATTAAAAAAAAAACAATAGCAGTGAATAAAACCTTCCTGCAACTTACTACTGGGAAGACCCAGACGATAAACAAAAGATGTCACTAAATTATATGGAATAATTGAAAGCAAAGTGTTGTAGGGTAAAAATAAAGTAGATTCCAGGCTGGAATGTGCCAGTCAGGTAGTCTTAATTTTAGCCTCACTGAGAAAGAAGGTGGTGATCACATACAGATTCAAGGGCAAGAGTGTCCAGGATGATCCTTACCTCAGGTGGGAACATGCCTGGGGCGAGGGATGATAGCAGGTGGGTAGACCAGAGCTACCTAGGCCACAAGAAAGATTTTGGCTTTTACTGAGGACCTAAAGCCATCAGAGGGCATGGAGCACGGAACGACTTCGTCCGTGGGGCCGAGCCAGGAGGATTGCCGAATGAATTAGATACGGGAGTGGGAGGAGGAGAGGGATCGGGCGATTCCCAGGGTTTCAGCCCGAGCACCTGTTAAGGTGGGACTGCCAGACATTGGGAGGGGCTGGACTGTGACACGGACTGGCTTCAGGCAGTTTGAAATGCTGTTAAACCTTCGCGGGAGGCCTCAGGCCTGGAGCTGCAGCCTTAGGGGTGGGAGGGAAAGAGCGGATGAGGCATCCTGGAGCTGCTGGAAACCACTGAGAAAAAAGCCTTTCCAGGAGGGAGTGGTAAGGGTCCCGAGCCCCTGGTGGTAGGCGCAGTGAGAACTGGTGAGCCTGCCTCGGTGGGGAGCCCATCCAGCAGTGATGGAGAGCCCGGGCGACCCAGGACTAAAGGGCCCAGGAGCAGGGAGGGTGATAAGAGCGCCTCAACGGGAGAGAAATCAGATAATGACCCAATGGAATGAGAAGATTTGATTTGGGACAAAGGTGGTTGAATTGCTCAGGTCATTTCCTTGAGTAGCTGGGAAGGGATGGCCCAGACACTTGTGTGGTAATTGAGGGGCCGAGGATGATGCCCCAAAGATGCTCTCTGGTTGGGTGGGCGAGACTTCTAGTTTTCTCAGCTGAGAGCGGGTGGAAACGGAGCCCCAGCCCTGGTGAGTGGGCCGTGGAAACGATGTCACCGACCGGGAGCCTCAAGAGCCTGGCAGTGTTACATACGATGCGCTTCCTTCCTGCACACATGTTAACCTGCGCGGCTGTGGCGGGGGCAGGTGCTCGTTGCGATCTCAGCAGGTGGCGGCAGCATTAACAAGAGGGCTGAGGCTGCCAGCAGTGTGGGACCCTGGGCCCCGCTGGGGAAAGCAGCCTGGACGTTCTGTTTCTGTTACTGGAAGTGAGTATGGCTTAATGTATAAGCCTCCATTTTCTCACCTGAGATACTGGGTTTTTTTAAGGATTCTTTCCATTCCAAAGGTGATGATTCCCACAGTGCTTTCCTCTCATCTGCCCTGGTAAGTGGGGCCGGCTGAACATCAGTGTCTTATGCTGCTGGCTATGGTTCCTGCCCTCAGGACTTTTTAATCTCCGAGTCCCTGCCCAAGAAGGTGTGAAGAATGTAGGTTCTGATGCAGCCTGATCCTAAGATCTCCCTCCTAAGACTCCTCACTCAGCTTGTTTAATTGAATTTGCTGGTCTTTTATGCAATGCAATCAGCAAGTAGATCCTTGGGGTTTCCAGTCATCAGGTCATGATCAAGTGGTATTCTATGTCTGGGTTTTCTTGGAGAGGTCTCGGGTGTTTCTCAAGTGCCACTGTGCCTGTGGTCTCGTGCAGCTACTGCGTGTGACCGTTTTTTCTTGAATACGGAATTGGTTCTCAAGACCACACTTGGGTAAACGCTGGTGGACCAGGGCAGGAAGTGGGTCCTGCGCCAGCGCCTGGGCTTCACAGACGTGTTTTCTGTTCTTTGTTGCCAGCCGAGCTGACCGCCACCCATTTTGGAGGTGGTGGTGCCCTCCTTCACAAGAAAACTGCTCAGCAGCAAGGCGAGGAGGGGGAGAAACCACGGTCACGCAAAGAACTGATTGAAGAGCTCATTGCAAAATCAAAACAGGAGAAGGTGCGCCAGCACACTCGGTGGGGGCCTCCGTCACCAGAGACGCTCGCAAAACACTTTGGGACTTTTTTCCTTGTGCATCTTTAGGCTGTAGCTAACATTTTTCTGTGTACTTAATAGAAGCATTAATTTTGAATAGGGGTATTTTATTTCACCATGTATATACTTCTCATGGTCCGTTGTGTTTTGGGGAGGGGTGTTTTTTGTCTGGTTGGGTTTTGTATTTTGACATTATTTTATCATTGTTTTTACTACCGGCAGACTGTTCAGAGCGTCTTAATGAACAGTTTACAGCAGGAAATTAGTTCTGTGTGATGAGATTTTGTAGCTTTCCTTTTACAATACTGATTTCTCATGGTCTCTCTATTCTGCTGATGCATTAAGTGTTGACTCTGCGTCGAGTGTGGCCTGGACACTGACGTGGGGCTGCTCGGTCGGGGCCCAGCAGTAGTGGCACACACCGTGTCCCTTCTCTTTCCCCAGAGGGAGAGGCAGGCACAGCGAGAAGATGCCCTGGAGCTCACAGAGAAGCTGGATCAGGACTGGAAAGAGATCCAGACCCTCCTTGCACACAAAACACCCAAGTCTGACAACAAGGACAAAAAGGAGAAGCCCAAGGTGGGAGTCAAGTTGGTTGACCTTTCTCTGGGAGGAGGTGGAGGCCGGCGTCTCCTCTGGCCTGTTCCTGACATCAACAACTGTTTCCTTTTCTCTTGGTTCCTGCGTCCTCCGGTGGGCAGGAACTTTCCTAATGTATGTAGTGTCCGCGTAGAGAGACAAAAAGTGACTTCCATATCTACTCCTGAATAATTAAACAAAAGAAAATGGTGGTTTCTTGGTACGAGAAGTCCTCGAGGGTGAGACCTTCTTCAGATGGTGTTTGAATTTTCCTATTACACGTTTGTATGTTGATGTATACAGTTACTTAGTTTTCCCTCCAAACAGTATGTGGTTCCTACCACGTTCTTTTTAGTCCGAATTGTTGGAAAAGCTGCATTCGCACAAGTGACTGGCTTCTAGGAAATACCTAGGATCTCACTGGATGACTGATGTGTGGCCAGCGTCCACCTTTGTGAGCCACTCTCACTGTCGCTGCTGCCTTTACCCAACCCACATTTTGCGGGCTTCATGCCTAATGAGCAACGTTTTATTAAAGCAGTATGTTTTTAGAAGAATTTCCCAGGAGTGAAAATTCCTATGTATCTTTACTTAAAGTGCCCTCAAGACTGAGGTGCCTGGGTGGCTCAGTCGGTTGAGCATGTGACTTCAGCTCAGGTCACGATCTCATGGTTCATGAGTTCAAGCCTCGCGTTGGGCTCTGTGCTGACAGCTTGGAGCCTGGAGCCTGCCTCAGATTCTGTGTCTCCTTCTCTCTCTCTGTCCCTCCCCCACTCACAGTCTATGTCTCTCAAAAATAAACATACATTAAAAAAAAATTTTTTTTAAAGCTCTCAAGACTGATTAGAATAGCTTTCTTTCAAGAAGAAAAGACTCAGATATGGTTTGGCTTCATCCACCATGGTGTCCAGGGATTACTGGACATGCAGGAAGTGGCTGTGCAGGTCATTTTAAAAAACCCTAAAAATGAAGTTTCTTCTTTCTGCCCTAGCCTGACGCATATGACATGATGGTCCGTGAACTTGGCTTTGAAATGAAGGCCCAGCCCTCTAACCGGATGAAGACACAAGAGGAACTGGCAAAGGAGGAGCAGGAGCGGCTTGAGAAGCTGGAGGTATGGGTGTGACTGTGACCGTGACCTGGGGCCCAGCGCCACTCGGCCCACGTGGTCCCCGCGGGAGGCCTTCTGCCTTCTCTGAGGAGGGTCGCAGATGCACTGTTTTATCAAAGGAATCTTAGACTATTTGAAGTTTATGTTTATTTTACTATAAATATCTTTTTTATTATAGAAGCAATAAAAATGCAGATAATACTCAAATACACCAAATAAACAGTGAGTGTTTGCTCTAATGCCTATACCTCAGAGCAACTGCTAACTATAAAGTGTACTGCTTTCTCAACTTTTTTTTTTGTGCCTTAAAGAAGCCTTTTAAAATTTCATACATTAAAGCAAAAATTGGGGCACCTGGGTGGCTCAGTCGGTTAGGCATCTGACTTCAGCTCAGGTCATGATCTCGTGGTTCGTGAGTTCGAGCCCCGCATTGGGCTCTCTGCTGTCAGCTCAGAGCCCACTTCGGATCTTCTGTCTCTCTCTCTCTCTCTCTGTCCCTCCCCTGCTCACTCGCTCTCAAAGATAAACAAACACCGGGGCTCCTAGGTGACTCGGCTGATTGAGTGTCTGACTTCAGCTCAGGTCATGATCTTGCAGTTCATAGTTCAAGCCCCACACCGGGCTCGCTGCTGTCAGTGCAGAGCCCGCTTCAGATCCTCTGTCCCCCTCTCTCTGCCTCTCCCCTGCTTCTGCTCTCTCAAAACTAAAAAACGTTTTTTGAAAATTGAATAAGTAAACATTGTAAAAAATACACGAATGTTGGCACACCATTCTATGTCTGTCCCTTTCGGTACAGCCACATCACGAGGCTCCTCTGTCACCTGCGTATTTCCAAATAGCGGTGTGGTTGGGCTCGCGGCTTGGACACACAGACCACACCGCGGGGTGCCTGCCCTCTTCTGTGGCTGTGCACTGGGGAGTTAAGTCTGCATAATTTAGCCAGAAAGACCTTAGAACCACAGGCTTGCCTTCCTTGTGACTAGAACATCCTTGTGCCACAGCATTTATTTTCATTCCTGTGCGATAGGAGGTCCCCCACGTGATGCCTGCTCGCCTGGCGCCTGCACATTAGAAAGAAGACAGCAGGCTTAAAGCCGCTGCCGCAGGGACCGGGGCCCGGGGGAAGGTGGGCAGGGACGGCGTGCCTCCTGCCGACGAGCTCTGTGCGCCCAACAGACGGCTTTGCTTTCTTTCCCGCTCAGGCTGCCAGGCTGCGGAGAATGCTCGGAAAGGACGAGGATGGCGGCACTAAAAAACCAAAACATCAGTCAGCGGACGACTTAAATGACGGCTTTGTCCTGGACAAGGACGACAGGCACTTGCTTTCTTACAAAGTGAGTGTTTGCCTTTGCTGGTCGGCTTGCTCTGTGAATTCAAAAGACAGTTTCCGGTGTCTTGTTTAATGGGTTTATCACAGGTGGAAAGTGTAAATCTCTGAGAACACTCACGCGCTCTGTATCTGGGTGTCCCTGGCGGGTCAGGTCCCGCACCTGGAAGCAGGCTGGCTGCCCGGAGAAGGGGCACGCTAGTCCCCTGCCGTGTGTTCGCCACTTTGGTTTATGGCTGTGGAGCGAGTTGAGTAAAACAATCGAGTTTCTGGAACCGGTAGTTTTTAGTTCACAAAGCCTGTAAAGTCTACACCCTTTCCCCTTTAGAGCGAATCAGGTTTCAGGGCGGGAATACAGACGCAGTTTTTTCAGCAGAAAAGGATCCGAGGCAGGAAACGGAGTGCTCACAGAACGCCGGGCTATTGAGCAGGAGGGGACAGTCGGGGGTCACCCCCAGGTGTTGAGGTCCTGCCACCTCCAGGTGCAGCCCAAATGTTATGAAGTCCCTGCTGACCAGTCATCTCCCAGCCCCAAAGCCAGCGGTGAGACACTGCAGACGCAGCCACCAGAGCCCACGGCCACTGGTGCGCCTTCCACGCCTTGCCGCCCCGTGGCAGGAGCTAACCCTTGCCCAGAGCCCTGGCGACCAGGATTCAGGAGGCTGTTGGCAGGCCCTGCGGCTCAGGAGCTCACCGAGGTGGGGCCCGGTGCCCGAGGGCGAGTGCCACACAGGGTTGGTGCTCCGTGTGCAGCGTTTTGACGTGGTTACAGGATGTGCCAGCTGCGCGCTCCCCGGGGAAGTGAGCCTGCGGTGTCCCTGTCTGTTCTACTCCAGGATGGAAAGGTGAGCGCCGAGGAAGAGCAAAGCAGGGAAGCCGGTGATGACAACAGTGACGAGGAACAGGATGAAGGCCCGAGCGAGGACTCAGAGGAGAGCAGTGGCCCTGATGGGCACTCGGACCTGGAATCGGACGTGGAGAGCGAGGAGGACAGAGAGACCCAGCAGGCTCCAGGGAGAAGGCTGAAAAGCGACGGTCACAAAGCTCGAGAAGCTGAGCTGCCCTCTACCTTTGCAGGTAGACCGCTGGCTTTTCTTATGTCTTGGGATGACCTCCACGACCTGGCGATATGTCTGCCTCGCTGGGGCCCCTCTGAGGAGTGGGGGCCGAGGGCACGCTTCTGGGCACACGGACACCTGCCTACCTGTGAAGTCTTGGCTCGTGGTGTCATTCTCCCCGCTGTCTGGCCGGAGTGTTAGCCAGCCTTTGTGGTGTGACTGCAGGTGGTTTTGTGGGCCCACGGCAAAATGAGGACGCCACGTGCCTTTCCTTAGAAGCTGTCTGTGCTCTTTCCGTGGCCAGCCTTTTGTGGCGGAATCGTGGCCGCCCCGGAGAGCCAGGGCAGGGCCTGGGAAGTTGGGGAGCCGCCTGTGAGGAGGCTTCCAGCGTTCAGACCTGGGCAGTTGAGTGGCCACATAGCATCTTACAGCAAACGTGGCGTGTCCTGTTGTCTGGTTTGCAGAGAAGAATCATCTGGTTCTGGTGAGCAGCCCTAGGTTGTCCCGTGACTTAGGGTCACTTCCAGAGGAGACACTGGCGGGCGAGGCCTGCGACTGATGGGAGTCTGCGGGTGGTGCCGACACTCTGCTCACATGGCTTCTCCCGTGTCAGTCTGAGCCCGGTCTGGACACTAGAACCAGTGCCGTGCCACTTGAACCTCCCGTGTGCTGGGCGTGGAGTCGTCGTCTCACTGGGGCTGTGCTCGGGTGCCTGTCACTGATCGTAGCCGTCCCACCTCACCTCAGCCCCAGGACGCTCTGGAGCACGTGTTAGATGCACCAGAGGTAGCTGTGGTGTGAGACGAAATGTGTCTAGAATCGTGTGAAATCGTGTTCTGGTGAAGTATATCGCTAATGTTCCTTTCCGTTCTTAACCTCTGGGTTATCAGAAACATGAGTCTCATTTTGGATAGTAACCGTGGCACGTGTCTTGTGTTTTTGATAGCCCCTGAGTCCTACGAGGAACTTAAATCCTTATTATCAGGGAAATCGATGGAAGAGCAGCTCTTGGTGGTGGAGAGAATTAAGACCTGCAACCACCCCAGCCTCGCGGTGGGAAACAAAGCGAAATTAGAAGTACGTGTTGGGCGTTGTGGGTGGCAGGGCAGCCCCGCTCCGGGTCAGAATGCTGACTGTCACGCGGTGCGCCTCAGCGCCTCGCGGCCGTGAGCACCACGCGGTGACCGCGGGGGGGGGGGGGGTCGGGGCAGGCCGAGGGCCACCTCTGCTGACCACACGGGCCCAGGAGGAGGCACCGTTGCCCTCCGCCTGCAGGTGAGGAAAATCAGGCTCAGGGAGTGGCTCACCTGGCCGTCAAGTGGCAGAACCAGACTTAGGGAGATGAGTAACGGGGAAGGTGCCCCTCTTCCCGCTGGGTGCGCACATTCACGGAGCAGGTCGCGGTGCTGGGTGTGTGCTTGGTTGATCTTCAGGCTTGGGTGTTGTCCGCCATGATGGACGAGTGCACACCTCAGCCCGCAGCTGTCCCGTGAACCCACCGCCCAGCGTTCCACAGGAATCTTGGCCTGCGTTTCGCAAGGTGCCCCCGTCAGTGGCCCTGAGGTGTGTGCGCACGCGCTTTAGTCAGAGTGTAGGTGGCAGTGCCTTGCACGGCTTGCGTGCCTGTGGTCTTTATTTTAGGGCTCAGCACTGAACTCTGTTCCCAATCTGTGTTCCTGCAGAAACTGTTCGACTTCCTCTTGGAATACATTGGAGATTTGGCTACAGATGACCCACCAGACCTCAAAGTAATTGATAAATTGGTTGTGTAAGTACAGAGGGTGTTGAACTGGATCACGGGGCTGAGTTGAACAACTTTTATCCTACTTACAGCCACAAACATACACCTCGGAGTTACTAAGGTTGCCCTTGTAAATAGACCCCACAGCGTACACCAGCTACGGTGATCTCAGTGAAGACGCCCCCTCTGCGTGGCGTTAGCACACTGCTCCTATCACCCTGGAGAGCGATACGATGTTACCTACAAACGGTTGACTTTAAGACAGTTGAACACTTCAGACTCGTTCCTGGTGCTTGAAGATTAGCTTTCTGTTTCGTTCACCAGTACAATTTCAAGCTCTGCTTGGACAGGTGGAAGGTGTTTGGGACACGGGGTGGACTCCATCGTGCTGTCCAGGAACCCGCCCGCTCCAGGTTCACGCCTCAGTGGACCCTGACAGGCTCGTGCTGTGAGCGTCAGGGAGGTTGGTCCCTCTGGTCTGCCTGTTCCCACCCTGCCCGGCGATGGCTGGAGCCCTCGCTGCACCAGAACTCCTGTGAAAGCAGGCCCTGGGGTGCGGCTCCTGGGCCAGGTCATCGGAGGGAGGTGTGGGGGAGGGAGGATTAAGTGAGCACGAGTAGCTTATGGGTGCCTCTCTGGGGCCAGCCACACACTGCGCACCCCACCCCCCATGCCACCTTCTGCCAGCACGGCAGGGCTCACAGAGGGTTCCCGTGGACAGCACCTTGGCACGGTCTTCTGAGTGTGGCACGGAGAACGTGCCGCTGATGGCATTACCTTTTCACTAGCATCGCTGCTGAAATGTCAGGGTGTTTTAAGAGATGGCGAAAGTAAGTGTAGATTGTGATAAAACAAGCACTCCTGGGAAAACTACCTGGATCGCCAAGAGGGCCAGCCAGATCGGTAAGAGGAAGAGTGGATTCATCCAGGGGCTTCCAGTGCATCCCAGGGAAACGGTGAACGTGAAGTTTGGGGGCTCTTTTTCTGTTTTTGTTCTCTGGAGTCATTTTCACCTGACCTGTGTTTCTGAATTACAGGCAGTTATATAATCTTTGCCAGATGTTTCCTGAATCTGCAAGCAGCTGCATACAATTTGTCCTCCGAGATGCCATGCACGAGATGGAAGGAGCGATTGAGGCCAGAGGCCGGGCGGCGTTTCCAGGCCTGGACGTGGTGAGCAGGGGTGTGGTCTCAGCCACCAGGGGCCAGTGGCATTGGCCCCTGGGAGGGCTGACTGAGTACCGTGCGTAGTAGTTAGAGCTTCCAGACTGATCTGGAGAACAGGCTGGAACTAGGTGGGAAGGATTGTTCATCCATTAACAGCGAACTAAAATGTGTTTCGTAAAAGAGGAGACTGTGGTTTGATTCCACGCACGTGGGGCTGTGCGTGGCCTTAGTGGCAGAGAGACTTTTGGGGGGAACAGAACACGTATGTTTTCCTAAGGCCCCGAGCCCTTGTGCTGGAGCTGCTCGGTCCCAGTGTCTGCTCACTGAGGCACCTGCGTGGCTCCGAGGTTTCTAACGGTCCCGTAAGAGCCGCGGGCTGCACTGTCAGCCTCGGTGACTTTGAAGAAATACTTGTTCCGTCTGTCCCATATTCTAGGCTTTTCTGTGGAAATGTAACAGTGATTAACAAACTTAAAAATACAGGATTTACGTGCCTGGTTTTAAAGCCTCTCCAGAGCAGGATCTGAGCCAGTGTCCATGCACCGCTGCTGCGACTTCCTTCTGTGAGCCTCGGCCCTTAGCAGACTTTCCCTGTTTACCTGCTGATTGGTGGCCAAGGAGACACAGCCTGTCTCCCCACGGAGTGTCCGTGCAGAGACCGTGCAGCGGGGCCATCGGCAGCGCCTGGGCCCCATCCCTGCTCCTTAGATGAGCTGTGTGGCCCTGGCCTTTCTCCTCGTCTGGAAGCGGGGGTGACGGTTACAGTAATGTCTGCCCTAGAGATCTGATGTGAGGATTCATGACCTAACGCGCGGAATGTGTCTGTGTCACTGCCTGGGTGCAGCAGTCACTAAGCTGGGGCCCGTCACGACCGTTCCTTTAGCGGACACTCGTGGTCTGCTGCTGGCAGAGCAAGGGGTCGCGGGGGGCGGGGGTGCTGGGGGCCAGGTGGGCTGTCCTCCACCTCTGCCTCCCTGTGCCTTGTGTCCCCTGGAGTCCCAGGTCAGAGTGAGGTCGAGGGCTCTGTGGGAGGCCCTCCTGGTAGGTCTGTGGTTGACCGTCGAGCCCCTGCCAGGAGCAGGAAGGAGTGGGGTCTCCTGGGGTGCACGTGACGTTTTCAGAGTGATCTAGTTCTGGGTGTTCTGGGGGATTTCTTGGTGCCTTTGAACAAGATGAAGGGTCTGAGATTCGACGCTTTTCTGCTTTAATCTGTGAGCCAGCCTCTTCGGTGCCTCCCAGGGTGGGTAGCCTGTGGGTGCACCTTTCCCTGTTAGTCCCTGCAAAGTAACTGCCTGTGATTGTCGCCCTCCTCTCCCTGTCTTCGGGGCCCCCATCCACTGCGTGCGGCCTCGTCTGTTTCGTTTTTGTCCCAGAGCCACCACTCACGCCCCGGTTCTTCAGGGCTGGGCCGAGCCTGGTGCAGTGGGACTCTGTGCGTTCTTTTCTCCTCTTCCTGACCCGGCACTTGTCTGCCCCGCCCATCTCCCTGTCCCCAAGCCTCAGCACCTGCCTTCACCCATGAGAGAGAAACGGTGGCCTGTGGTCTGTAGCGTAGCTTTAGTCTCCACGGCTCCCACTCTGAGTCTAGCCGAGGGCGATCTCACGTGTTTGAGAGGAATTATTTCGGTGAGCAGTCCTCCCGCGTCCTCTGCCCGTTTCTGCCAGGCCGTCGGCGTGTTCGTCAGTGCTTAGCGGCTGCTCTGGTGGGCTGTGGCGGGTGTGGTGAGTGTGACAGAATGGGTGTGAGCCAACACGTGCAGGGAGGTGCCGCCCTGGCTACCGGAGGTGGGACATGGGTGTGACGTCGCAGGCGCTCTGCTGCCCTTGACCGGGACGGTCAGAGCCCGATTTGCCGCCAGGCCCTCTGTAAAGGTCGTGTTTGAACTTCGCTCTGCTGTGTCTTTAATCCGTGTGGTAATGCTTTGTCTTTTAGCTCATTTATTTGAAACTGGCTGGGGTGCTGTTTCCGACCTCTGACTTCTGGCACCCCGTCGTGACGCCTGCGCTCGTGTGCATGAGCCAGCTGCTCACCAAGGTACGTCCTCGGGCCCCGCTCGGTGAGCCCGTGGCGGCGCAGGGCTTGTGACCCTCGGGGCCACGGGAGGGAAAGTCACCCAGCGGGGCCTGTGGAGACGACCAGTCAGTATCTCTGAGGCTAGAAGTGGCCCCGGACGAGGTTACAGAGGATGTGACACCAGAGAAGACAAGTTCATGGTGAAGGCATCAAGTCGGATGTGGGGTCTTGTCCCCATTTTGGCTTTAAAAAGCCCAGATAGTCTCGTTCTCCTTGGTCAGGCGTATGGCTGGTTCACTAACGGTGGTACTTGCCATTGTAACTGTTCTTGGGAAGGGAGAACACTAGGGTCGCCTCCCCTGAATACAGCACGCAAGGGAGACACACACACACACACACACACACTCCTCTGTGCAGGTGAGGCTCTGGGGCCACACGTCTCACCCAGGAAGCCAGGTTGCATACCTGGTGCAGCCTTCCAGAACATCACTCCTGACCGCTGACCATGCCCTGTGCCTCTGTGCCAGTGTCCCGTCCTGTCCCTCCAAGACGCGGTGAAGGGCCTGTTCGTGTGCTGCCTGTTCCTGGATTACGTGTCCCTGTCTCAGAGGTTCATACCCGAGCTTATCAATTTTCTCCTCGGGATTCTCTACATCGCAACTCCAAACAAGCAAAGCCAAGGTGAGCTGGTTTGAGGGAGCTTTCTCAAGTCCATTACACGTTAGCATTCTTTTTGAGGACTTTTCAAAGTAACTCGTACTACTTGTAGAGGGTGTGGGACACGGGAACGTTAGGCCAAACCATCTGGAACCCTGCTGTCCAGAGGAGCAGCCTTTCCTTCCCCCGCTTTTGTTAATGTTTATTTTCGAGAGAGAGAGCGCATGATTGTGTGGACACACTGCACCCTGAGAGAGTCGGGACCCTATTGTCTGTGTCCCCCGTGTCAGCCAGCAGCCATGTGCACGAGCCTGGACAGTGGCACGCTGGGTATGAAGCACAACGACCAAGACTTCCTGTTAAAGATAATAAGACACATCAGGGTTTTTTATATTGGTTATGTGTTGAGATAATGTTTTTACATTTTGGGTTAAATAAGCATGTCATTAAGATCTATCTTTTCATTACTTTCTCTTGCAACAAGAACTTCTCACTCACTCTGCGTGGCTCACAGCGTCTTTCCAGCGGCTCAGCCCTCCTCTGTGTAGTTTCTAGTTTCTACTGTGGGGATTTTGGGAGGAGTAGCCATCAAAAGCAACATTATGACAGGAGGGAGTTGTAGTGTTTGTTGATCTTCTAGACTGCCCCCTACTCTCCACCCCCCTGTCTGCCTCTGGCCACGCCCAGGGTGTGACCACACACCCTGCTTCCCTCTTGGGTTTTTGAGGTGTCACTTGATCTCTGCCCCTCGCTCTTTTGTGTCCGTAGGATCAGCTTTCCTGCCCCGATCGTAGATCGTGTCTCAGGGATAAGGCGCAGATCTGATGCTGCCTGTTGTGCGGAGCACCTCACCAGTGCTGGGGCGGGGGCGGTGGGACGATTTCAGACCTTCAGGGGTGCGGCTGAGGGAGCCCAGCAGCTCCTCTGTCCAGTACCCTAACATGGGGCCTGTCCTGCTGTCCCCTTGTGACCTCACGGCAAAACCTCCCTGCACACCGCTCTGCTCCCTGGCCGCTGACCCCGCGTCACACGCTCCAGCGTGCTAGGTGTGCTTTTGGGCCCTGGAGAGGCTCAGTCATGCCCCGGGAACCTGCTGCAAGATGGTCATAGCCCAAGGTGAGGGCTGCAGTGAGATTCACTGGACGCTGGGGTGGGGGGAGGTGGGGGGCAGGCTCGCTGTCAGCCCACCTTCCCCTCCCCCTTTGCCTGCCGTGCCCGGAGCCCACCAGGCCTGGCGGGCCGTGCTTGCTGCCTCAGTTGCTCTTCAGGGCAGTAACTGGGTCAAGTCCTTGTCACTGGCGTCTGTCCTCTGTGACAGGCGTTCTCTGATCTGGCTGGTTAACTGTACCATCTGCCTCCCGCCCTCCCCCTGCTCTGCTCCACCATTATCTTTCTGATACTCAGTCTTGTTCACTTCTGTCGTGTGGGTATTGTCTACCGCCTATCTCCCCAGCGAGGTCAGGGACCTGGTCTGTTCCCTCAGGCACCCCTACGAAAGCTGTAATCCCACCTGTGCGTGATAAAGATAGGGTGTGTGTGTCAGAAGTGAATTTTCTACAGGCCTCACCATGTAGAGCCTGCCCTCTGAGCCCAGTAATGCTCAGAGGCTGTCTCTGTGCTTGTCCCACCTGGAATTCAGGTTACACTCTGGTGCACCCTTTCAGAGCGTCTGGGAAGAATTCAGAGTTGCTTTTGGTTTCTGACGAAGAGGACATAGCCACATGGCAGAGGAGAGGCCTCTCCCTCCACTGGGCAAATGGACTGAAGGCCCAGACTAAGACGGAGGCCAACCACATGAGGTAGGTGTATGGCCTGGGGCACCTGGGAGGGCGTGCCTCAGTGCCTGGCCTGGAGCCAGACATGACCAGGAAAGCACTCAAAGGACGCACCGGTGTCCACTCTGCAGAGGATATAAACTTAACATGTTGATATCCTCTAAAGACTCTACAGAAAAGCTGTTAGATCTAATAAGTTAATTCAGTGAAGTAGCGGAATACGAAGTCAACAAAAAATGTCAGCTGCATTTCTATGCACAGTGAACAATTGAAAAGAAAATTAGAAAATTTTACTTACAGTAGTGTCAAAAAGAATAAAATATAGGAATTAACCAAGGAGGGAAAAGATTATCGAAACTATAAGAGATCACTATAAATAAATGGAAATACATCCCATGTTCATGGGTAGGAAGACTTAATCACCTCCAAATTCTGTCACATTGGGGATTAGGTTTCAACGTGTGAATAGGGGCAGGTCACAAACACTCCGTCTACAGGAGGAGGAGTATGAGGAGGACCAGGGGTTTTTGTCAGAAGTCTTTATTTATTCTCTGATTTTCAGAATCGTGGATTCTTTCAAGTGTTCCTTTGTCGTAGTAAAACAACAGAAGGTTTACCATCCTAATCATTTTTTTAAAATTTTTTTTAAAGTTTATTTTTTGAGAGAGACAGAGCATAAGTGGGGGAGGGGCAGAGAGAGAGGGACACACAGAACCCAAAGCAGGCTCCAGGCCCTGAGCTGTCAGCACAGAGCCTGATGCAGGGCTGGAACTCACAGAGATCGTGACCTAAGTCGAAATCAGACATTCAACCAGCTGAGCCACGCAGGTGCCCCGGGTCTTAGTCGTTTTTAAGAGAACAGTTGAGTGGTATTAAATATATTTGCACTGCGGTGCAGCCACCACACATTCATCCCCGGAATCTTCTCATCTGTAAGACTGAATTGTATACCTATTGTACACTCCCTCCCCAGCCCCAGACTCCCACCATCTACCTTCTGTCTCTGTGGATGTGGCTCTCCTAGGGACCTCACTGAAGTGGAATTACAGAGTATTTGTCTCTTCCTTTTTGTCTTATTTCACTGAGCATACTGTCCTCAAGGTGCAGGTATCGGAATTTCCTTCCCTTTTTTTTTTTTTTGGAGAGAGCATGAGCAGGGGAGAGGGGGCAGAGGAAGAGAGAGAGGGAGAGAATAGCAAGCAGACTCCACGCTCAGCACAGAGCCCCACGTGGAGGCTTGATCCCACGACCCAGGGATTGTGACCTGAGCCAAAATCCAGAGTCAGATGCTCGACCGAGCCACCCAGGCACCCGAGAATTTCCTTACTTTTTAAAGGCTGAATAATATGCCATTGTCTGGATGGACCACGTTTTGCTTCTCCGTCAGCGGACACTTGGGTTCCTCCACATCTTAGCTATTGTCAGTAATGTCGCAGTGGATGTGGATGTACAGGTATCTCTTTGAGGCCCTGCTTTTAATTCTTTTCAGTGTATGTTCAGAAGCAGAATTGCTGGGTCCTATGGTAATTCTGCGTTTAATTTTTTTGATGAGCCTCCACTCAGTGCCATATTTTACATCCGCACCAACAGTGCACAGGGTTCCGGTTTCTCCACATCTTCACCAACATTAATATTTCATTACTATCATTTTTTTTAATAATAGGCATTCTCATGGGAATCAAGTGACAACTCGTGGTTTTGATTTGCATTTCCCTAAAGACCAGTGACGTTGAGCATCTTTTCATGTGCTTATTGGCCATTTGTATGTCTTCTGTGGAGAAGTGTCCGTCCAAGTCCATGAGAGAAAAAAAAACCTGTCCTAAAATTTTGGAGATGTGTCTGCTTGATTTTGCAAATAGTAATTTAAAACCTAACACAGAGCCACTCTCCCAAACTTGTTACTGCATTTCCCACAACGGTCCTTTAGACTTGGGGACGAAAGGTGTGTTTCGCGGTGTTTCTGGCCCGATGCCGTGAGCCGTCGGCTGCTGCGGACACTGTGCGGGCAGGGTCTCCGCTCCGGTGGCCCCGCGGCCCGGGACAGGTCTCGGAGTTGAGTGCTGCCAGGGTGGTTGGCGGAGGCAGTGACCGACGGGAAGGAGCCGGCTCCCGTCTGGCCACCGGCCCTGACGCCGGGTGTCGCCCTCTTGCAGACTGTCCTGCCTGGCCGTGTGTCTGGCTCTGGTGAAGCGCTGCGTGCTCACGTACGGCCCCCTGCCATCCTTCCACGACATCGTGCGGCCCCTCCGGGCCCTGCTGATGGAGCACCTGGCCGCCTGCAGTCACCCCCAGGAGCTCCAGGTAAGGCTTCCCGGCCGCCTCAGGTGGGTGGGGAGCAGGTCAGGGGGCGTTCTTGTCACGAGGCTGTGACTCTAGGAATCGGGGACACCAACGGGAAGGCGCAGTAGCGGGGTACCGAGGGAGAAGGCACTCGGCCTGCACGGCGTCTGGCTTGAGAACCTGGTCTGAGAGCTGCCCTGTGGTCACGTGCCCTCTGGGCTCCGCATCCCCTGAGCCTCACAGGTTTTCTGAGAACAGTCCCACGGTTCTTTACAAGGTGACAGAAGCCAAGAAGGACCCCCTCGGTTTCTCTCAGCAGATGTCTTCAACAGCTGCCGGTTCTGTGGCACGTCTTTTGGTCGTGCCTTCGTTAAACTCCAGACCCTCCTTCCCGTGGGTGCCCCGCCTCCCCACCCTGTCTCCTCTGGAGTCGTCCCCAGCCGGCCATAGGCTTCTGTCCAAGGGGCCGTCAGGGCCATCAGAAGGCGAAGGCGGGACTGTGGTGTGTCAGGCCAGGCGAGCTGGCACACTCCCTTCACCTGCTCGGACCCCGTCATCTGCAGAGTTGACACTCGCCCTTTTCTCTGCCTGGAGCGCTGTCCCTAAAGACCGGCGGCTCATCCCCCCGCTTTCCTCAGGAAGCCAGGCCGTCCGGGAGGGAGTGGCCCCTGCTGCTCACCCCCTCCCTGGCCTCTCCTCCACAACACATTGTCATGTCTCTCCCCTGCTAGCACAGGGACAGGCCGTGTCCGTGAGGACAGGAGCTCAGCCGTCCCTTGTTGGACACCCTCCGAGTCCGGGCAGTCCACACGGAGTCACCTCAGCACGTAGAGATTGATGAGGCTAAGGTGTCAACAGCTATGTCTTACTGTAGGTGTGGCTGTGGCTTGTCCTTTAAAGGACGGAGTGGCTCTCTGGTCCTGCGGGATTTGGTCTGACCGAGGGGCCTCGATGGTGCTAATGGACCCGGGGCGAGCCAAGCTGGCTGTGCCTCACGTGCAGTTCCTGTGGAGATGGGGCTTTTGGCCTCAGAAGCAACTGTGTGGGCCGGGGGTGAGGGGTGCTGTGCCCGTGGTGCCAGAGGCCTGAGTTCCAGGACACAGCTATGTCAGGGGAAAGGAACCGTCAGTATGCCGGCTTCTAGAAGGTTCCTCAGAAGTCACAGCCGTGGTGAAGGTACCTTAACCATCTGGTTCTGTAAGGTCAGATCACAAAGTCGGGTAGAAACTCAGTCTTGCCCCCATAGTGTGGCTCCCCGTTGGCTGCCCCTTGCACTCCTCGCCACTCAGGGTACAAGTGAAGGCTGTCCCGTGTGTGTCCTTAACGGGTGGATCGCTGACGCCCATCGTGAGCAGTTTCTCTAGGGAAGGAGATTCCACTGTGTCTGCCGGACGCCAAAGCACAGGCGGTCCTCACTTCCACGTGTGCCAACAAAACACCCTTTTGCACGGGTCTCGGTGGCCCTGCGGTCCTGCCAGCCAGGACGGGAGCCGGCCCGCCGTGCACCGGCCCCCACCCCTGTCGGCATGAAGGGGGCTCCCTCACGGCCGGGCCCGCACCCCTTTACTTAGCGGAGGAGGCCGGGAGCCAGAGGGGCGCAGCAGGGGGGCCGGGTCTCTGTCCCGTTTCCTGCCCGGGGCCCGGAGGCCACACGCCGGCGGGCCTGCTGCAGCCTCCCCACCGCCTGCCCGCGTTTCAGGACCTGTGCCAGAGCGCGCTGGCCGCCATGGGGAAGCAGGAACGGCGCTACCGGCCGCTGATCTGTGAGAAGAGCAAGCCCGTGCCGCTGAAGCTGTTCGCCCCCCGACTGGTCAAAGTGTGCGTAGCCGCGGCCCCCCGGCCCCGCTCTGAGGGGTCCAGCCGGGGGTGCAGGAGGGCTCGGGATGGGGGGGGGGCGGGGGGAAGAGCCACAGGGGAGCGGACTGCCCGAGGCGGGCGGGCTTGACCGCGGCTCTCCACTCTCAGCCTGGAGTTTGGGCGGAAGCAGGGAAGCACCAAGGAGGAGCAGGAAAGAAAAAGACTGATTCACAAACACAAGCGTGAATTTAAAGGGGCCGTCAGGGAGATCCGCAGGGACAACCAGTTCCTGGCTCGGATGCAGCTGGCGGAGACCCTGGAGCGGTGAGGAAGCTGGGGGGCTGCCTGACGGGGGGGTGGGGGGGGGAGGCCTGGGCCCCTGACTCCCCGCGTCTCCATGGGTCCGGCGCCCGCGTGCTCGTTAGTGGCTCGTGGGCAAGACATCCTGCAAAACAACTAATCCAGAAAACGGGGTTTTGTCCTTTGCTTTGAAGGGATGCGGAAAGAAAGCGAAAAGTGAAACACCTTTTTAACAGTCTGGCCACACAGGAAGGGGAATGGAAGGCTCTGAAGAGGAAAAAGTTCAAAAAGTAAAGTTTCGCACGTTAGGCAAGGAGATCCTGTAGACTGAATGTAATAAAGGCTGCTGAACCGTCAGTGTGACTTCTTCTTCCCCGCGCCACAGCCCCACAGTCCTGCGTGACAGCCACGCCAACCGGCCGGGACGGACTCCTCCGCCGTCCGGACAAGCCTCGCTGAATCACAGGGTTTGGGACTGAGGGGATCCCGGCCAGCTTCGTGTTGGGACGACCACAGATATTTGGCTCCTGTACAGAAATCGGTGTACCTGGCAGGTGATACGGGGCCCGGCGCTGAGGCCTTGCCTCCCACAGGCCGGCGCTGGAGGCCAGTGTCACACAGCTTGTGGTCACAGCAGCCAGTCCTGCGAGGTGGCCCTGGGACCTGCACTGAGACACCAGTCCCTGAGGTCACACAGTCGGCCGTGGCAAAAACCACAGATTTGAGGACTGGCCAGGGGGATGTGGGGGACTCAGGGAGTGGCTGGCAGGACGGCCTAAGTGTGGTGGGAAAGAGGAGGTTGGTTGGTGGGGAGAATCGGCAGTTTGCTTTTGGACGAATCGGGTGGTGCTGGAACTCTACGCGGGGTCCGGGGCCAGAATGCCCCTGGAGCACGTAGGGCTCAAGCCCCGACTAGAGACAGCAGCCTTGGGAGTGAGGGAGGAGCACTCAGCCAGCCGCCCCTGGGTCGCCAGAGACAGGCTCGCCAGCTGTGTGGCTCCACAAAGCCAGGAGGCCCCGGCGGCGGTCACAGGCTCGGACCAGGCTGGCGTCACCTCCTCGATGTGCAGGCCTGGCCAGCTGGCGTCGTTCAGCCCCGGGATCTCGTGCACCTGGGCCTCAGCCCGACGTCCTGCTCTTCAGTCCCACGAGGCCGGACCGGGCCGGCAACAAGCCCTAAAGCCCCAGCTTTGGATCGCGCTGTCACTCTGCTCCCCCCGACCCCCGGGCCTCTCCCCAAACCCCCTGGACGTGTAATTCTTGGAAATGTCAGGATCTGTGTATCTGGCCCAGCCCAGCCCTGCCTCTTCCTGCAGGGATTCTGGAAGAAGGGATGGAACCCAGCTAGGACCAGCCTGCCAGGGGCAGAACCGAGGGCTGCTCCGAGCCTTCTGAGACACTATTTCCAACTCGTACCTCCTGCCCCTCCCCCGTGGCCCAGCTGGGAAAAATGAACATGACCCGAACGTATCCTTTGGAGAAAGTGCTAACGGCTTTCTTCTCGGCCGGAGGTGGACTCCTTGCGCCTACTATCAGGCGGTGGGACTGCTGCTATCTTTACTTGGGAGTTTAATACGGTGTAAAGAGGGGGTAGGAGTGCCAAGTCGACAAGGGGTGGGCTGTGGACGCGCGTCAACTTGGAAGCCGAACCTCATTTCCAGAACTTCCCGTTACTTTCTGGTTCGGGTCGGCCAGTCAGACGAATCCTGGAGGGCATGCGGGTGGAGGTGGTGAGGAGGTGTGGGCGTCCGCCGACCTGGGTCAGGCTGGTGGCAGGAGAGGCCAGCGCGCTGCCGGCTGGACGCTGTGGCTCCCGCGGGTCCCCTTCCCCGGCCGCCTGTCCCGGGGTCCCGGGCTCGGCACAACGCGCAGAGCCGCCGAGACACTGGCGTGCGCGGTCACGGCGGGAACACACCCGCGCCGGCACGAGCCGGTGAGCGGCGGGAAGGCGCCCCGGCCCCTCTCGACCCGCCCGCTCTCAGCCTGCCGGCCGGAAGAGGAAGCGCGCCGGCGCCCACGTCCGGGGCGGGAGGAGGCGTGGCCGGCGCGCGCCCGCCCCCGGCAGTGTTCCCGCAGTCCATTCCGCATCCGTCCGTCTGTTCGTGTGTCCGACCGTCCGTCATCCCTGAGCGCGCGGCCGCGGCAGGTGCAAGGGGGGGCTGCTCCCGCGTCCGTGCGCGCCCCACTGCCCCGCCCAGGATGCGAGCCAGGGCGGGGTCGGGGTCCGGGATTCCGGGCGGGGCGGGTGATGGGGGAGGTCGGGGGCCGGGTTCCTGGGGGGTGGGGGCTGGGGGCCGGGATTCACGGGCACGGGGACACCGCCGGGGCTGCCCTCCGCCCGGGCCTCAGTTTCCCCAGCCACTCTGCAAGACGACCTGGGGCGGCTGCATGGAGTAGGCCGGGGCCCCGATGCCCCCAACTCGGCCCCTTGGGACGGTTGGCATCGGTGGCTGCGGTTTCTTTGCGCAACCCAGCAGCCTGACTTTCCTGCTGCCTGGCATCGGGGAGAGGGCGCACTGAGGGGCCCTTAGGGAGGCGGGCAGGCACTCCCTTTAGGGTGCTTGCTAGCTGTTAGTGGGTCGGGGGCATGGTGAGGGCTGGGGAACTCTGTTTCCTCCCCGGTCCAGGATAGGTCTCTGGCTCTGGGGTACCCAGAGGTGCCCTCATGCAGACCTGCCACACTGTCAGCCAGGCGGGATTGGAGCGGCCCCCACCATGGGCTGGGGAGCAGGAGGGAGCTGCACCCCGCGCCCACCCATCCGCCAACAGCCCTTGTCAGAGCCCCGTGTGATCACCGTGGTCTTCCTCGGCCTCCTGCTGGACCTCCTGGCCTTCACTCTGCTGTTGCCTCTGCTGCCAGGGCTGCTGGAGAGCCATGGCCGCGCCCACGTGAGCCCTCCCCCGTGTCTGGAGGCCCCCCGACTCCCACGATGGCTGCCCACTGCCCCAAAGCCCATCAGGGACTCCCCCGACCCCTGTCACACTTCCTTGTTCCCCAGGATCCCCTCTACGGCTCCTGGCAACAAGGCGTGGACTGGTTTGCCGCAGCCATCAGGATGCCAGCGGAGAAGAGGTACAACAGTGTCCTGTTTGGAGGTACGGCCCCAAGTCCCACGCTGGGGTCCTTGTCCCCACTTTCCTGCTGCTGGGCACTGTCTGCCCCCTTCCCGTGTGCAGTGTCCACTCCTGGTGGGGCCCACCCAGCATCACCAGACCCATGAGGACAGACCGAGTCGTGTAACCCAAACGTCTGTCTCTTTCAGGTCTGATAGGCTCAGTCTTCTCCTTCCTGCAGTTCCTCTTGGCACCAGTCACGGGGGCTGTCTCAGACTGTCTCGGGAGGCGCCCGGTGATGCTGCTGTCCCTGGTACGGGTGCCCACCTCTCACCCACCCGGCAGCGGCCCTCGCGGCCCCCTGGGTGTGCTGCTTTGGGTGCTGGCTCCTGTGGCTAAGGCAGGCTTTCCCAGAGCCGCTCCCTGTCCGCGGGGGGACATCGGGAACACAGACGGACCTTGAGTGCTCCAGAACAGACAGGGCCGGGTCCCAGCGGTGTTACCTGGGTCTGTCAGCCCAACTCTGGGCCCCTCCTGGCCTCAAGTGACCACACCTGTCCCGGGGACAGGCAGGTCTGGCCACCTCGTATGCCGTGTGGGCGGCCTCAAAGAGCTTCGCCGCCTTCCTGGCCTCCAGGGTGATTGGGGGCATCAGCAAGGGAAACGTCAGCCTGTCCACAGCCATCGTGGCCGACCTGGGCTCACCTTCCGCCCGCAGCCGAGGCATGGTGCGTGCGCACTACGGGGCGAGGAGGCTGGGATTCCTTGCCTGGGGTCTCCCATCCCGGCTCAGGCGGCCTTCTCCCCAGGCAGTCATTGGAGTGGCCTTCTCGCTGGCCTTCACGCTGGGCCCCATGCTTGGCGCCTTCCTGCCAGCAGAGATGGTACCCTGGCTGGCTTTGCTCTTTGCTGCCTCCGACCTGTTGTTTATTTTCTGCTTCCTGCCGGAGACGCTGCCTGCGGAGAAGCGGGTAAGGTGGGTCCCAGAACCTGCTGCCGAGCCCCAGGGCAGGGGCTCAGTTCTGTGGGCACGTGGGGCTGGCCAAGAATGCTGGGCTGGCCTCTCCTCCTGCACAGGGGCTCTTGGGGCCACAGTGCCTCCGGGGACCCCTGCCTCTTGGGCCGGGCATCTGGACCAGAGGCCAGGCCAGGTTCAGGTCGTGGCCCTCCCCAGCTGCCTGGCCGGCCTCTCCAGTCCCACCCCCTCCCCAGGCATCCTCTATCGGCCCGGGGTTCCAGGCCGCGGCAGACCTGCTCAGCCCCGTGGCCCTGCTCCGTTTCTCTGCCGTGACCCGTGGCCAGGACCCACCCGCTGGAGACGGTAAGAAGGCACCCCCATCACGAGTGCAGGACTGTCGCGTCTTCGGGCTGCTGGCCCCTACAGCCGCTCTCCGTGCTCCCCAGGGATCCGTCACCTTCGCCGCCTGGGTCTGGTGTACTTCCTCTACCTCTTCCTCTTCTCGGGTCTCGAGTTCACCCTGAGCTTCCTTGCTCATCAGCGCTTCCAGTTCAGCAGGTAGCGGCGCCAGCCTGTCTTCCCCGCTTCAGTGACGCCCACCCTGGCCCATCCCTGGGGCAGGCGCTGGCTGAGGCCCAGGAGAAGCCGTGGGCTCCCAGGCTCCGGCGTGGCTGGCGGGAGCAGGGCGGTCAGACCAAGGCACTAACGGCTCCCCCGCTCCCAGCCTGCAGCAAGGAAAGATGTTTTTCTTCATCGGCCTCACCATGGCCACCGTGCAGGGCGCCTACGCCCGGAAGATCAGCCCTGGCAGCGAGATTGCAGCGGTGAAGCGGGTACGAGGCTCCCCCGGGCGAGTGGGGGGCAGGCCCTGTCGCGAGTCCCGCCGGAAGCGGCAGGGGTGGGTCCTGAGTGCTGCCATGCCCTCCCTCCCCCCCCCCCCCCCCCCCCGTCGCAGGCCATCTTGCTGCTGGTGCCTGCCTTCCTCCTCATTGGCTGGGGGCTCACGCTGCCCGCGTTGGGCCTGGGGCTGCTGCTCTACTCCTTCGGTGAGGGGGTCCTCCCGGGGCCAGGGTGGGAACGGTAGGGAGCCGGTGGCCAGGGATCCCGGGTCACAGCCCTCCAGGCATCACCTGGAGGCTGCCTGCCACCTTCCTGGTGTCCCCTGGCAGCCGCTGCCGTCGTGGTGCCCTGCTTGTCCTCCGTGGTCGCTGACTATGGTAAGGAGCCTTTCTTTGCCCGAGGCCCCCCAGGTGGGAGGAGAACAGCAAGCACCCGACGGCTTCCTCCCCCCCCTCCCCCAAAGGCTTGCCCAGGCAGAAGGGCACGATCATGGGCACACTCCGGAGCCTGGGTGCCCTGGCCAGGGCAGTGGGACCCATGGTGGCTGCCTCAGGTAAGGGCCCTGGGATAGCATTCCAGGCACGCTTGTGCCCCTGGGAGGCAAGGCCAGGGGGAGGCCACGCCCGGCCCTGCCATCCGCCTTCCCCTGCCGCCCCGTCGGTTCCTGCCGTGGTCCTGCCATCCCCGGGGTGGAGGCGCAGCGGGGAGGGAGGGGGAGGGAGGGGGAGGGAGGGCCCGCATCACCTCTCGGGCTGTCTCTCCACAGTGTACTGGCTGGCTGGGGCCAGGGTCTGCTTCACGGTGTGCTCAGGCCTCTTCCTGCTCCCTTTCCTGCTCCTGCGCAACCTGGGGCCTCCAGCCCGCATGGCACCCAAGGCCGAGTAGTGGAGCTAGCCCCGCCCCAAGCTTGGGGGGGGGGGGGACGGGACCTCTCCCCTCCCCCTGGGGCCCAGCCCTGGCCCCTGCCAGACACTCCAGCAGCTCCGTGGTACGCGCGCCTGGGCAGTCCTGCCCGTCGTGCCGGGGGCAGGGACTCCCCAACACCTTTCAGGTTTTGTGTTCACTTTTCTCTCAGACACACGGTGTCAGCCAAGCCTCCAAATGACAAAATAAAGCAGCTATTTTATACCAAGTGCCTTTCGCCAGCACACGGCTATGCCTCACTACCCCCCACCTGGGAGACCCCCGAGCACCAGAAGCTCTTACGCCTGCACTGAGCAGAAAAGTCCAAGGCTCGTCCGGGGCCCGTGACCATTCTGCACAACAGGGAGGACAGAAAGGGTGACACAGGGCCCGCCACGATGGGAGCCCACACTCGCTAGGGCCTACGTGAGCTGTGCCCTGCACCCTGGCCACCCAGGGAGGAGGGAGCCCTGTGCTGGGCTCTTCCCATCACCATCCCACCCCTGCGCATCTGTTCGGACTGTAGGGGCGTCAGGCTCTCGGGCCCAAGAGCAGGCTGGCACCCCGGGCAAGGCGATTCTGGGTTCTAGGGGCCTTCCTGGTGCAGAGCAACAGTGTCCAATCAAGAAATAAACACTCGGGATCTCAAGACAGACTTCTGGAAGTCCTATCTTGAACCAAGGGGGGGGAAAAATGCCAAACTGCTTCCGAAATTTAGACAAGGAAACTGCTTAAAGAATTTTATTTGTGAGTAAAACACGTTACAGTGGAGGACAGAGGACCCATCCTCCCAAGCCTGTATCCATATATGCGACTAGACTTCATGTTGTAATACAAAGAGTTAAAATAAACTACAAAAGTGAAATAAAAGTCATTGCATGTGAGGGACAAAAGGAAGGGGTAAAGAGTCCGGGGTCAACTGAAGTACGGGCTGAGGGCTCAGCGCCTGGACGCCACCATGGCAACAAAGTGACACACAGGAGAAAAGCAAGTCGCCAGCAAGCTCGAAGCAGTGGTCAGCGCCATGCAGCCAGCCTCAGGTCCTGCCTTGGTGTCAGGAGCGTGGGTCCGCCCGGGGAGGAGGCCTGCCGGTGCCTGGTCAGGCTGGCACCGGGGCAGCTCCTGGAATGGGTCACCCACTGGTCCCGCTAAGCAGCTTCATGTGGTTTCCCAGGGGTCTGAGTTAAGTGAAACTTCACGATGCCGAACAAGGAGAGCAAGTCACGGCTCATAAGTGGCTGGTGTAAGCAGTGAGGGAGGGACCACTGGGTCTTGTACCTTGCGCCTTTTACTAAAACCAGGGGGTCTTCAAGGCAGAGTTAAAGGTAAGAGAAGACCCCTTCTCGGTCCAAAACGTCCCCTAGATGAGTGAGCAGAGAAAAAACTTACTAAAAAGTGGCCTGTTCGCAGTAAAAAACGTAGGGTAAATTGCAAACCTGCTGAAAAAAAATTCTAGAAAGGACTCTTCCCCTGTCTTGACGTATCTTCCCCATGACAGGAACCCAGAGACCCCAGTGAGTGAGAAATGGGGAGCCCCTGAACCTGTTTCTGGCCTCAGGGTAATCAGACCACACATAGCTTGTGCTGGGCAGACACAGGTCCCCTTTGCTGTTGGGGTTTCCGGCTCAGCCCAAACTCGCCTCTCAAAGGCTGTTATTATGCCCTGGGCCGTTGGCGGGCACGTGAGTGTTTTCACAGGACTGAGGCTTTGTGTCCACAGAGTGAGATCACTCACCCAGCAGGTAACGCCAGCAGGAAACTACAAGTCTGATTCAGTCACCCGAGACCTGGGGGTGAAGGGGAGCCTAGCACACAGCACGGGTCACCTCACAACAGAAGGAGAGAGCGGTCAAGGCCAGAGCCGGCAGGGCCTCCGACCGTCTGGCCAGGACCAGGACTTCTCACCGCCAGGGGAGGAGGGTGTCACCAAGGGGCAGACAGATGGGAGGGACGTGGATTCGTCTCCCCCAGAACCTGAGGCTGCGGGCCGGGGAGGAGGGGGGGGACCGCTGCGCACACACGCAAGGCGAGCACCGGTGGACGTGGGGGTCTGGTCAGGCCGGGAGGGGAGCTCTAGCTACATGGAGGGCTGGGCTTTTTGCATTCCACTACACGGGAAGACAGGACACGAGACGCGATCGGGGACGGTCTGGTGGCGTCAGCTGGTGCAGGACGGGGTCTTCAGGAGTCACTCCTCTTCTTGCTCTTCTTCAGAAAGGAGGGGGTGCGGAATTTCTTCTTCTTTTTGGAAGGGGACTTGCCCGGAGACCCGTCGCTGCCAGGGTCCTCGGCAGCTGGGGAGGCGGCCTCTTCAGCCGCCCGGGCGGAGGCTGGCTCGGGGCTGGCCACCAAGGGGGACCTGGTGGGGCTGGGGGGCTCGCGGGCCTCACAGAGCCCCTCCTCCTCTTCCTCCTCCTCCTCCTCCTCCAATGTCGGGAAGCCGAGCGCTTCTGAAGGCTCATCAGGGGACAGGTCGGGGAGAGTCGGCTTGAAGGTGGCAGCGTCACTGTCCTCTCTGGAGGCGGGCTCCTGCGGCAGGTCTGGCGGGTGGGGTAGGAGAGACGGGGCTGGAGAATGGCTGCCAGACCTCGGCGGGGCGGCCCCGAGGGGGGAGGGGGCAGCGCCCCGCACGGAGCCCACCTGGACGCAGGGGCTTCTACCGACACCCGACTGACACTTTAAGTGAGGTGTGCTCTACTTCAGGGCCAGGGGGAGCTCAGAGAACAAGACGTAGGCACAATCTCAGGGCTGTTTTCAGCTCCTCCTCGTGGACAGGGCGCTCACGGACAGGGCCTTGGTCCCCGGTCAGAGAGAGCGAGGTGGGCAAGTCGGGAGCATTTCAGCAGGACAGTGCTCTGCGTTAGCACTTGAACAGAGGTTGATTCTAGAACCCTAAGGGCACATTATCAGTAGTCCTGAAATTAAGCCTCAATTTCAGCCCACAACACCTGGTCTCCCCCAAGAAGAAAACCACAGAAAATCATGGTTAACTCCAGACCCCATGTATCAGCATCAAACGAAATAAAGCCATTTTAGGCTGGAGAATCAAAGAAAAGAGATGAATTATGAGGTAAGAGCTAGGGGCAAAACATCAGGCCATCTTCACAAGTTGAACGTGGAAACGTAAATAGGTACAGCATAACTGGTCTGAGGGTGTGCTTCTAGCGAAGGTCCCCATCACCAGATTTCTATACGGACTCCTCTGACATTTCCAGAGGAGTGATGTGAGCACAGGAAGGTCTGAGGACTGTGTAAGCGGTGGGCAAAATGGACATCATAACGAAGGCGGGATCTAATCCCCGAACCAGTTTTGTAGATACTTAAAAACAGCCTACAGAGTTACAAGCAACTTGCTGCTTAGACAACAGCAAACCGTCCAGTACGGAGAAATGGAGCTGAAGTCAGGAGGGGCCCCGAGCTGAGTGTCGGTGAGGTGCGGCCGGCACAGGAGGCTCCGGGCCCCAAACACTTAGCACTTTGGCTCTGGGAGGCTGGAGCTACCCTGTCCCTGCCCTTGGCCACCTTCTGTCCCAGGAAAATGAAATGTCCTTACTTGGCTAGGGCAGGAGGAGGTCGGGATTCACTCTGCAAAGCATGCAGAGGTTGCCTGTGGGTGCCTCCGGGGACTTTTCATCGTGTGGCCAATGTCACATTAAAAAACCAGTGCCAAATGTAGCTCTTCTGCCCCATCTGAGCTTAAGCAAAGACCCAAACACAAGCGACCCCCGAGCTGTCTGAACCTGGTCTAGACGTACTTCCGATCCAAACAGCGAAACCTCCCGCCCAGAGCAACCACAGGCTGATCCGGCCAACATGATCGCTGTGGAGCTTCCAAGGCCCAGGGCTCCCTGAGCAGGGCCCTCAGTCCAGGGGCCCCAGGGACAGGCTGCCACCACCCAGCTCTCCGGTGACCGAGTCCCTGCCGAGATGCCACTGCCTGGGATGGAGGAACTGGGTGTGAGAAAGGGGGAGGGGGGCCCTCTGTTTTTATTTTGAATAAACAGAAAACAAAACTGAGTAAGCAACAAAGAAGCAGGAGAATGAAGCAAAGCACAGGGGATGCTGGTTAAACAGCAGAGGGCCGGACGGGCGGTACTTACTATGGTAACAGGTACTCTTTAGCACATCCACCTCCTGCTTGTGACGCAGCCACAGGAAGAGAAAAGCACAGGGAGAGAATCTAGGCATTCAGTCACAGCCGCCGGGTTATAGAAGGATGGCTGAGCCATTCTTGTGGACAAGGAACGGGGGGGAAGGTGAGCCACAGGCTCCCAACAGGCACGGGCAGCACGACACAGACGACCGAGGGACAGACACGTGGGCCACACGCCACAGACACGCAGCGGGCAGTCCGAGAGGCCAATGGAGGCCTGCACTCGCACGGACCAATTACTACGGCAGGTCCAACGAGGTACCACAGCTCAGACACGATGGAAGACGTTTCCAGAGGAGTGATCTGAACACAGGAAGGTCTAAGGACTGTGTAAGCAGTGGGCAAAACGGACATCATAACGGAGGCGGGATCCAACCCCCGAAACCTTTCCCGCCTGGTTCTGACATCTCACTAACAATCCGTTTGTCCTTGAGTTACCAAGGCCAGCGCCAGCAAGGAGGGCCGGTTCAGAACCATGTGGTGGGTGGCTTTCCACGCAAAAGCGCTTTTTCATCACTCAGTCCCTCTACTGCACACCCGGCTGCTCTCCCCCCACGGGACAAAAACGCGAGGCCCACCCCTCCCGGCCAACGCCGGACCCCAGAAGGCCACGCGCCCTCCCACAGCGGGCAGCCAGAGCTCACCTTCCTCAAGCTTGACGGGGGTGCTGGGGGGGGTGTGGGGGGCAGCAGGGTGTTCTGGAGGACTCTTCTCCTTCTCTTCCCTGCTCTCGTCCAGAATCTCTGCAGGCAGACACACAGAGAAGCACGTGGTAAAGAGCTTCAGACGTCGTGAGCCTTCACCCTCCTCCAAGGCAGGCAGCCCCTGCCCTCCCTGCCCAGCCCATCTGGTTGCATCCAGGAGACTGGGAGGGCTCACGACCACACCGCCTTCACCTCTCCAGGACAAAGAAAGCCCACTATGACTGAGCATCTGAATTTCAGAAAGATTCAACAACTCTGGAAACAAAATTAATTTCTACCCTTAGGCCAGAGAGAATCCGCTAGAGCTGACTCTGTGGCACACCGACTGGAGGCCCCCGGCCTGTCCTCATCTGTCCTCCAGGGAGGAGCCCCTCCCCACGTCCTCACTGTCCAGCCTCCCCACTGCTGAGCTAGCAGCCCAGGGTCCCAAGCACCCTCACCCTGCTCACCTCCTCAAGGGATGGAACATGAGAATTACATGGGTTTTCATTTTCTATGTAGAACATTTTCTACCAATAATTTAAACCTGGCAGCTAATAAAGCGTATTTTTATTTTCTGAAATAAAATCACTGATAAGGACCAGAGGAAAAATTACAGGTACTAGGACCGAACGAAGATCTAGGAAATTTCAAGCCTACTTCTCATTTAGGGAAAAATACATACTAATATTATCTTAATTCCCTAAATCTCCTTATCTCACTTACACTTTTTATATTAATGCTTAGCATCACTAGGTCCCATATTTTGAACAAGCAGCTACAATCATTAGGGCCTCTGATCTCAAAGAGATGCCAACCCACCTTCCTGAAGCCCGATTTCTATAAACAAAGGCCTTCGCATCTCCTACAAGTTCCCTCAACCAGAAGAAGGTGCCAGAGCCCTGAGGCTTTCTTTCCTCCTGCCACAAGTGCTGACCTATGGCACCCAACACCTGTCCCCCGCCCCCATGCCAAGGGCCAGCAGCAGTGCCGGGCAGGGGTCTCCTGGCAGCACGTCCCCACTGGCACTCCCTCTGCTGACAGCTCTGTGGTCACAGAGCACGGACACAGCTGTCCTGTCCACTCAACTGCTGGAACGTCCCTCGTCATGGAGCCTCGTGTATGGGGAAAACTCCTGTATGTCTCGTGGTTTGACTCAAAAAAAACATCTTGAGGGGTGCCTGGGTGGCTCAGTTGATTGAGCGTCCAACTTAGGCTCCCTCAGGTCATGATCTTGCGGTTTGTGAGTTCAAGCCCCACGTCAGGCTCTGTGCTGACAGCTCAGAGCCTGGAGCGTGCTTCGGATTCTGTGTCTCCCTCTGTCTGTCCCTCCCCTGCTCATGCTCTGTCTCTCTCTGTCTCTGTCTCTCAATAATAAATAAACGTAAGAAGGAAAAAACAACATCTTGTAATCCGGGCCCCCCGACACTGGAGGGGCCCAGGGTCAGACGCATGTGTGTGCTCTGGAATCGGGGCCAGCCCACGCACCACCCCCAGGGCTCTAATCTGAGGCAGGGACTTATGGTGACAGCACAGAGAGCTCTCGGCGGGGCTGTGCGTACATGCAAGGGAGACGATCAGAGACACAGAGCTTGGTGTGACAGGAAGACTGGGCTCACTCTGATTCGATATGCACTAAGTCTTAATTTTAACGCACACCTAACAAAGTGACACAGACGGAAAACGACAGTTTTTTTGCATGACCCAAATTCCAATAGCAGCTATGTAATGTATTATTTAGTCTAAAACAAGACCAGAAAAACCTAAATCGGGGCAAATCAGAGACTCGGGAGCAGTACTCAGAGACTCAGGAGCAGTTCCCGGTCAATCCCCACAGACCCAGGGCCATGGAACATTTGTGGGACTTCCATTCCTAAAGGCAGATTCCTAGGGGGTGAGCCAAGGAGGAAGTGTGGTCCCTACAAAGACCAGGATTAGAACTTAAGGCCCTGAGGACGGCAGCATGAACCTCCTGGGCGGGGAGGGCGGGGGGACATCTGTGCCCAGGGTCTGCTGGTCTCAACCAAGGCTGCCTGGGGAAAGTGATGCAGACCCACTGGAGCCTTCCTGGTAGAGGCAGGGGGAGGCTCACCTCTGGCATTCTCAAAATTCTTGGATCTACTTTTCAAAACCTAAAGTTGAAAACAACCTGCTCCGTGAGGTTCTGGTTCTTGGAACCATTTATTTTCATTTGCTGCAAATAGTCCCATTGTATTTTACAAAAACATAAAATATGACCTCCTGCGTCAGCGAGTTACCAAGAGAAACAAAGGGCCACGCCAGCAAAGGGCCACACTCCCCACTGGGTCTGGGACCCACAGCAGGCCGCACGCTGGGCCGTGGGCCTGCCAGCACACCTGTGCAGGAAGACCCTCCAGGTTCGTGCAGGAGGAAGTTCAGCTCTCCGACATGGTCTCTTGAACAGGCACTGTGCACACTCACAAGTGTGTCTCATGGTCTAATTCCTTCGGGACTAGGAAACGTGCGCTCAGTGACGTTCTGAACTAACCAGACCCAAGCTGCTCTTTCATGCGAGTCACTGACCTTATCGCCCACCGTTAACACCTGGCACAGAGGAGCGGGCACAGCGCTTTCTCTTGCTTCGGGGACAGCCCGTGTGGCCTGCGCCAGCATGCCCAGGACTCGCCCAGGACTCGCCCAGGACTCGCCCAGGACTCGCGCACACGCATGCTCACCTCCAGGGCCCTTCTGCTTCCGCTGCACCTCCCTACGGTACTCTTCCAGCTCCCGGTCGGTGAGCGTGCTGAAGGGGTTGGGGCCCGTGGTGCTCACAATGACGTGGGGCTGGTACTCCTTCTCAATGATGGCCTTGGAAGCCGTCACCAGCTCCCCCTGCAGACAAAGAGGGACGCCCCGTCGGTGGGAGCCCTGCCAGAGGGGACTCTCCCCCATCCCGGGCAAGGCTGCAGGCGGGGCGGGGCGGGCGGGTTTCCAAGAGTGCACGCACACACACACCCACACCCACACCCACACGCACACACACATGCACGCATCCCTGAGACGGGGCCTAGGAATCGCCCTGGGCCCTGAGGCAGAGGCCGGGCTGCGGCCTCCAGTGGTAGGAGACAGAGAAACACAATTTATTTTTTTTTTTTAATTTTTTTTTTTCAACGTTTTTATTTATTTTTGGGACAGAGAGAGACAGAGCATGAATGGGGGAGGGGCAGAGAGAGAGGGAGACACAGAATCGGAAACAGGCTCCAGGCTCTGAGCCATCAGCTCAGAGCCTGACGCGGGGCTCGAACTCACGGACCGCGAGATCGTGACCTGGCTGAAGTCGGACGCTTAACCGACTGCGCCACCCAGGTGCCCCGAGAAACACAATTTAAATGCCACAAAACAAATGTACCGGGAGGAAAAAAAAATCACAGGAGAGTCCTTCAGGTTTCAGAAGCAAAAGCAATGAGGTGCAGACGGACAGCACAGAGCGGGCACCTCCAGGAGAATGCCGTCTCCACAGTGACAGGCAGGACGGAAGAGTGGACTTTTGAAGTCAACTGCCCCCCCTCACGACAGCAGAAAACGTCAAGGGTTCCGATGGTCAGGGAAGGTGTGCTCGGAGACTGACTTTACTAAGTTCACAGGTAAGTTCTGTCCTTTTGACTATGTATTTAGCTTATAACCAGCTCCCGAAAACGGATCCCAAGAAATTGTTTTAAAGTCCCAAAATATCAGTATTTGTCTGAGGAACTTGGAGAACTAGGAACATGTAGAAAAGAGAAGAAAATAGAAAGAAAGCAGCTCACAGGTCACACCCAGTCTGCAGGGAAGAGACAGACCCAGGGCAGGGCAGGGCAGGGCAGGGCAGGGGGTAGGGGGAAGGCAAGCCTCAGAGGGAGAGAGCCAGGAGGGCAGCCCTGGGCGAGTGACGTCCAGCCCACCCTCGCCTGCCCCAGCACAGCTCCGCACTCCACTGCTCAGCCTGGCTGGCCCCCAGATGCCCTGGGTTCATTCACTGAGAAAGTCAGCCAGAGCTCACACACGTGCGCATTACTTATCAGGAGCTTCCAAAAACCACCTAGGAAAGGAGAAGCCAAAATTCTGATGCCAGGCTGGTTTGCCAACACTCTCCTCAGTGAGAGGCAAACGCCAGACACAGGCCGTGCCGACCAATGTGCACGAGGGACAGAGCCAGACTGGGGCCACCTGGGCCACCTGCTACCCTGGCAAAGCCTGGGAAACCCGGATGGAGGGGTGACTGTCATCCAGAGCACCCCAGGATTGTTCTGGGACGCAGACCCAGGGAAGAGAAGGGAAGGGCCTGCTGCAATTGGCCACCTCTGCTTAGAGAGCCTGAAGAGTCAAGACAACCTGGATGGTCAAGGGGAGCCCACTTTCTGACCAAGGCTGACCCAAAGTCAACCGGCTTTTCACTCAGAAGCTGCCCTGTCTCAAGACGGGGAACCGAATCCCTCTTCTCGGTAAAGCCTGTTCCTGTGCATCGGCTTCAGGTGTGCCATCCTCGGGAGGAGCTGCTGGGCTGACAGCAGGAAGTGCTGGGTGGGGGTGTCCTGCAAGCTGGGGCACTTGACCTGCTGTACGTGCACCCCGCTAGCACTGCCAACAAAGCGACCAGGCGATACGAGGTTTGAGAGAAACGTTTAAATCCATTTAACTCAACAGTTCAGAACAAGGAATGAATAAAATATCAAGCATCAACTGCCACAGAGGCACCTGCGGCAAGCGAGGCCCTTCCCGCACGGAGACCCCGGACCCTCAAGGCACCTTGGTTCCCACCTCTGCTGGCAGGGAGCCTCCTTCCTCCAAATTCCTCAGCCAGGCGCCAAGAGGCCGCCAAGCCCCCAAGACCTGGGCTCTGACCGGAATGGAGGACAGAGGAACTGCGTTATCTGGGGGGACGGAAACAAGGCTCGGGATGCAGAGGGAAAACGGGTCCCCTGCGGGGCAGCAGCCTGGGCTGAGAAGCCAGGATGTGAAGTGGCTGCTCGTCACGCAGAGGCTCTCGCTGGTCCCCTCACTTCCAGCCACAGAACGCGGCTCTAAGCAAAACCGATGCTGCCGAGTAACGGCTTCTGCGCTTGGCTGAGGCGCCTGGTGTGGACTACAAACGTGGCTAGTGACCCGACCTCTGCAAGCATCAGGCTTTTCAGCCATAAAACCCACTCGGATTTGAACTTACATTCTTAGTGCCGGGCCACGCGCTTCTGGGCGCTCAACGCCAAGTTCACCAGGTAAGACTGCAAGGTGGGCCCAGGCACCTCCCATTTCCCCCACACAGCACCAAGTGAGAGGGACTCTGCCCAAGGACACACAGGTGCACAGAGCACAAATCCGGCAGCACTGTCGGCATGAACTTGTTCGCGCTAACGTCTAACAGCTCAGTTCACTTGCAATGACCTCCAGAAGGCGGCCAGTTACCACAGCTTCCGTGTTGGCGTGTGCAACGTGGAGTTAAGAGAGCCTTCGGCTGGGCTCAGTATTCCTTCTGGAACCAGAGCATCAGGGTGCGGCTGACAAGTTGCCGCTCCTCCTTCAGGCAGAGGACGACAGGGCCTGAGTGAACAGCCATCACCAGGGAGGGAGGGGTGGAAGCAAAGGGAAGGGCTTCCCCAGAGCCCCTACTTCCTAAGCCCCAGACACATGTTCCTCAGATTCTCAAATGGAAAGCAGGTATCTACAGATTTGCCTCATTGGGAAGAGGACATTACTAGGACACGTAACCAAGTTCTTTTTCCACTTTGTCAAAGAAAAACTCAACTTGCCACCTTGAGAGCAGGGCCACCTTGTAGAGGGAGCAATGCAGTCTGCGTTTTGAGATTCGCACGAAAGATGTGGGAGCAGCTTCAGTCAAGGTCATGGATGGAGTCGTATTCTCAACGTAAAAATGAGAAAAAAACCAAGGGTGCAAATGTGAGCAGCAGGAGGGTGTTGGAGAAAATGCAAGCTGGAACAAGAATCCAGGCACGGGAGCACCCTCTAGGCTGGGCTGGGTGCGGTTTCCCCTGCTGACCCCACCTGGATGCAGCACTCCCAGAGTGCGCTGCCCAGACTAGGGGTTGGGGCACCAGAATGGCCAGGAATCCCATTCCCAGCGACTCTGACTTCCTGGCAGGCGGGGGTGGGGGGCCACATCTACACGTGATGAAGCACTCACAGGTGATGGTGACACACACCCGAGTCTGACATGCCGGAGCAAAAACAAAAATTGGGGCTGGATGAGGAACTGGCCGAAAAAGCCCACTTGAAACACAACCAACCAGCCCACCTTCCGGAGAGCCCGAACAAGGTCAAGCAGAAGCCACCACGTGTGACCCAGTGCCAGAGAGACTGCAGAGCAATGACGGTGTCAATCAGCTCTGCCCAAGGGCTACAGGGTGGCAGCCACAGTGGAGACCCCGCATGGTAAGCAGCCCGGGCTCACGGACTCAGCACAGCTTCACGCATCGGAGAAAAGAAAATTATGAGCTAGCAAGACCACAACAGCTTAAAGCACAAAGTACTGAGACATGCAGAAAAAGGCCATCTTTCTCCCCTGCTCCGAGAAGTCCCTCCAAGAATGGCAGGTCAAAGTACATTCAAAGGATAAGGAGAAACGGACCTACTGAATTAATCCCTAAGTATGCAAAACCTCGTCACTGGTGAGGGTTGCACGCAGGATACAGAACCCCTGGTCCGAATCTCTGGCAACTGGGACATCACTACAAAGAGATGGCATCTCACTGGAGGCATAGGAATTGAAGAGACACACCCTAAAAATCTCCTCTGAACACAGGGTAAACGTCACTACGACTCAACACCGAGCAGGCAGCCGCTTTCTGCTGTCAGCACCGAGCTGTGCACACCAGCACACCTGCAGGGCCCTCACGGGGCTCCTTCCAACGGGGCAGGTTACATCACACAGACTTCCCACCTGCCGTCCACATCAACGTATGCGTGTACACAGCTTACTACTCCTGGCTTCAAATTTCCATGTCTTTTTTCCCTGTGAAACACTTTTTAAAGAATTATCTAGGATTTTTTTTTTTTTTAGGAGAAAAACTAAATATATCTCATCAACAATAGAAACTGTCCGGTTTTACTTTCCGTTCCTCTGAAATGCTGTCTTTCAATTCTACAACCTCCAATGGCCACATTCACTACGCGTGCGGTCACAGCAGAGCAAGCAAAGGTAGAAGGTTGCACAGGGAGCCACCGCTGCCCACAGGCGGCCCGTATGAGCCTTCTGCCATCGACATCTCATAAAAGGCAAACGAAACCCAAGAGCATGCACTAACCAGAGTCACGTGCAGACCCTCAGAAATGTGCCACGCATCGTGAAGAGGGGCCCTTTCTCCCCAACCTCGTGGATGCCGAGGATTATAAAAATAACCTCGTACCAGACACTCTAATTAAAGAACAGAACGGGCAGGACGGAACCTCGGTCCATCGCAGAGGCAGGGGTAACTGAGACGGTGCCCGGCAAGAGCAGACAGGTGGGGACGGGGCAGGTGGAAGGGCAGCGCGTGCCGAGAGGCGGTCAAGGACAGGGCGGTGAGTACCTTTCTACAAGACAGAGATCTAGCAGGACTAAAGGTCTGCTCTGTAAGCTCGAGCCCTTCGATTGTTTCCGTACAGTCAGAGAGGGGTGCGTCCTGCAACAGTAAACTGAGTCATCAGAGCCCGCCAGGCCCGGCTTCGAAACAGCAACTGAGAGCACAGGATGGAGCTGGCTGAGAGCATGCAGCAGAGACGGCCGTCCACGGCGGTGCAGCAGTGATGGCGGTGCACGTGCAGACAGAGGCCACAAGACCAGGACCACGGCTGCCCCAACTCAGAGCACAAACACCTACCCTGCAGGGTCGCATTTAAAGCAGCAGGTGGCAACTCAATTTTCAGAGATAACTACTTACACGATTATCTTCAATGTGCCACGAAGTACAGTGCTCTTACAGAAAGGCATGTAAATGCAGACATTTACAGGTGCCCTCTGTAACCACTTTTCCCCAAGCAGCACTTCATTGCAGAGAGCAATACACACGAGAACAGAAACGTCCGTTAAACCCACCCTCTTCTAGCATCTTCCACCGTACACTGCCAAACCAGGGCAAATCCAGGTCCCAAAGCAGGTGGCGTGAGTGCCACCCTCGCACAGGCATGCATTACATGGAGCAGGGCTGGGGAGGACACGGCCCGTGGGCATGCTTGTGCTACGTCTACAACTTTAGGAAAAGTGGGGAGCTGTTTCTCATCATGAGGATTTTTCACGGAGGTAGCTCTTGCCTAGAACACTTACCTCATAGCATCATTCTCTGCCAACTCAAGAATAATTTTGGAGTGGCCGGTCATTAGAGCCACCACCCACTACTATCAGACGCCCTGGGCTCTCACCTGGACAAGGCTCCTGTCCATCACTACACCACACAAAACCTGGGACTGGGGGCCAGCCGTCTTAATGTCCTGCAAGTTCTGCTCTCGGATCTGAGGACACAAGAAGGAGAAACACACATCAACAGAACGGAGAAGACTCGCCGCCACTTGAGTCACCCCGCATGTGCACTGGGGCCCCAGAGCCACGCGCAAGCCACACCCCTGCCCTGCCCTGCCCTGCCCCTCAGGGCCCCACATGGCCACAGTGCCTGTCTGGTGGTGCTAGTCTGGCCTGTTTAGAGGTTCACAAGTCCAAGGGGCTGGACTCTCTGCACCTTCTGGATGGCTCTGGCAAGCACCGATCTCTAACCGTACTCACTCCTCGAGGAGAAACATTCCCTACGAGCCCCTCTCACGGTGGCGCTGTGAACACTGGTGGATCTCATGTTCCATCTGACACATCAAACATTCAAAGCTCAGCGAATGAACGCTGAAACGCGGGGGCAAAGGCTGCTCTTGCCAGAAACAGGCTGTCGCTTCCGATTCTGCCCACTATGGGAGCAAGCATCTGTTCAGGAACCGGGGCCCCAGGCTGTCTGCTGCTCACACACCACGCTTGTTAGCACAGGCGCACAAGCAGTGGAAGGAGAGGGCCTCGGCTGCAGCAGTGGGAGCCCTCCGCGAGGGGCGAGCACGTGCCACCTCCGTCCCACCCGCCACCACCTCCGCCTGCACACAAGTTCCTGCCACGGGCTGACGTCAGCCAGTACGTACCTTGTTCCTCATCTCCTGGACCTCTTTGGGGTTAGTGTTCAATGGAACAAACAGGTTAGGGACAGCGGAGGTGGAGGCTCTGTGTCCATCCTCTTTAGTCCACTGTAAACGTCAAGAACAGTTGAAAAGTCAGAACTGGGACAACGGTTACGTGATGCCACAGCATCCAATCTGTCCCACGTGTCTCACACCTGGTCATGCATGAACATCACAGAGAATGAACCAATGACCACACCTCCTGTCACTGCAGCGGTGGGATCGGGGCAGGGCGTGTGCAAACAGAAACCAGTAACGGTGGAAGCCAGAGTCGTGACTGACCGGCACACGCCATCCAGAAGGCCCGGCAGAGGCTGACGACAGAGCTACGCTCTGTAATTCCCGCGGACTAGCCATGGGGGGACCCCTCAGAGCACATTGGTTCACCGCCCTGAGAGTCATCAATGCCAAAGCCGCTGGAAGCATGAGATGGCAGGGTCATGAAAAGCGATGTGATGTTGCCACCCAGGTAAAGGGAAAGACCGGACTGGGAGGCAAGAGTGGGCATCACCAAAGTTTTGCATGAAAATAAAGTACAGCAATAGAACGTGCTGCTGGCATAGCTTTTCAACCCAAGAAAATTGCTGCATGAACGTATACACAGTAGCTGCCTGGTGGGAGGGTTTGGTGATGTCGAATATTTTATATAACTTAATACTTCAGAGTGTTACAAAAATATCCCAAACTTGAAGCGCTTCATGAGTTTTTATCAGAAGGCTGTTTTAGATATCAGTGCATAGCATCAGCACACCGCGCCTTTCACATTTTGTCTTTATTTTTGGATCTCCAATCACACACGAGATTTTCAATCAAATTCTAATTCTGAGGCATGGGTGGGCACTGAACATTAAAACAAGGCCAGCAATGTTACGCCTTTGAGAGTATTTTCAGGAGGCAGTAAGACGGCTATAAACCGTAAGACTTTAAAGAAAGCAACAGACTGGCAAATGCTTATTAGCTGCTGCGGAGGGAAGTGTGGGATGGGCATGAGCTGTGAGGTACTCACTGACAATTATCTTCTCAGATAAAAATAACTCCAGCTTTTTATTAAAAATAAGTTTTAGTCAAAACATTAAAGCAATAACCTTGGAAGCGTGAACACGTTTGAAACTTGAGAACAGTTACTGTAAGTGAACATACCAACCTGGGAACACTGCATGGCATGCCCAATACTCCGGAGCAGTAGGAAACAAATTTAAGTGCTGAACAAGGTCTCCCCTTCAATGTGCACACTGACTAAAACACGCAAAGTGATTTCATATCGTTTCAAGACAATAGCAAATAAAGCTCAAAGCTGAGGCTACACATGTGCTTAGAAAAACTTCATCACGGCAACTCAGCACTATGTACGTATATCCTCAGCAGGAAGGTGGTTTTTAGGCCCACGCCCTTTAACAAGTAAAATAAATAAAAACAAAACAGCTGAAACTGGGGAGAAGAAAAGAGGGAGAGGAGGAGGAGGCGGAAGGAGAGAGGAGAGACGGGCTCCACGTGACGAGTCTGCTCAGGAGCACAGAGGCTCGCGCACCAGAACCACCTGGGGAAGACAGAACTGTCTTCTTTGGAATAAATCTACAAAGTAAGAACACTGTTATTACGGGAACAGGAGGCCCCGCATGCTTGCTCGGGGCACACCGTGTTAGGCCATCCGACCTCACGGGTCACCTGCGTGCCTGCCCCGGCCGCTCCAGGGGCCCCCTCCGTGTGGCACAGGAGCCGCTGAACTGGCAGAGGCTGGGTTACGGGGCAGTGAAGACCGGTCTTCACAGGACGTGAGCACCAAGACAGCAAAGTGTCTTTGAGGGCCGTGTCTGTGATTACGGAAACAAAGCGCGCCTCGCAGGGTCTGTCGCTGGTGCCTGCAGATGGCCTGCGCCGCACTTGGGTCATGCCACACCAGCAGGAGCCACAGGACTCACCACTACGGCCGTCTACTCACATGCAACAGTCCATGCAGAAGGTAGCTGGCTTAGAGCATTCGGAGGCTTTGGGACAGCAAGCGGGGAACGAGGCCAACAAGAAAGGACGAGGTCAGCTGGGAAAATGCCCGTGAGACACCAGGGAAAACTGCTTAAGAAAACACTGAAGCCTTTAAAGAACAGACTGCAGTCTGGCGATGACAACACTGAAATAACAGGTTATGACTGAACTACCGTTCCGTGCACGAAGCATTAGGATTCCTTGAACATAATTTGAATTAAATGTCAGCTCCAACTTTTAGATTAATATGTGTAAGTTACTTAGTATTTTCGCTACGCACAGAGTTAGGTGATGTGGGGGTTACTGAAGAAGTGCTGCGTATCTTAAGCAGTTTCAAGCAGACAGTATTACTTGAATTATAGCTAATGCATACGGCAGGTCCGGTTTGGGCTAAAGAAGGTTAAGGAGGAAGGTTTGCTCGAAATCCAGGTCAGAAAGGCTAGATTCCCAAAGCCTCCGAAGCCCCAGCTACCCAACTTGCTCTACATCATCTAACTATGAACAGTAAGGTAGGCACAGACCAAGCAGTTGGTAATACAGCTTGGCACGCAGACACCGGACGAGAGAGACTGCAGCAAGGGTTTCACGTGATCGTGTGTAATGTTCGTCCACACCTTAGTCTTCGACTTGGGACTGCTTCCGTTCTGCCCTTCCTCAGAAGCATCGTCACCCCGGCCAGAGTTCAGCCATCTTGTCTTCTCTCGCTGCTGCTTCTGAAAACTGTGTCTGAGAGGGGAGCCAGTGCCCGGATCCCCGTCACTAGCAAAGGAGTACCCTGTGACACTCGCAGGAACCTCCACATCGCTGTACTTTTTAGATTTCTCTCTCAGAGCAGGGTATCGGTAAGGGTAGCCAGTTCTGTAACCCTAGGGTCCAAAGAGAATGAAAGACCGTCAATATGCCAGATCTCACAACAGTTTCACTTTGGGGAATTGCGTGGAAATACCTACAAAAGCTGGACAGGCACACACGCGACAACTCCGCACTCCCAGATACATGCCGGCAGAGACGCACAAACATTCACCAAAATCCTGACCGCAGATCAGACAAAGCCAGCGACACCGGAATGGGCAAACTGCAGCATCCACGCAACGGACTAGGGGGCCGGATTCAGAGCAAATGCTCCATCACCAGGGGCAACACTAGGATGAACCTCACAAATGTGATGCTGAGTCAAAGAAACCAAATGCGAAAGAACACTATTCCACTCATCACTTATTAAAAGTACAAAAAGAAGCACCTGAAAGGGTACAGGGGATTCTGAGGTGCTGTTCTGTCGTCACTGCTGCTGTTGTTTTCAATAGGCTCCACGCCCAACGGGGGGCTTGAACTCATAACCCTGAGATCAAGAGTCACATGCTCTACCGACTGAGCCAGCCAGGCCCCCCCGTGCTGTTTTTTGATCTGGATACTGGTTCTACAGTGTGTTCAGTTTTTAAAAAATTTTTTAATGTTTACTTATTTTGAGAAAGAGAACGAGTGCATGTGTGTAAACGGGGGAGGGGCAGAGGGAGAGAGAATCCCAAGCAGGCTCCGCACGGTCAGCGCAGAGCCCAATATGGGGCTCGAACTCAGGAACCATGAGATCTGACCTGAGACAAAATCAAGAGTCAGACACTTAACCAACTGAGGCACTGAGGTGCCCCCAGTTTTTAAAAGTTACTAAACTGAATACTAATAAACTAAATACTTAAATGGGCTTACTTGCTGCTGTCTACAGTAAAGATCGTATTAAACAACGTACTTAATTTTTTTTCTTTTTCTTTTCTTTTTTTTTACCTTTTAAGATAAAGTTTAAATAAGATACCGTAATAATCTTTGGGGAAGGTCAAACAAGCACACCTCGTGAGACCTGGTTCTTTCTTTGAATGTAACAATCTTCGAGATTAACCTTCAATTCTGCCTCATGACCACTTACTAGACTTTAAGGCCTGAGCCCCAGTAGTTCCCACCTCTGTCATCACTGCAATAGCACTTAGCCCACGTGCTGGACCAACCTGTTTGCCAATCCCCACAGACAATCTCTCCAAGGCAAGGAGGATGTGTTCCCCATCCCTCCAACCCAGTGCATAGCAGCTGGTGGGTGTGGCAGACAGACTCTATGGTGCCCCCCCATCCCCGACCATGGTCCCCACCTGCTGTAACGCCCTCCCTCCTGGAGCGTGGGCAGGACCTGACTTGCTTCTAACCCATGAAATTTGGCAAAGGTGATGCAGGATGTACTACATAGGAGGCTGGCACCCATCTTGAGTCTTTTGTCCACTGCTAGCTCTAAAGAAGCGAGCCGCCATGACTCCTACAGCGGTAAGAAAAATGAATTCTGTCCACAGAATTCTGTCTGGAGCTCAGAAGTGGGTTCTGCCCCACTGAGCCTTCTGATGGGAACCAGTCCCGGCCACCACCTTGTGAGACCCTAGGCCAAGGACCTGCCTCAGTTTGCTCCTGACTCGCCGTTTCACGTCTGGACCGAGTCACTCACAGCACCTTCACTACCAAGGACAAGAGAATAAGGGCTGTCACATTAGAGGGGCCCCGGCCTGTGTCCTGCTTGCTGAGGTGCTTTAGAATCATTCACATTTCTCCCAATTCAGGAATTCTCTCCCTTCTGGATGCTTCTCTTCTTTGGGAGACCACTGGCACACCAACATCCCTTTACTACATTAAAAAAAGGGCGGTGACAATTCTGAAACGCAGTCCTCAGTGGTTGTTTTCCCACCACCATCCTCAAGAAGATCGGTAAATGTCTACCCTGCAATTTTTCCATTGATGAGCATGCTTTGTTGAGGAACAATAAAAGATAATGGCTCCGCTGTAAAAAAGGCTATCTTCAGAAAAATAAAGTTCTTGTTAACTCAAGTTTCCTCTCGCTGAGGGAGCCAAGTCTCCTGAGTAGTCTCCATGACTGAAGGATAAACCACCAGAACTTTGCAAAATTTTATCCTCAGAGGGTATGGTTTTATTCTTTAATCTTCCCCTTTAAATGCTGTCAAGCCAAAACTAGAGGCAATACTAGGACCTCACACCTACTGTATGGCTTATAGATACACATATGGATTCCTTCCTTCTTTGAAAAGCTAGAATTAGATCTTCATGTTTGGGAAGCAATCAGCATTTCTTCCGTGTACGTTAAAATAGTTCTTACAGGATGAGAATCTTCAACTATTATCTACCCTACTCGATTACTGGCAAACATACATGGTTAGTCAGAATGCTAAGTTAAGGGGCACCTGGATGGCTCAGTCAGTTAAGCATTCGACTCTTGGTTTCGGCTCAGGTCACAATCTCATGGTTTTGTGGGTTTGAGCCCCACACTGGGCTCTGTGCTAACAGCACGGAGCCTGATTGGTATTTCTCTCTCTCTCGCTCTCTCTCTCGTTCTCTGCCCCTTCCCTGCTCATGCTCTCTCTCAAAAATAAATAAATAAACATTAAAAAAAAAAAGAATGCTAAGTTAAAACATGGACCGTAATGATAATTATTATTTCTTACAAACTACACAGCCTTCTAATATCAAAATGACAATAACAACCTGTGCACATCAGGGACACTGAATACCAACACCCCTGCAATGAGCACTTCACTTATTCATCTTTTGTCCTTTCTCTCCCTCCTCTATCACATTAAGAGTTATTGCCTGATTTTGATTTCTCTCTCTCCACCTTCTAGAATGCGCTGAGGACACAAGACGTGGTGGGCTGGTATTCTCGATTCTTGGTCCTCTCTTCTGATTGCTACCTGACTTCCAAGTAAAGAGCAGTGAAACCAGAGCAACGGCCAGGAGGAAAGAAGAGAGGTTGTAAGACAGGGTGCCCCAGCGCTCCTTGCCTCGTGGGGCCCCTTGGGGGTATCTGCCTCCCAGTACTGACACCTGGGACACCACTGGCCCCTGCCACCTAACTCCAGCTGCTTCTTCCATGTTCTTAGTGCGCCTCACTCCTCCCCCTGCTTCCCGAGACCAGTCCTGGCCCATGCCCTGTGTCTCTGCCTCCACAGCTCTCCTTGTGCTCTGTCAGGACCCAGATCACAGATGTACGGCCACATGTGGGATCTGTTTGTCCACCTCCCTGGGTAGGTCATGAACTCCTTGTGTCCTGTTAATGGCTCCTGGCACAATAGTAGATGGTCAGTAAATGCAATCCCCCTGTACAGGGCAAATGAATTCAGAAGTTATAGAAGATTCTGCTTTCTGTGTTCACTCCCCCCTGACTAATCAAATCCAGCCCCTGAGGACACTTAGCACCCCTGAATCAGATCCATGAATTCTTTGTGTTCCAACATCTTCAAGAAAGTTAAGCTTCCCGCCTTCCGAAGCCACCCCTCCCCTGTGTGACCTGGTCCAATAGTCGGGACTCTCTCCTGCTAGGCTAAAATGCACCCCTCTGGCCCTGGAGATGCTATCTAGGGTGCCCAGCATGGCCACAGCAACACATGGGGACTCCAGTCCTCCCGGAGGCTTCTCAATCCCACACTCCTGGGACAGGTCCTTGTGTCTATACCACCTGAGGTCATGCGAAAAGATGATGGACTCTTCCGAATTCCATCTAAACAGCGTGACACCGCAGCAGGCACAGAGCCCAACGTCTCTGTGAGACAGAGTCCTACGTCTTATAACACCTAGACCTAAATATTTAAAGAATCTGCTCATACCAGACAAGTGCCTGGAAGGCATGTCCCCACCCCCTACACCTACTGTACTGTCTTCAGTCACGCACACACCTTCCTTCTCCCAACTCGGCCTACCACAATTTTACCTACTCTCCAAGATCACTTCCAAGTGCCATCCACATCAAGTTTTCTCCCTGATGCTTGCAAATGGATGAGATCCCTCACTGAACCCTCTAACACAGACCACATCCTGCTGGTAACATCAGAACATCCTTATTATGCTTAATACACCGCGTCCAGCTTCTGTGTTGTGCTAGGCTCCGTGTCCCTGCAATTTGGAGGAAGGGGTCTCCCCAACACAGTAAATCAGCAGCAAATGTCTGTGAAACATAATAATCAGGCCCCACGTAGCTAGAACTTACATTAAAACAAAAGACAAAGCACATGGCTAGCAGATGTAGAAGGCACCCCCAGATGGCTTGCTTGTGGGAGGATGGGCACCAAGCTGGCTGCTACTCTAGGAGCAAGTTACCCAGCAGCCTACTTCCTTTATTTTTAAGTTATTTTCATTTTTATTTTTGAGAGAGAGAAAGAACATGAGTGGGGGAGGTACTGAGAGAGAGAGAGAGAGAGAGAGAGAGAGAGAGAGAGAGAGAGAGAATCCTAAGTGGGCTCTACACTGTCAGCAGAGAGCCCAACTCAGCGCTCAAACTCACGAACCGGGAGATCATGACCTGAGCTGACATCAAGAGTCGGACACTCAACCGACTGAACCACCAGGCACCCCAACCCAGGAGCCTACTTCAGAGCAGGGCATTCTCTGTGTTCTTGTCCCCACATAGTCCAAGTGTGATTACCTTTAAACAACAAAAGAAGACAAGAAACCCTCACTTCTGTATTTTGCCGTGATTTAGCTTAGAAGTTATATTGCCCGGTGCTTCTTCATGATTTTTGAGGGTGAAGGCACTCAGATACTGCATGAAGACAGTTTTCACGCCATTTCACTTGCTATAAAAACACGAACGCTTCTGCTTTCAGAACAAAAGCTTTACCATCAGGTGGTAGCAACATTCTTACCAGATTATCGAGCATCCGCATCAGAGCTTCGAACTCCTGCTCACCAATCTGCCACTTGGGAGGTGAGCTGGTACCCTCCCCTGCCGGGGACCCTGGGGAACGGGACTTGGCTTTGTACTTGCCAGGATCCAGGAGGACTAAGTTGTCTGGCCCTCCTGCACTGGCCAGAGTCCGAACCTTTTCCAAAACAAGCAAACAGTAGTTTGAGTTCGTTACTGAGGGCAGAAGGATCAGACGACTACAAGAGATCACTGAAACAGAAATGTACGTTTCAAAAGAAACCAAGTCATCAGAGTGTAAGAATAAAACATGGAGGATGGACAGCAACAGACTATTCACACACAAGGTTATTTTCAGAAGCTCATCTTTAGCATGACAAAGATACTGAGCACTCATGCTTGGAGGAGAAATGGGGAAGCAGAGCACCTTTGAAGACCGTATGAGGAGCCTGGGGACTGCAGTACTGCATTGAATGTAAGTCAAGGTAACATGCAGAGTGCAGACTTGGGGTTGAGCAGACCTGGCTCAGCGGCGCTCACAGACACGGGCCAGGGGCAAGGCTCTGCCTCCCTGCACGTGCTTTTTCACAAACAGTGCTGTGAGGGGCAAGTGAAAGAACATGTAATAACATCTAGGAAGCGCCCGATGCCGGGTGCTCCGTAATGGTGGCGACTGACGTATTTGAGCAATAAAAAACTAGAAATGAAAGCCCAGTAATCATTTGTAAGTTTCAGCCAGTGAAATGGCATTTGCTCTGGTCGATTTCCAAACCCATGAGCTCATCTTTGGCAAAGAGATTACACAAAGACTCATTCCTACAAAACAAGTACCAAAACTCTATGAAAACGCTGCAAACACCCAGATAGGCTGCAGACCGAACAGAGTGGCCACCACCCACCTGGATCTCGCACGCGACCACAAGGTTGTGGATGTAGTAGAAAGCCTCCTCAACGCTCTCTCCGACGGATACGAGCCCGTGGTTCCGCAGAATAAGAACCTGAGCAAGAAACATGAAAGCCCTAAGGAACGAGGCAAGAAGACTGACACTTTAACTTTTTCTTCTTCCCTCTATAATTTAAAGACCACATTAGATGCCCACTGACCTTGCTTTTAGGCCCCAGATTTTTCTGAATTAATACTTTTTCCTCCTCATCAACCAGAATCCCATGATAATCATGATAAGCTACTTCTCCAAGGGAAAGTGCCTCCGGGGAGATCGGCAAGAGGCCACATTTCATCGCAGAGACCTAGAGAACACGCAGTCACCATGAATGAAGGGAAATCAAGGGTCACACGTTGATGACATGGCACATGCTTTCCTCAAAGAAATAAACAGGGGGACAGATTTTATTTTGTTACCTTCTGAGAAATAAATGAACCTATGAACTTAGGATGAACTTTAACTTCTGGGGCTTGCTAGTGATGTGCACTTAAAACTCCTAATGCCAAGCGAGCTCAGGTTTCAGGGTAAGATGACCCTGGCCCTAATGCAAGGACCGACCATCGCTTCCCCTGAATGAATCGGGACACTGCAAAGAGACGTTCTGATACACTTTTCATCTCAGGTCGTAGGTGAAACAAAACCAGAAATTTACATAAAAGCAAATTTCTGAAGTTTAGGATAATTATGCTGTAAAATTTCTATTTAAGTAGAAAAAATCTTAAGCATTCATATAGCCCTTCAGTTTCCTTAAATTTCCCAAACTGACTTCAGAACGTGCTAATTTTGAAGGTTTTCTACCAAGATGAAAGAACAGTTTCCAAAGATTCAAATAGTGTCTAGAGGTGGGTGCAACGATGCCACATACAAGTTCACCTAAAAAGACACCACAATAAAAAAGGCAATGCAGCATTAAATTCCTTTCACAGCCTTCTTGTAAGAAGAATTTCCTTACCAAGTGAAGTGATTTGGTAAGTTTTAAAACATATCACATGGTAAACTGTTTGGAACCATATTCTCAAAGGGACCTCAAATAGTTCCTTAAAATGCATGTGGTTGGGAGTGCATGCATCTTTTTACAAAAAAAAACTTCAGAAAAGGATAGATCTAACGAAACTCTTCTGTTCACATCTAGAACCACATGTTCAAAGTAAAATAAACTAGATAGGTCTAACATGCATCAAAACAATCCAATATGCGTGACATTAAAACATCATATAATTCCACATTACTGAATCCATGCGTGGTACAAATAAGCCCACAAAGTCATTAAAGAATAAAATGGCTTGGGGCGCCTGGGTGGCGCAGTCGGTTAAGCGTCCGACTTCAGCCAGGTCACGATCTCGCGGTCCGTGAGTTCGAGCCCCGCGTCAGGCTCTGGGCTGATGGCTCAGAGCCTGGAGCCTGTTTCCGATTCTGTGTCTCCCTCTCTCTCTCTGCCCCTCCCCCGTTCATGCTCTGTCTCTCTCTGTCCCAAAAATAAATAAACGTTGAAAAAAAAAAATTAAAAAAAAAAAATAATAATAAAATGGCTGATAAAAAGCCAATTCTAGATAGTTGTAGTATTTCACTGTCACATGACCGTCCCAAATACCGGAATGGGCATTTTCATACTGGGAGGTCTGGGCTGTCGGCACCAGAAAGGCCAGGGCTCGGTGACCGGGCAGGGGCAGGCTTTGGGAAAGTTCTAGGCTCGGAGGCCAGTCTCCTAACAGCCTACAATGTCTGTGCCTTCCTCTTGCAGCAGCCATTCCTCCTCTCCTCTCACGACCCAGCCCTGCCCTTGCTGGCTCCAGACAGAACATGTAGGGGTTTCCAGGCCTCAACCTCTCGCTGTCTCACCTGGCTCCTCCCCACAGCCCATCAGTGGGCTCAGGTCTCCTGCCTCCAGCTGATCCTTTCTGAGTCCACAGCCTCCTCCCTCGGCCTGCCTGAGCCCCTCCCTCCCACCCCTCTTCTCCAACAAGGTGTCTCTGCAGTCTTCACTTACACTGAAATCTGACCTCACCCTCAATACACTATGATTTGCTAACTGTCAAGTCTATCGGACACTTTCGCTCACACAGGTTTTCCAAAACTGGATAGTATACGGACCCCTTAGAAGAAGAAAAAAATTCTTTTAAGAAAGTCAAACTTAGGAAAAAACCTTCTTCACTCCAACAAAATTAGGTTTATTGACTTGCCTCAAAAGAGGGCAGCTGTGAGTAAACGTGGCGTGCCTTTCACTAAACAGCTTTCAAATGTAAGCTGCCACCAGGGCAACCACTCACCGCGGCCCCTGCTGGCGTGTGAATATGGACCACACACTTCACATCTGGCCTTGCAGCATAAATTGCAGAATGTAATGTAAAGCCGGCCTGATTCACTCCCAGATTAGTGCTCCCGCGATCTACCACATCTCCTTGAAAATTGATTTTAACCTGAAAATAAGCAAATCAAAATTTTCAAGGTCAAGAGGATTTCAAATTACCCTTACTAGGTATTATTTAAACCAAAGTTTAAAGTGTGTATAACTAGTTCTAAAGTTTTTCTCGGAGTTAGTCACACAAAACATAAACTTCGTCCCCTTTCTTGGGTTTTATATGTCTCGTGGGGTTAGGTGTTTCATGATCTAATACGACCTAAACACACATAACGCCCAAGAGGAAAAGGATATTCTTACCAAACTGGACGCGGTCACTTCACTGTAGAGAAGTCCAAAGGGAACGATGAGGAAATGTTCCTGCTCAGAGCTCACTCTGGTCTGTAAGGAAAATTACCGAAAGGAATTACTCACAGAGACTCACTCTGGTCTGTAAGGAAAATTAGCTCAAAAATACAATTGGAATGATCTGCATCTCTTTCCACCCACAAACACACAGGCTTGTGTGCATTCAGTGAGCTACACAGGAAAGCACATTAAGTACAGCATCTGTCACGAAGCTATGAGGTACCGGAAGCTTTGTATCATTACGCTGTAGTAATTTATCAGGTGCATGAAGTGCATCTTGGTCACACTCATGACAATTAACTTTATAGGGAAAACACCTGGTGGCTACCAAACCAGCATCACAGGCCAGAAGGTGGCATCCCGGAGGCATATACTAGTGAAAGCCAAAGCTTTCCGGTCCTCAAAACCTGCAGGATAATGAACGATCATAAAAATCACAAACAACAGAGACCTCCTCCTTACCGCTGATGAAGGATTTCAGAAAGTTTCTACGCATGATCGTGCCCCTGGTGGGTCTGCCCCTTCCTCCACTGCTTTCTGTCCACAATTCGTTCAACGTGTACCTGCGCTAGATACTAGTGACAACAGGAAAAAAAGAGTCCTGCCCATTTTTAGGATGATTCTGGGAGAACTCAAACGATTCCCCAAAGCCATTTGGTTGGGACGCACTCACTGCTGGTCTAAGAACTGCAACGAGGGCCAGGCAGGCAGAGCGCGGCATCTGTGGGAAAGGACTTAGGGTGTTTAGTACAACTTCCTAACCAGCACAGTGACTTCCATAGTGATCCAAACAGATGCACACCCGGGGCCTGCCGGGGCAGGTGTACTGAGGCGGGGAGGCGCCCACCACATCCTCACTGGGCCTCATTTCTTCATTCAGCAAACAGCCACCCATGGGGGTGGGGACCGAGCCAGAAGTGAAGCAAGAAAGACCTGATCATCAAAACGTCCTTACTCACACAGCAGAAATTTGTCTTCCTGAATTTCTCTTCACTCTTCCTAGCGTGCAACACAGAACAAACTCAGTCCCCTATTTGTACAATTTAGCTCTCAGATACAGGGAAACTACCCTCCTCCTCCTGTCACTTTCATGCTAAACTCACCTGATTCCCTCAGGATGACATCATGCGGAGCCACAATCAGGTAAGACCTTAGTTAAGATCTCAGCTCTGCCAAGTATGGTCTGTGCTGCTCTGGGGACCCTGCTCTCCTGGCCTCCTTGTCCATAAATAGGGGATGATAAGGGCTGGTACTCACAATAAATAATCAGTACATGGCATCTCCCCACGATTACTATTACTAGCGGTAACAGGATCAACGGCAGTAAATCATGACCATGAATGAGCCTATTCTATATCCACCTCCACGATACCCACTCTCTTTAAATCCCCATTACCCTAGTCCCTGCTCTCTTTGCGTTTCAAAAATGCACACGTGATTTCCATTCTTCCTGAAAATATTTTCCCATTAATGGTGAGTTCACGTGAAAGGCTTATATCTAAAGTCGGTTCTTGTACTTTAAAAAGCATGCACCTTTTTAACTGTCTACAACAAAACCACACAATTCCCCCAACTTCCAAGTTGGGCCAAAACAAAAAAACATAAAGCAGACTATTACTTTGTGTATTTACTACTGGTTGGAATGAAAAATAAGGAAAAATTAAATGTCAGATATTTTTACTTACATTAAAAGTTTTCTCTTGCAACATCATATAGAGTATTTAGAAGGCACATGAGTACAAAAGGCACTTAAGTACAAAAAAATCAAACACCCGTGTATCTTTCAACCAACTTCAGAACAGAGGAAGTGTAGTATCCTGGAAGCCCCGTGTCCCTTCCCCCAACTCCCAAAAGTAACCACTAACTTGAATTATGTGTTAAGCATCTTCTTCCTTTTCTTTACAGTTTTATCTTATATATATTTATCCCTCAGCAATATACTGTTTCATTTTTATCTGTTTATGAACTTCAACTAATTGGAATCATACTGTATTTTCTTTGCAGTGACATTTTTTTTCCTCAACAGTATTTTTGAGATTCCTCCAGACAATGACAGACATGCCTATCATGTGTTCACTTCCATTGCCGTAGAGTATCCACTGATGAGTATACGATTTATGTATCCATTCTTCTGTCAATGGCCATGATTCCCATTTTGCTACTAAAAACGCTGTGAACATTCTTGCAACTGCCTCCTAGCATACATGGTCAAATTTCTCCAGAGCGACACCAAATTACCTTCAGAGAGCCTAATTAAATAGACACTCCTGCCAGTAATGTGCGGTGGGTCTGTGCTTCTACTATTATCTTCTTTAAAAATTAAAATCTAATGTCTATGATATGGTATTCCATTGTGGTTTTAATTTATAATTTCCTGGTTAGTAATGAGTTGAGCAACTTTTCATATTTTTATGAGCCATCTTATTTCCCCTTCTGTGAAATTCCTTTCTTGTCTTTTGGTCACAAAATGACCATACTGGTTTGTCCTTTTCATACTCATAGTTCTTTATCTTTTCTAGATACTAATTCTTGGTTACCTGTAAGGCAAAATCTTCCAGGTTGTAGGTTTTCTTTTTTCACACTCTCTGATTTTTGTCCCAAGTTTATTTATTTTTTTGTAGTAATCTGTACCCCCCAACATGGGTTCTGAGCTCACAACCCCAAGATCAAGAGTCACATGCTCTTTCAACTGAGCCAGCCAGGCACCCCTATTTTTACTCTCTTTATGGCATCTTTTAATGATAAGAAATTTGTTCATTTTAAAGTAGTCAAATTTACCCATCTTTTCTTTTATAATAGGTGTTTTTGTGTCTTAAGACCTCTTTCATTAGGTCAGAAGTTAAAGGTCAATGGCACGCCTGGGTGGCTCTGTCAGTTAAGTGTCCAACTTTGGCTCAGGTCATGAACTCACGGTTGGTGAGTTCAAGCCCCGCATCGGGCTCTATGCTGACAGCTCAGAGCCTGGAACCTGCTTCGGATTCTGTGTCTCCCTCTCTCTCTGTTCCTCCCCTGCTCGTGCTCTCTCTCTCTCTCTCTCTCTCTCTCTCTGTCAAAAGTAAAGATTTTAAAAAATTAAAAAATAAATAATTAAGAAGTTAAAGGTCAATGATTTTTGCCTATACTGATCCCAAAATTTTTTTTTTTTTTTTAGTATTTATTTATTTTTGAGACAGAGCGTGAGTGGGGGAGGAGCAGAGAGAGAGGGAGACACAGAATCTGAAGCAGGCTCCAGACTCCGAGCTGTTGGCACAGAGCCTGACACGGGGCTCAAACTCATGGACTGTGAGATCATGACCTGAGCACAAGTCAGACTCTCAACCAACTAACTGAGCCACCCAGGCACCCTCATTCTAAAATTTTTAAAGTGTTACCTCTCACATTTAATTCTGAATTCATTGGAATTCCTTTGTGGAAATAAATATATAAGGTGGGAATCCAATGCAACTTTCCAATTTCAATTTTTCACTCCAACTGTGCCAGCACCAATTACTGCCTAGTGCACCCTTCCCATGCTGCTCTGCAACGCAGACTCTTTTGTGCCTCTGATTTCAATAAATGAGATCCAGCTCTGGGCTCGGTTCTGTCCCACTGGTCTGTCTCTTCCTTTGCCCAAAACACACTATTTTAATTAGTATCACTTTTACAAATTCAGTTAATAGGAAAAAACTCTCACTTAGTTCATCTTAGCCATTCTTGGACTTCCGTCTTCCCTATAAACTTTACAAGCATACTATCAGGTTCCACATTAAAAAACTATTACATACCATTTTTTAATGACTTCTTGTTTCCTGGTCTCTATGGCATAATTCATAGTTATAAACAGCATACATTTTATATTCCCTCTTTTGTAATAACTATTTTTCATTTTTTCCACATGGTCTATATAAGTATTTTTCATAGTATGTAACATTCCCTCAAACTGATGTTGAATAACTGGGGCATTTTCCACCTACCATTGGATATTCAGACTCAAACTTTATTATTATAAATAATGCTATCACTTTTTCTTCTTTGACTTATTTCGTTAACATGTATTTCCAAGAGTGAGCCTAATAAATCTACATATTTTAATGGAAAAAGCTTAAAATATGATTCTGAGTCTAAAGCAAAAAAAGGAAAAAGTGCTGGGACACCTGGGTAGCTTAGTCAGTTAAGCATCTCTGACTTCGGCTCAGGTCATGATCTTGTGGTTCATGAGTCCAAGCCCTACAACTGGGCTCTGTGCTGACAGCTCAGAGCCTGGAGCCTGCTTCGGATTCTGTGTCTCCCTCTCTCTGCCCCTCCCCTTGCTTGCATTTGGTCTCTCTCTCTCTCAAAAACAAACATTAATTAAAAAAAAAAAAAAAAAGAAAGAAAAGGTGCTAAATACAGATGTAAAGTGAAAAAAGAGTGAAGGATATTTCCATGTAAGTTTGTTTTTGTTTTTTTTAAGTAGGCTTCACACCCAGCACAGAGCCCAATGCAGGGCTTGAACTCAGGACCCGGAGATCAAGACCAGAGCTGAGATCAAGAATCTGACACGGGGTACCTGGGTGGCTCAGTCAGTTGAGCGTCTGACTCTTGATTTTGGCTCAGATCAGGATCTCACGGCTCATGAGTTCAAGCCCCACTGCCAGCGCAGAGTCTGCTTGGGATTCTCTGTCTCTCTCCCCTCCCCTGACTCGTGCTCTCTCTCAAAAATAAATATTAAAAAAAAAAAAAAAAAAGTCTAACACTTAACTGGCTGAGCCACCCAGGTGCCCCTCCAAGTAAGGTTTCTGGTGTCTAAGAGACTGGCGTTACCCTCACTGAGATTGACTACTCATGTCACAAATTTTAAGGTCGCTCACTGAAAACCAAATACACCCAACTCAGTATCTCTGGCAAAGATCCATATCATGTCCCAGAAGCACAGTGTACTCGTCACCAGGTGGGCTCAGACCACCACCTGAGGTTTAGCATTCCCTGGAGTCCACATGGAGCTGAACCCAGCACTCCACTGTCACCAGAGGCATTTAGGGACGGAAAGGCCCCAGCTATTGACACCCCCCAAAGCTTCTCTAAACCTAATGCGATCTTAAGACAGAGATCTAATTCAGACAATCATCTCCGATCTCCTAATGCCTGCCAGCACTCTAAATCCCTTCAGCAGAAAATCCCTATGGCCCTCTCTCCCAGAAAGGTCACCATGACCTGTTCACACTTTCCGGTTGCACCGATAAATATCGTTAGTATTTCTTTGCTGTTAAGTGTTTATACGGTAACATTTAGATTATAAAACAAAAAATGTATACCACAAGTAGTTAAAATAAACAAAAATAAAACTTTTTCCCTCAAAGATTCTCTAGCTCACAAGATACAGGAAATATTTTGGTGCTTAAAAATCTTTTTTACTCAGTATTAAGGGCCACACAGATCATCTACAGAACAGTAAACATTTAACTAATGTTTTAATTCTGCCAAGTCCTAAATAAAGGGCAGGGGGAGCAATTTCAGCAATTTAAACTTATTTAAACAGCATTTTAAACACCTCCCCAAAATGTGAAGGTGTTATTAAAGCCAAGGAGTACATTTCCTATCACAGCTGTAACATTTTCACGGAATTAATTCTTAGCCAACCACTGAGCATTAAATCTCCGCACAGAGCACTTGGTCAAGCATAATCAGCCTCAGGTGCCAGCAATTTCCATGCAGGCACTAGAAACAGAACCGGCACTTCTGGCAGGTGAAGGGGACCTTCTGACCAAACACCAAAAGGCACCACGGAGTTCCTGTTTGATGTTTTTACTGAGGCCAGATTTCGGTCTGGGGGATTTCACCCTAGAGTTCACTGTATGCCTATTGTACGCCCAGCACGGCTCCCGGTCTTGGGGACACAACAGGAAACACAACAGAGGCACCCTTCACAGAGTCAGCGTTCCCATGAGTGGAGACGGATGACAAAAGGCAAAAGTCAAGTATGGATGATGGGAACTGCTTCGGGGGAAAGAAAGCAGGGGCACTAGGGTGGAGGCAGCGTCCTACAGGCACGACAGTGTGGATACAACAGGGCCAGGTCTGCGTTTTGAAAAGCGAACTTTAAGGGCAACAGGGGGAAGAGATGGAGGGGAGAGTAACTCGGTATCTCTGGAAAGATACACATCACATGCCACAAACACAGTGCACTGGTCACAAAGGTGGGTTCCAGACCGCCACCCTGGAGTCCACGCTGGAACTGAACCCAGCACCACTTACAAGTCCACATGCGCACACCACCTACACGTGTGCTGGGTATAGAGAAAAGGGTAAAACAATTTAAACAGCTGTTAACACCAGTTGCCTGAAGAAGATAAGAGTATCGGCAGGATTACAACTTCCTCTTTAGACATCCCTGTGAAGTACACTTATTACTATTGGTAGGCACTGTACTAAAAATTTGAAATATTCAACAAAGGAAAATAAATGAAGAAACAGATTGGAACAGTTTAAGAGTCAAGGAAAGATTATCTCTTTGGAAAAGCAAAGAAAAAAATAGAAGGCTGATGGTGCATTAGGAATCTAAGAAGGCAAGAGAGATGAAATTCCAACTGGGAAACAAAGTTTGGCTGCAGGTAGGAAGGAGGTGCTCAGGAGCACAGAATGGGTACAAACATCAGTCAGGCGTTCCCCTTTTCTCTGTGACACACTGTGGTCATTTGATAAGAGAAAAGAGGTCAGGGGCGCCTGGGTGGCTCAATCGGTTGAGTGTCCGACTTCGGCTCGGGTCATGATCTCACAGCTCATGAGTTCGAGCCCCGCGTCAGGCTCTGTGCTGACAGCTCGGAGCCTGGAGCCTGCTTCGGATTCTGTGTCTCCCTCTCTCTCTGCCCCTAACCCACTCGCATCCTGCCTCTGTCTCTCTCAAAAATTATAAATAAACATTGAAAAAAAAATTTTTTTTAAAAGAAAAGAGGTCAGGAGTTCCGAAGACAGTAGTAGAGAGAGTAGAGAGTAGTGAGAGAGTAGTGAGTGAGCTCCTAAGTGAGACGTCCTACGGTGCCAGGCAGTGTCATGGGTCTGTAACCTACAGAGAAGGCCTGTGGGCCCTGTTGAGACTCTCTGCAGCAGGATTAGCTGTTTGGGTGCAGGAGGGAGAGGACAGCATTGGCAAAGAGCGTTACCGAAATGATGTAGCACCAGGAAATCCAAGCTGGACCAAAGAGGGAATGAATGTGGGCCAGTGGACAGGGATGCAGGAAGGCAGATCCACAGAGGCAGGACTTGTCGCATTCACTGATATAACCCCAGACTTAGAACAAGGCTTGTACTGAATAAATATTTACAAGAGACACGCAATAAATATTTACTGCAAAATCAACTGAAGAAAACAGAAGTCCTGATCGTGTTGAAAAATAGCTAAAACTGGAGTAGCTGAAGAAATAAATAACTATGAGAAATAGAAGGCTTTGGTCAGAGTAGGAAAAAAATACCTTCATTCTTAGGTTTTTAGGCATATAAAGAATTTTGGGAACTGCCTATACATAGCTCCTCCTTATCCATGGGAGAGACGTTCCAAGACCCTCACGGATGCTTGAAACTGAGGACAGCAGACAATACTAAACTCTACATACACTGTTTTTTCCTACACTTACATACCTACGATAAAGTTTAATTTATAAATTAGGCACAGTAAGAGGTTCACAACACAACTAATAATAAACTAGAACAAGTGTAACATACACTGTAATGAAAGTTGCAAGAATGTGGTCTCCCTCGCTCTCTCAAAACGTCTTCCTGTCCTGTACTCACCCTTCTTGCAATGATGACAGATGATGAAGTGCCGACACGTGGACACCAAGTGAGGTGAGTGATGCGGGAGGTGATGCAGCGTGAGGCTGCTGCTGACCTGACGATACGCCAGGAGGAGGATCACCTGCTTCTGGGCTGGTTGACTACAGTAACGGAGACCGTGGAAAGCAAAACCCTATGTAATGGAGGACCACTGCACTTTGGTAAACAGTTATTAGATCAGCATGCAAGAAAGGAGTTTTAAAGAACTACTATTCTCATAATTTTTAATTCAAAGTGGGTAATTCTCAGATTATAATACTCTGCAATCAGGAATCAGAAAGAAAGTGTTCTAAGATTTACTTCAGTCGACTCTCCTCTTCTCCTAAATGGGAAGCAGTGATGTCAGACACATAACATTCCATTTACCACTCAGTTACTACCCTACTTAACACTCACTGTGATGTGATTGTAGATAAGCTGAGACCATCCAAACAGATCTGCCAGTCGGTAAAATGCTGCCAACTTACACCGCAATAATTTCTCCCCTTTGTCATAGGCGATTGAATCAGACCCTCTCAGATCATTCACAGGAGTCACCATACCAAGACCTGAAATAGAAGATAAACAAACTCAAAGACTTACTATTTCTTATCAAATATAAAACAAATGATAATAATCCTGAGACATGAATCTTCCACACAAGGCTACAAGTCAGTCTTGAAAACTTCAAAGACTATTTCATAAAGATCATGTTCCCCAACATTAATACAGCTAAGTTAGAAATCAAGAACAAAATGGTAGCAAAATTTATGGGATACAGTCAAGCAATTCTTAGCAGGAAATTTACAGTAGAAAACATATATATTAGAAAAGAAGAAAGTTTTTTTTTTAAACGATCTAGTTTCACCTTACTAAAAAAAAGAGAAAACGAAATCCAAAAACAAGAAGAAAAAATTAGTAATAAAGAAAAAAGGAGATATCAAACAGAAAAATAGAGGAAAACTGATTTAATCTTGAGAAGATTAAAAATAAACTAATGAAATAAAAGAAAATGAAAAATGTAATGAAATAAAATAAAATACACCTCTAGGGAGACTCAAAAAAAAAAAAAAAAAACCACAGTGGAGGTAGAAATTACACTATGAAGCAGTAGAGAAGGGACATAACTACATATCCTACAGACATTAAAAGGATAATAACAGGATAATACGAACAACTAATTATATCAGCATGTTTTAACTTACATGAAAAAGACAGAATCCTTGAAACACACAAGCTATCAAAAGCTCACTCCAGAAGAAACAGACATCCTGAATACCCTTGTTTCCATTAAGCTGAATTTGCAGTTAAAAACATTTCCATAAATGAAACTCCAGGCCCAGATGACATCACCATGAATTCTACCACACATTTAAGTCAGAAATAATACCAATTCTATACAAACTCTTCTCAAAAATTCTACACAAACCCTTCCAGAACACTTTCCAATTCATTCTATCAGGCCCAGCATTATCTTGATACCAAAACCATACAAAGATATTTTGTTACATGACATTATAAGAAAAAACAGACCAGTATCTCTCATGACCACAGACTAAAGTTACTTAACAAACTTTGAGCAAATAATCCAGCAATAAATACAAAGAATAGGGGCACCTGGGTGGCTGCGTCAGTTAAGCATCCAACTTCAGCTCAGGTCATGATCTCATGGTTCGTGAGTTCGAGCCCCATGTCAGGCTCTGTGCTGACAGCTCAGAGCCTGGAGTCTGCTTCAGATTCTGTGTCTCCCTCTCTCTGCCCCTCCCTCACTCATGCTCTATCTCTCAAAAATAAACATTTTTTAAAAATTCAAAGAATAATACATCATGAGGGGGATTATCTCAGCCACACAAGATTGGTTCAGCATTCAAAAACCAATCAATATAATTCACTATACTGAAGAAGAAAAAGTATGGGATCATTTTAATAGATACAGAAAAAGCAGTTCATAAAATTCATCACCCAAAACTCTCTGCAGATTGGTAATAGAAGGTACTGTCTTCAACTTAATAAGGGACAGTTACAAAAATCCACCACTTACATCAAACATAATGATGAAAGACTGAATGTTTTTCTCCCAAGGCCAGGAACTACGTAAGGATGTATACTCTGGCATTCTTATTGAATACTATACTAGGTAGGGATCCTAACTAACACAATAAGGCAAGAAAAAGGAAAAAAAACAAAGACATACACACTGGAAAGGAAGGAAAAAAAGTATTTGCACGACTCATTACATGTTGCTAGATTTGAATCTTGTTAATCATAAACTATCTTAAGCATACAGAAAAATATAGAGAACAATACCAAAAACCACCTATCATCTTGATTTAACATAGGTCAATCATCTACTTTAGATCTTTAATTCTTTTTTTTAAGTTTTATTTATTTTAGTAATCTCTACGCCAAGCGTCGGGCTCGAGGCTCCAACTCATTACCCTGAGATCAGAGTTGCATGCTCTTCCAACTGAGCCAGCCAGGTACCCCCTAGATCTTCAATTCTTAAAAATTGTTTTTCAGAAGATTTTCAGAAGATGGTAGCAGTGACGGGACAGTTTTTGAGTCTTACTAAATCTCTATTCCAACCCTCCACAAAAAAATTAACTACAGCAACTAAGATATCAAAGCCAAAAACCTAAGAATGATATCTACAACAACACTAGGTAATAAGGTAGACTCACAAAACTGAAAATATAATTGGGTAGGGTTGACAAAGACAACAGTGTATATCAGCACACATGTAGGAGGAAGCAGAAGAAACCATGGACCATTGGTTGAACCTAAGACCCTCAAAAGAACCATCAGGAACTCACTACAAAGCTCAGAGGACCAATTTGAGAACAGCAGCTAGAACCAAGAGGAGTTCTGCACACTTAAATCCTTAAAAATTCTCCAAACTAACCATTTAAAATTGTCTTTTAGGACAAGGCCTCACACTAAGAAATATATGGCAATTCAAACCCAAACTGACTAGCACAGAACTATAAAGAAAACAGAAGAGTCCAGATAAAAGCAAGGAAGGGAAACAGGACCCAACTTCATTCAACAAACTGCCATGTTTTTTTACCACTTTGAGAAAAAACGGAAGAGGGAGCTCTAGAGCCATGACATTAGAAAAGCCTGCCTAAACCAGGAATCTCCAAGAAAACCAAGTTTCGTGTAAAAGTGAACAAAAACATACCATGATCAAATACCACCCAAAAATTATTTTAAGAAAGAAGCACAGAATCACATCCCTACAGATAAGGAAATCACACAAGAAAGATATGTATGCAAAACAGATGAAAACGATAACCTACTGCTTCATAAACAGTAAAGAAAGGTAAAGAAAAGTATAATAGAAGATATGAAAAAACGTTTAATTAGAAAAATTCACGAAGGAACATCAAAGGAATTAGAACATAAAAGGAAGTAGATATAAGTGAAAAAATAATTTTAAAAATAAATACTAAGCTTGGGGGCACCTGGCTGATTCAGGTGGTACAGCATGCAACTTTTGATCCTGGGGTTGTTAAGTTTGAGCCTGATGATGCTGGGTGTAGACATTATTTAAAAATAAAATCTAGAGGAGCCTGGGTGGCTCAGTCAGTTAAAGGTCTGACTTGATTTCGCTTCAGGTCATGATCTCGCAGTTTGTGAGTTTCAGCCCCATTGTCGGGCTCTGCGCTGACGGTGCAGAGCCTAGTTGGGATTCTCTCTCTCCCTCTCTCTCTGCCCCTTACCCACACTCGCTTGCTCTCTCAAATATAAATAAATTTTTTAGATTAATTAATTAAAAAATAAAATAGTGCTTGCTTTGGCAAGCACATATACTAAAATTTAAAAATAAAATAAAACAAAATCTTCTAAATAAATACATACATATGCACTAAACTAAAAGAGAAAAGAACATGAAATGGAAAAATTTTTTAAATCATAAAGAAATGAAGCAATAAAAAGGATTTGAGAACAAGCAACAGTGAAAGACAAAGAAACTCCAACATGCATATAACAGGAATCCCCGAAGGAGGAAACAACAGGAAAGAGAATAAATACTGCTAAAATACAAAATATTGGTAAAATACAAAAGATCTGGAAGAGCGCATCATCTGAGAAAATTAAGCCACAATGACCAACAACACTAAGACATATTCTGATAAAACTGATGGACTCTATAAAGAAAAAAGTACTTTGAACAACCAGGAAAAGAGACCAAGTCACTTATATGGAAGAGTATCTTCAATTTTAATAGCAATGCTTTGAGACGGAAAAAAATTAATTATCTCTTTAAGATACACATAGAAAATGTGAGTCTAGTGTTTTACACCCTAACAAACCAAACTCAATTAATATTGACATACAGAGACGACAGCAGGCAAGAACTCAGAGAGTATTGTTTCCACAAGTCTTTTCTGAGAACTCTACTACAGAAGGCACTTCAGACAACCAAAACGACTGAGGGATACACGGATACAAAGGTTGGTGGTGAGAATTAATATATATTTATTATGTATCATTACACTAAATGAACAGTATAAGAGGGAGATCATAACGTGTAATGGTTACATACTCTGACAACATAGACTAACTATTTTAAATCATGAAGTGAATAGACTGTTGGTAGAGTATGGTTACTTTGTGTGATATATGGGAAAACAAATGAGTAATTACATAATATTCTGGTTTTGTTATTCCTGGTTGTCCTTAAAGGCCAGAATTCTTGTTGTGGAAGAAAGGAGAATAAATGTTAGATAGAAAAGGTCCAGTAAAAACCCCTTAGCCCTGAATTTTTATTGGAATTAGGAGTATAATTCCAATATACTTAAAATTCCTATATGCCATATAATTCACAAGATAATACATATTTCCTAGTTCTGCCCACTAAAAAGGCCTAGAAAAGAATAACTAATCCATTAGCAAAGAGCATCCCTAGTACCTAATTTCCATTTCCCACAAAAAGAAATAAAGATTTCTTAGCAATATGGCTGATTCCAGACCTGGGGCAGGAAATGTACTAGGGAAACCTGGAACATTTCCTCATGGGGGATGGCTTGGAAACTGTCAAAGCACTAGGCTCAGAAGTCAACCTGGAGGGACTTCCACTGATCAAAGATGGGACAATGTTGGCATCACAACAGATAACTGTAACATTTTGAAACACATTAAATATATTTAAATCTATGAATTCAAAATAATACTAAAAAATAATTGGTCATCTAAGAACGATAGGAAACTAACTTCTTATTTTGAAAAGGGCTTTAGACCACACTGGGTAACCAAAAACAGTTGTTGAAGGGAAGCTCCTTTTATGCGTGCATGCCTGATGGTCAGTAGATCACAGCCAGGAAAGTGCTCTGTTACGTCTGAAACCCCGACCCAGAAACAGATCATTTACAAGTAGTTCAGAAAGAGGCTCCCCTTGAACATGAAATGAGTGATGGGGAAGGGCGTGGCCCCTTTCCAGCCACGCCCCATTTCCCAGGGAAGTTTCTCTTTATAGAAATATTTTAACTAATGAATATAAAGGAAGGAATGATAGAATTAAAACATCACCATCTTGGAACCTTTATTAAATTAATAGATCTATTCATTGAGCATCAGTGGCTGTTAACACAAAAAAGAAACAACCAGACTACGTGCCTACTCCTGATAGAACACAGTACTACCTACAAAGTAGGCTTTGCCAAAAAACTGAATCCAAACATACTCAAGCATCTAGATCCAACTACCAACTTACTGTAAATACAGAAGACAAAAAAACATGTTAGCAGCACCATGGAGATGGAATCAGCAAAATTCAGCCAAAAAACTCTACAGGTCCACAAACCCATTTTCTTTAAATGTAAGGAGAAAAGGGGCGACTGAGTGACTCAGTAGGTTGAGTGTCCAACTTCGGCTCAGGTCATGATCTCACAGTTCTTGAGTTCAAGCCCCCACATTGGGCTCTGTGCTGACAGCTTGGAGCCTGGAGCCTGGTTCAGATTCTGTATCTCTCTGTCTCTCTCTGTCCCTCCCCTGCTCACACTCTGTCTCCCTCTCTCTCTCAAAAATAAACATTAAAAAAAATTTTTTTTTAACAGACAAAAACCAAACCAAAATATTTACGGATGACCATTTGATTGACGAAACCATGAAGAAAAACCAAGGAAGTGGTTACAAGCCAAAATGGAGGTTCCTGGGGTGACCAGCTGTACTCAGTCAGTACAATTTTTGATCTCAGGGTTGTGAGTTCGAACCCCATGTTGGATAGAGAGATTACTTAAAAGTAAAATCTTTTAGGGGTGCCTGGGTGGCTCAGTCGGTTGAGTGTCCAACATTTGATTTTGGCTCAGGTCATGATCTTGCGGTTTGTGAGTTTGAGCCCCTCGTCAAGCTCCACGCTGACAGGGCAGAGCCTGCTTGGGATTCTCTCTCCCTCTCTCTCTGCCCCTCCTCCCCCGCCTCAAAATAAATAAATTAACATAAATAAATAAATAAATAATTCTTAAAAGATGGTGGGTTCCTTCTGAGAGGATGATAGGAAATAGGCCAAGTGATCAATAACGTTTTATTATTAACCTGGGTAGGAGTTATAAAAGTATTCACCTTAAAATCCTTTATAAGTTATAGATCATTTATTCTATTCTATTTCTATATATTTTACAACAAAGGCTGTAATAATTTGTTTTTCAATTTGTGTTTTTAAGAAACATATCATTAGATATAATTGAAACTAATTAGCTTTCTTCCTTTCTTTTCATGGTGTGGCATTACTGAAATAAAATTTCCTTTTCTCTGACTAGAAGACAATATGCAAGTAAGTAAATACATTACACCACCCTTTTATTACCTAATCCGTATCAGACAGCATAGGATTCCATTAAAAATCCATGTGAAAACAAGAAAAACCGACTACCGTTTGACTTCAGGGTAAAAGTTTGAGTTAGTGAATTAAATGTTATTTTCATCACTCTCTGGACATTAATGGATGCATCACTCTGGTGGGTGTCAGTCAACTTCTAAGAATACTATGGAACTGACAGGCAAACTGCAAACACCAGGTGACCTAACAGAAACCACTGTCTTACGTTGGCCCATCAGAAGCTAACTATCCAGGGGCACCTGGATGTCTCAGTTGGTTAAGCATGTGACTTCGGCTCAGGTCATGATCTCATCAAGTCCCAAGTCGGGCTCCGTCTGACAGCTCAGAGCCTGAAGACTGCTTCAGATTCTGTGTCTCCCTCACTCTCTGCACCTTCCCTGCTCGCGCTCTGTCTCTGTCTCTCAAAAATTAATAAACGTTAGGGAAAAAAAATTAAAAAAAAAAAAGAACCTGACTATCCAATTAGAACCGGCAGACACTGGTCCAGAAAAGTACACAGTAGGTCAGTACACAGTACTCAAGCTGCCCTAGGTTCACCCCGTCATGTGAACGTTTACAAATTCAACAGCGATGGCAAAGCCCCTCCACCTTTGCACAGCTACCCGTTCTTTGCTCACATTCACCCATCCAACAATCTCCCCCTGGCTTTCTTTCGGAATTTCTCTGTTTCTCGCCCATTTACAAGCAGCAATAAGGAACGGTGGATAAGAAATGTTTGCCTGAATGAAGTTCAGGCAAAATTGATGTGCTACTTCACAAGCATTGTTTCTGATTAATTTTAGTTCACAAAAGGTGTGAGAAGCCACCTAAAATGTCATCTGCCTGAGAAATAACAGTTAATGGCTCATAAAAAAGGAGGCCTCTACACTCAAGACATTTTCAGACTTACCGACTATTTTTTTACTGTAACTACTTTTCAGTAAAAATTACTTTTTCAAAATTACTTTTCAAAAATCTCAATTCTATGTATTACACTGTATACTGATCTATTTCACGTAAAAATCTGTCAGGAATTTTTTTTTAAGTAGGCTTCCTACCCAGCGTGGAGCCCAATGTGGGAATTGAACTCACGACCCTGAGATCAAGACTTGAGCGGAGATCGAGAGTCGGATGCTTAACTGACTGAGCCATGCAGGCGCCCCAAAACTGTCAGAAAATTTAACCTACAAAACGACAGAACATATATGCAGAGTCAGGAGCTACTCACTCATGTTTAAGGCAGCCATCCCTCCTTGCGGAGCTGCAGGGTAGACATTCGGTACGTTCGTGGTCATAAAATCTGCAATCTGCTGTAATGCCAACAGGCCTGTGGGATTCTTCCCCTTCTTAAATTGTTCCTGTATCATTGATTCCAACTCTTCGCAGAAAGCCTAATTAGAAGCAAATTACAACAGTGAGACACTATTTCTTTTCTGTTCCTTGGGAAGGCACAGGTAACTATCACATAGACCCGTTTGTTTGTTTTCATCCAGTGCTGGAAAAGTAAGTGGATATTCTCATATATTACTACTTGGAGCATAAACTGCTACATTCTTTCTAGAAAGTAATTTAAACAATACAAAAGCTTAAATCTTTGAACATTCTATTGCTGATAATCTTTTCTAAAGAAATAATCAAGACATGTCCAAAGAATTATTCATAGGAATGTTCATTCTATCATGAATGACAGACAGGAAAACGGGTGATGTTGACATTTTAGACAGTGGAGAACTGACTGAACACACTGGCCCACCTCACGACAGAATTCCCTGCACACATTCAACACAAGAGGCTGAGAAAAAGGACATAAAATTGTTCCTGATATACTTTTGATCGTGAAAAGGTTAGAAAGCAATGGAACCTTTTTCTGTAAGAGAAAATATGTATCTAAACATAGAAAAAGACTACATTAAATACATCAAAATGTTCATTACAATTATCTTAGTGATGGAATTTTTAGCAATTTTCATGTTGTACTTTGTGCTTCTCAGTATTTTCTTCAAAACAGATTTGTTTTCAAAATAGATTTTTTGAAATTACTTTTTAAAAGTTGAAAAAGGAACCCTAAAACATTTGTCCTTTATCAAATAATCCTAAATTTTTAAAAAAAATCCTAAATTAGGCAAAAGGATTAAATTGGGTGAATAGTGACTTTCATATAAAGTCACTACTGAAACAATACAGATTTATAGCTTTCCCAAACCGCAATAAAATAATTTTTTATATACCCTATAAGGAAATATCTTAATAAATAACATTTAATGTGAAAATGTGAACTCACTGAATCATTATCCACCCCTGATTTTAAATACTCTGAGGGCTTCTGGATGATTTTATATTAAAATATACTAAACTTTCTTCTAGTTTTCCACTGCCTCAATGTAAAGCTGAAAAGATATATTGCCAAGGGACAGTCTAAATAGAACTATCACTTGCAGGAAGCAAGCAACAAACAAACATACCACATTTAATGTAATGGTATAAAAGAACGTCAAGAACCAAGAGCTGCTGGAGGAGCCCCTATTTACTGTATCATGAGAAATAATGTCACAGATCGTATTCTGTGGTAGTCAAGGAAGGAGGGAAAAGCTGACAGGTGCTCTGAGTAAGAAACAGAACTAAATCCACAGAACTCTGTCATCAATGCAGAATGTAAGACACAGACAGATACGCACAGATACAGACGATGAGATACAGACAGATGCAGACAGCCTCTACCAAACATCCCAGAGTGTGCTGGCTGGCCACAGAGGAAGCAAAAATTGCATAAAACAAGCTCCCTGCCCTCACAGGCCCTCAATCTGAAAAACCAAACAATCTATTTCCACAGTTTCCAAATCCACAGACATATGTGCAGGAAGCTCAATTCAACATATAGGTACCACATATGTACACGCACGACATCACAACTCAGCACGTGTACCCAGCACAACACACAGAAGTATCAGGTGCTGTTCTAGGTACTGAGATTATACACATAGAAAAAATGGTTCTTGCCATCAAGGAACTTAAAGCTTAGCAAATACAACACAAAAAGAAGACCGCAGGGCGAGAGGCCCTTTGTGTCAATAGCATCCCAGATGACTTACACGTGCAGTAAGGAGCAGAGCTTAGCGGTGACCAGTGAGGGCCGGGAGCCACCTGTCTGGATCCCAGAATCTAGCTCCAGCCAGCAGTCACCGGCCAATGACCTTGTGTGCTTCCTTGGTGCTACATCCACACCTGACTTCTCTGCTTCCAGACCACCTCTCCTCCAATGCCCCTGTCATCCAACTCACCTCAGCCTCCCCTGTCCACGATCATGCCCTGGACATGCTCTTTCCTAGGAACTGCGCCCCTCTTCAGTGTCAGAGCCAAGCATGGGTTCTCCAAACACCGCCCCCCCCCCCCCCCCGCCAGCATCCAGCTCACCCTTCTCTTCAATGCTGTCATGACCCTAACACCTTTCTGCCATCCCTTACCTTTCCTGAGTCCTGACCTCCCTCACCCAACTTAGACCCTTGGTTTAACATTATAATCATTCCCTTGCTCACACCTTCAACTCTCCACCATTTCACCCAACCAAATCCTAATCCTGGTTAAGTTCAACCCTTCACTCTTTCTATTCATGCTGCTCAAATGAGTAGAGAGGCTGGAGGGAGGGGAAAAAAAAAAAAAAAACCCAGACCATGCTATGTTGTCTCACTATGAATTCCTGACCCTGACCTGATGCGCCCTTCACATTAACCCAGCAACAGCCCATCCCCTCACCCACTCTCTCCTCACACCCCCTGCACAATGCCCTGGCCGCATTCTCAGCAGGTGGCTCCACTTACTATTCCCTGACAAGAGAGAACCAGCCTCAAGTGTGTGCTCAAGCTCCCTGTGGCATCTGTCCAACTACCAGCATCCACGGCCATGGCAAGGCCTTTCCCACTCCCCTCACTGACTCAACTCTCCGTGCGCCTAAAACCAGACACCAGCACCAGTGCGTTACTAGAAAGCAATTCTAGGCTTTCGACTTCTGTCCTCTGTTCCAGGGTCCCACACTGCATTCAGGTTGGTAACAGCCGATGCTTACTGTGCTCTAGACAACCTGTGGATGGGGGCTTGCTCAGTCCCCAGGGCCTGCACATGATGTGCTGGAAGTTTCCTTTCTGCACTCTACCCCTGGGGACTTGTACTTAGTTTCTTGCGGCTTTTACATGAGAAACTGCTCAAGCCAAAAGTCTAAATGTTTTCCTGATTCCTTTCTTTTTTCTTACCACCTCTTCCTCACCAGCCATCAGCAAGTCCTATGTATCCTACCTTCAAAATAAAACGCAAAACTTACCACCACCTCCTGCTTGGAAGACAGCTTTCTCCCTTACCCCATATTTTTTTTTTTTTTTAATGTAGGCTCCACACCCTACGTGGCTCTTGAACTCATGGCCCTGTGATTAAGTGTCGTGAGCTTTACTGACTGAGCCTTCCAGGCACCCCTACAATTACTTTTTCTTTTTTTTAAATATGTGTGTGTGTGTTTAAGTTTATAATTTACTTAGAGAGAGAGAGAGAGAGAGAGAGAGAGAGAGAGAGAGAGAATTCCAAGCAGGCTCCACACTATCAGCACGGAGCCTGATGTGGGGCTTGATCCCACGAACCATGAGATCATGACCTGAGCTGAAATCGCTTAACCGACTGAGCCACCAAGGTGCCCCTATAATACTCATTCCATACAAAACCCAGAATAACTTCTTTAAAAACCAAATAGTGGGGCGCCTGGGTGGCGCAGTCGGTTAAGCGTCCGACTTCAGCCAGGTCACGATCTCACGGTCCGTGAGTTCGAGCCCCGCGTCAGGCTCTGGGCTGATGGCTCGGAGCCTGGAGCCTGTTTCCGATTCTGTGTCTCCCTCTCTCTCTGCCCCTCCCCCGTTCATGCTCTGTCTCTGTCTGTCCCAAAAATAAATAAAAACGTTGAAAAAAAAATTTAAAAAAAAAAAAAAAAAAAAAAAAAACAAAACCAAATAGTGTCATTCCTGTCTGCAGCCCTCCAATGACTCTCTCCTGTACTCTGAACACAAAACAAACTCCTGATGTGAGCTTACACAGCTTTCCAGGACCTGCCCCTCCCTGTTGCCTCCTGTGCTTAGACCACACTGGTGCCTTCTGACTCTCCAAGCCCACAGAGCACACCCCTGGCTATCCTAGGAATTTCATATCAGCTGCCCCTCAAGCTGGAAGGCTGCCCCCACCCCCACCCCCACCACCCCTGCATGGCCGGCTCCTTCCAGTCATTCAGACTCAGGTGAGACCTCCCTTTCTCAGAGAGACCTGTTCTAACCACTCAATCTAATCACCCCACTGCTTCCTGCACCACACTTCTCTTTGTTGTTTCTTGTTCACCTCCTTCGAGGGGAGTGTGAAGTCCTCTCCCTGACCTGGGTGCTCACACAGGGTGTGACACACATCAAATTTCACCAAGCTGTACACTTGAGATTTCTGTGCATTACTCTAAGTTATGCGTCAACAATAAGCAAACAGTAATAACGGCCAAACAAATAGAATCTGTTAGAATCGGAGACCTTTTTTGTCCTGTTTACCGCTAACTCCTTAGGTTCCTTGAACAGCTGTATGCTGCTGAGACAATCAACATTAAAAAAAATTCAATGACTACCTGCCAAATGATACCTCAAAGTATTAGGGCATCAAACAAGATGAGAAGGATAAAAAGGAATAAAGCATATACAAGGGCAGCAGCATCAACATGAGGAACAATAAGACAGAACTACTTTACGTGGAGACGCAAGCACAAGACGCAGAGTTGGGCGCGCTTCCCACTCTCAGTGCTGACGTAACTGAAGGGAAACCCAATCAATGATCAGGCGCAGGGTAAGGCCCAGTAAGTGCCCAGCGCTAAGCTAGGTCTGGAGGAAAGGGCCCTTTTTAAAGGGTCCTGAAATAAACTGACTCTCTGGAGAAGTAGTAAGAGAGTGAAAAAGAGAAGGAAAGCACCTCCCCTCCTTGAGGACACTGAAGAGTTCTCATTTATTTTGACTGATAACATGAACTAGACAAAATTCTTTCAAAAGCCTTGCACGTACATGCGAGGCACTGATTTCCTGTGTGAAACACATGGACCCGGACACACACAACACAGCTAAGAGCAGACGCATCAGAGGAGGAGGAGGAGGAGGAGGAGGAGGAGGAGGTAGAGGAGGAGGGAGGAGGTAGAGGAGGAGGAGGAGGAGGAGGAGGAGGAGGAGGAGGAGGAGGAGAAAGAGGAGGAGGAGGAGGAGGAGGAGGAGGAGAAAGAGGAGGAGGAGGAGGAGGAGGAGGAGGAGGAGAAAGAGGAGGAGGAGGAGGAGGAGGAGGAGGAGGAGGAGGAGGAGAAAGAGGAGGAGGAGGAGAAAGAGGAGGAGGAGGAGGAGTGCACTGGTTCAGAGAGAAGGCTTCTCTTACAGGACTCTGCAGGATCATAGACACCCTCTTTTTCTGCTCCATCATATTGAAGTCCTGGCGAAGGTCCGGTGCCATGTTCCTCTCTCGCAAGTACTCCGGGTTGTTCTCATCCACCCTGTCGAAGTACCTCTCCTTGTGAGGCGCTGTGGTCGGGGGTGGCGAGGTCACCACCGCAGCCCGCGTGTCACCGTTCATCGTACAGTCTTTCTCGGCTCCTACAGAATCAACACACAAGACAGCGTTGTGTTGGAGTCAACGTCCAATAGCATTTCACAGCCAGCAGCCAGCCTGACAAACCCAGCCTCCAGCGTGACAGGGCTGTGACCAATGGAGTCAGAGCCACAGCGTGTGAGGCTTCTTTGTGGCCTGAAGCACACGGTGCATCAGCCACCTCCTGCCCCTTCTACCAACCCAAGGCCAAGGGCGTCTGTCCTTGCCATTGTTCCTCACACACAACAGAACAATCTCACAAAGCTATTAAGCCCTCTGTCAAAGTGAAAAAGAACTCGATATTCAACTGTGACAAGACGGTTTAAGTCATGATGTTGTCCCACCCAGACAGGACCTACCAACAGCAGAGTTCATTTCTGGAGAAATATGATTTATGGTATTTTTCCAAGATTATGTCAGTACTGATTTTGCAAAGGATTTTCCAAACACATCAATAAGAAGCTGCTCACACATCTGTATTCATGCAAATGGGAAATACTCCTCATCAACATCACCTTTTCAGTTCAAAGAACGGCAGGTCCTGAAAATGTCAACGTGCCCTAACTTGTGACTAACCTAAAAGATGCCCAAATGACTCAAATTTAAAAATCTGTTATTATAGCTACTTATTTACACTTTTTAATCCCAATCTTTTTATCTGAAATGATGTTCAAATACTAAATTATATTCTTTAACTACTAAATCTCTAGACAACACCCTTTACTAATCAACTAGTTTAATTACTATTGTTCGTATAAGACACTGAATGACAGCTTCAACTACATATATGCAGTATTTACTGAGCACATATTATGTCTAGCCATTGTGCTAGGCACAAAAATTAATCAGACACTGTCCTCACCTTGGGGAAGCTGGAGTCACAAACTGAGAGAGGAGGCACTGATTCAGAAGTCATCAGCACCGGGACAGCAGTTAAAGCCGGAGAGAAGGGGACACTGGCTAGCAGAACACAACGTGAGAACAAGGGGCAGAACCAGCACCTAGAATAGTTCCCAACATAGAGCTGTATATAAATAAAAGTTTTTGAATAAATTAAGAACAAGAAGGAAAGGAAACAGAGACAGGGTGAAAAACAGACTCAGGGGCCACAGGCAGAATGTGAATCGTGAGTGGACAACAGCTCCTCAAGCCACACGGGATAAGCAAGGTAGAGATTTCGAAGTTGATTAAATTAGCAACTGAAATGTAATTGGTGCCCCTTCCTTACACACTACACACAAAATTCATCCCAAATGGAACACAGACGTAAATGTAACAGCAAAATCTATAAAATTCCTAGAAGAAAACACAAGAGTAAATCCATGAGACATCAGGTTAGGCAAAGTTTTATGGCACCGAAAGGACAAGCAACAAAAAGAAAAAAAGAGATGGATTGGACTTCCACAAACTTAAAAATGTTTGTGCTTCAAAGGACACATAAGAAAGTAAAAAGAGAGCCCACAGAATGGGAGAAAATATTTGAAAATCATGTATCTGGGAAGAGATTTGCATCCAGAATATATAAAGAACTCTTACAATGTAATAAAATAACAATAAAAAAACTTGAGAATTATCAAGTGACCTCAGTAGATACCCCAAAGAGCACAAGAACTGAGCAGCTGAAAGGGCCTAAATTCTTGATCCACAAAATCATGAGCTATGGATAATAAGATAATTATTTTAAGCTGCAAAGTCCCAGGACAGCTTGTTACTGAAATAATGGTGCTCAGGGGAAAGAGAGGGTGTATTCCAGACACTGGTTTTCACTTGTACGTGATCCTCTCAACTTCCCTATTTGGTTTTGTGGTTGTGTTTGTTTTTTTTTATTTTAAAGATTCTATTTTTAAGTCATCTCTATGCCCAACATGGGGCTTGAACTTACAGCCCCAAGATCAAGAGTCACAAGCTCCACCGACCTAGCCAGGCAGGCGCCCTTCCCTATTTGTTGATACATCACTGTTTTCCTCACTTCACAGATGAGGGAACTCAGCTACTCAACAGAGAAGGCGCAGGGCTGGGATTCAAAGTGCAGGTCATCTGCTGCAGAGCTTTTGTTCTTAACCTGTAAGCCATACTGTAAATAATGAGGATGACAGTGGGAGGGGACAGAGGCAGCAGTGGGGGGGAGAAGGTCCCCAAAGGGATGAGAAGGAATGAAATCAATGGCCTGAGATGCTACATTGCTACATGTCTCGTAAGTCAGACCAATGCCACTGACTTTGGACTGCAATGTGAATAGCAAGGCTTTTTTTTTCTTTTAAACATTTATTTATTTTTGAGAGACAGAGCGTGAGCGGGGTAGGGGCAGAGAGAGAGAGGGAGACACAGAATCGGAAGCAGGCTCCAGGCTCTGAGCTGTCAGCACAGAGCCCAGCACGGGGCTCAAACCCACGAATTATGAGATCACGACCTGAGCCGAAGTCAGACGCTTAACCGACTGAGCCACCCAGGTGCCCCTGATTAGCAAGGCTTTAAAGAAAAGTTTATATAAAAAAATATCTTACGGTATCAACAGCCAAAGAATCAGTTGGAGAAAACCTTTTTTTTTTTTTAATAGAGATCAATTTAAATATTGTTCTTCTGAAACCTAAAGATAGGACAGAAATAATATATGCTTAAAGTGACACATTTCAAGGACTCAAAGACAAGGTATAAAAACAATCAGGGACTAAAAGTCCACACAGAATAAATAAACCCAGGACCTGAATGTAGTCTTTAAAACTTACTCTTCTCTAAACATATCTCATAAATTTTAGTTTAATCTGTTTACTTTAACCTAGTTTGTTCTAAAATAATGATGCAAAGAATAAAATAACGGTTGTCTAATGTTTCTTCATTAGATGTAAATGAAGCTGAACATTCTGAGCCAATGAAACAAAGGTTCTATATCAAGGATAAAAGAGAGAGGAAGAAGAAGAATATGCAGTATTGTTACTTCTCTATTACTGAGTCCCAATTGGAAGACATTTTCACCAATTAATAAGGACACAGGCAACATTTTAGAGGCAACCATCGCTGGTTCTTGGTTCCCAGAGCTGACTCACAGAATCTCTGAAACACTTGTTAAAGATAAGGCAGAGATTGCGCTCTTTTTATTACAAATTGCCATGTGAATGGGATAAGACGCAGAGTGCAGACTAGATATGCATGTGTTCCTTTCCTTCAATAAGGAAGTCTATAAATTTAAATCAAAACCGAAGTATACATATTCTGAGCCTACTAATCAAGAATAAACATAATTCCATTTTTAAAGCACAAAGCTATATTTACTTTTTGTCAATTGTGTACTCAAGTTTCATGAGCTTAGTTTTTAGGAGCATGTTAAGACAGCAAATTTTTCTAGGAAGATCTCCAAAACTAAGTTATTAATCCAAATTTTTAAAAAAGAAATGGGGAAATACAGATGCAAAAAAATTTCTGGCAACATTAGAGTATTTTAAAATAATTTAAAAGGTAGTAACAAGCTCACTAGTTGTTAATGTCTAACAGTACATGAATGGTCATAACATAAATATTAAAGTCTGCTCAATACAGTATTACAAAACTATAGATTCTTTGGCATAGCATACATAAGAGATTATACCATATAAGTGAAAAACTATAAATAATTTTTCTATTCTATTCCATAATATTATCAATACTGTAATTATGACTACACAGACAAGATGACACAGTAGCACATGAGCTGTACTAAAGCTGAATAAATTGATAAAAGACAAGAATGGATCAGCATTTCTCCATCTCAATATTCTATAAAGTTGCTCTAATTTCACCCATGTAAAAACGTTAAGATTTCACTAACCTTAGTATGTTGATACTTAAAATAAACGAAATCTCTGGGAACAATCCATTCAAATACACAAATGCACTCAACAGAACCCAAAGGTCTGGATGAGCCTTGACTACCAAGCTTGGCTTGCCCACGTGACATCTCGCACCCACCCCCTGCCCATGTCACTCCTGGACACGCAACTACCTCCTAATTAGTTTCTCTACTTCCTGTCTCCCAATAATCCCCACACCAATCCATTCCCCCAGCGAAACCAAGGAGTTTAAAAATGTCTGATCATAGCACTCACTCTCCTGCTTAAAACCTGATGGCTAACAATAGGTCTTTAGCTGAATCCTGATCTAAATCTAAAAATGACATATGAAACAATAAGACGTCTGAACATGAACCAGTCTTGGATGGCATGAAGACATTATTGTTAAAATTTTTAGGTATGATCTTATTATGGTTATATTAGCTATATAAGACACACACACAGAAATACTTATGGATGAAATAACATGGTATCTGGAATTCGCCTAAAGCTTCTCTGGGGGTGGGAGGGAGGAAGAGTAAGGCTTACACAAAACAGGTAAGACTGGCCATGAGCCGGTAACTGTCGAAGCTGGATGAAGGATAAAGCAGGATTCACTATATATTCTGTATGGTCCGAAAGGCTCCATAATTTTCCTTCCTCTTAGAATAAAGCACGTCTCAAAACCCCTTACATAAGCTGGTCCCTGCCTGCCTTCAGATGAACACATTTCAGCAAGTTCTTTCACACGGATATCACTGATACTGGGATGAAAAGACATTTTAAGATTAACACCCCTTGTCTAATGTCCCATAAGACACCACTCTGCCTCATACATTATTTACTGATATGGAAATGACTTAAGTATGCCCTGGAATATTCTTTCTTACCAAAGGTATTCTAGCCCAGAATGATCCATCTTGATATATAACTAAACCTTAGATCTGAAACCAGACAGATTTTTGCTTCTCTAAAATAGCTATGAGATCGTTCTAAAGCTTGTGGGCAGATTCAGTTACTTCTTGGCATCTCCCTTCCGGCACAGATATTTCGCTAATGGCTACCTAGTCTGACCATTCACTGAATTTATCTCTGAATCCCTAAAGGCAGAACACTCAAACCAAAGGCTGAAACAAGAAGGTGGCCATTAACAAAATTCTCGGGATAAAGCGTGTGCTAGAAGGTCATGTCAGTTCCTAATTATTCTTAAAACATTTCTCAGGAACCATGACTGCCAGGTGATAATGAACTTCTCCATGGAAAGTAAACCAGGAGGTATCAAAAATGCTCATGTGGTGATAAAAGTGGTACTTTCTGCAGGTGTCCTTGGCCATCTGACACCTAACTCCAGACAGCCTTTGGAACTGTCAACAGGAGAACAAGAAAAGAAGTGACCTCTGCAGTATCTCCCTTTATTTCTGTTATCTCCTAGTGCTTAACAGATCTCCACTACAGCTACTTTCCCCATTATGTGTGAGGCACCAGAGATAAAAAGTTAGAAAATGAGTAGATGAGAGACAAATAAATGTAATCAAACACTCTTGATGCCATGACAGAAACCTACTTACGTATCAGCGAGGGAGAAGTGCCCAACGGTGGGAGGTAAAAAGAGCAGCGAAGGTGTTAGGGGTGGAACTGTATCCCTGCAAAATTCATTGTTTTTTCATTTTTTTGGAAATTAGGGTCACTGTAGATGTAATTAGGTAAGACGAGGTCACAGTGAAATAGTATGGATCCCTAATTCAATATGACTGGTGTCCTTATAAAAAGAGGACATTTAGATACAGACTCGAATATAGGAAGAACGCCGTGTGAGGAAGGTAGGGGTCAGCTGAGGTGACGCATCTACAAGCCAAGGAACAGCAAAGACTGCCAGAAAGTCACAAGCAGCTAGTGGAAAAGCCTGGAACAGATTCATCTTCATGGCCTCAGAAGGAACCAACCCTACCGACACCTTGATCTTGCATTTTTGGCCTCCAGAACTGAGACACAATGAATTTCTGTTGTTTGAGTCACCCAGGCAATGGTACTTTGTGACGGCAGCCCCAAGAAACCGATACAGAGGGCTGTCTGGAAAGCTTCACAGAAGAGATGCATTTAGAGCTAAGGAGTTGCTTCCAGGAGGCTCGGGGCAGGTAGCAGTCACCTGGTGAACGGGTATCTACTGAGCTTTAAAGACAGCAGCAGAGACAGCACAGTGAGCGAGCGGTCAACCACCCCCACTCTCACGCGTCATGCCTGGCACCCCACAGGACGGTGCTGAAGGAGCCTTTAATGACCTACCTGAACTGTTCTCTCTTCCAAACCTTCCAGCCCCACTCTCTGTCAGGATCCAACTCAAATATATCCTGCTCTGTGAAGTGTTCCCAAGCCTCTGAGCTTGGCACTTGGCCTCCAGGGCTCCAAGGAACTTTACACTCACCTCTGTTCGGCCACTTTCAAACAGGACCAAATTATCTGTATGAGTGCTTGCTCCATCACCAGTCTGTGGGCCCATAAAGAACAGAGACACTCAATCTCTAGTTCACTTTTGTAAACAAGCCCTGGGAGAGTGTTTTGCATACAGTAGGGACTCAAGAGAGACCCTGTTTGTTCTTGCAGTAGAGTATCTGCTACAAGAGACACCCTAACTTCTCGGGAAGGGCTCTGTGAGGTTTGTGCCCAGAATGAAACTGCATCATCAGGACACACTCAATGGAACAGGTGGCAGAATCGCCCCCCAACAAAACAAGAACAAAACACGTAGCTGTGAGAAGTGACGGAGATGTGAATCTGATTGTGAGAATCATTTCACAGCGTTTACACATATCAAGTCATCACACTGTACACTTTAAATATATCACAGTTTTGAGGGGCACCTGGGTGGCTCAGTCAGTTAAGCGTCCAACTCTTGACTTCAGCTCAGGTCATGATCTCGAGGTTCATGAGTTTGATCCCCCACGTCGGGGGGCGCTGACAGCGCAGAGCCTGCTTGGGATTCTCCCTCTCCCTCTGTCTCTCTGCCCTCCCCAACTTGTGTGCGCTCTCTCACTCTCTCTCTCTCAAAAAAAAAAACTTTAAAAAATAAATGTATTACAATGTTGTCAATTATATTTCAATAAATCCACAGGGGAAAAAAGCTTTAAAAAAAATGTGTACTCTTTGCTGGAAAAAGTGACAGCATTTTTTTTTTAAGTTTATTTATTTATTTTGAAAGAGAGAGAGAGAGAGAGAGAGAGATCAAGCAGGGGGAGGGGCAGAGAGAGGGGGAAAGAGAGAGAGAATCCCAAGCAGGCTCTGCATTGTCAGCACAGAGCCTAACTCAAGGCTCCAACTCATGAACCAAGAGGTTGTGACCTGAGCTGAAACCGGGAGCCGGTTGCTTAACCAACTGAGCCACCCAGGCACCCCCAAAGAGTGACAAGCTTTTAAACAGGAGGAGCGGACACTGATGGCTAAGCTCAGACCAAAGGGCTGGGACAGTGCTGCGTGGATAGTCCACACCCTGTCCAGCGCCTGGGCTGGGAAAGCAGAAGAGACACAAAAACCATGGCCAAAAATTCATGATAAGTTCTTAGAAACCTACAAGTCTGGAAGGGGTGCTATGCCAGTCAAAAGAGGAGTCCCTAATACCGACTGGCAGGAGGGAGTCCAACATTGGAGCCCTCTCCCAAATCAAACAGAACACAACCAGAATCAGTTAGAAGCCCTCACTGCTCACAGTACCAGCCTCTTTCTCCACCTCCCCTCGAGGGCAAACACCCACCTTCTGTGTAAGATTCTTCTTCACAGGTTCAGGCTGAGTGTCCTGCCCTGCTTGGGGCCTCAAAGCTAAGTACAAGCCTTTAATTACTCTGATCGGATCATTTCTATTCCTGTGTCTCCGGATGTTCCCTTGCCGATGAAACTGCTCCAAAGTCCCCTTTAAAATAATCGCTGCTTACTATTCGGTTAAGTGCTGATTTAAAACTCAGTTGTATACGCATTAACTCATGTTTTCCCACAGATAAAATAACTGAGGCACAAAGCAGTGAAGCAGCCAACACGAGGGGTAGCATCTGAACTCCAGCTGCCTGGCTCCAAAGCGCCTGCTCCTAACAACACCATACACTAACCTCCCCACCCGTATGTTGTCCCAGCACAGATCCAATTAGAAAAGAAAGAAAAAATAAAAAGTCAAACTGAATCAAAACAATGCTTCCCAGCCTTGTGGCCCACACTTATGCTCCTTTTAATCAGGACATGATAACCTGGGTGGGTCCTCTTATGTCCTCTCTCCCTTAGGATGAATGGTTAATTAACAAGTCCCCAGCCTAAATCTTCCACAGTTTAGTTTTTGCATTCAGTCATGTATCTGCTGTTGTTCTTTTAACTGTTTTTTTTTTTTAAAGATTTCTCTCTTTTTTAATGTTTATTCATTTGCGGTGGGGGGGGGGGGGAGAGAGCTAGCAGGGAAGAGGGGCAGAGAATCTTAAGCAGGCCCCATGCTCAGCATGGAGCTCGACAAGGGGCTCAATCCCACCACTGTGAGATCATGACCTGCCAAAATCAAGAGTCAGACGCTTAACCGACTGAGCCGCCCGGGCGCCCCTAACTACAGTTTTTTAATCAACCCTATGGTGTACTATCACAGAGTCGAGTTGCTTGTTTAAGGGTGCATAGCCATAAATGGAAAAGCAAGAATTTGGAAATAAGACTACAGTTTGGAGCCTGTCCACATGTGCTGGCGACAGGACCCTCCAGTCCAGGGGTTAGTGCGAGGCGGTGGACAAGCCCCTGGGTCAGACCCCAGTGGTCAGTCCCACTACTTCCACTGCGGAACTTCAACAAGGACCAAGTCTTCATCCATAAAGTAGAAATATCTCCCTAACGTAATGAATCAAATGAGACAATGCAGCCTAGAGCACCTTGGGGGAAAAAATGAGAAAATGCTTTAGAGAAATAATTATTTCTAGGACTCTCAAACTCCACACCTAATTGCTCTCAATCCAGCTGAGGAGAATACAACTAGGAAATGCAAGGGACGTAGGAGAGAGCCCAGCGCAGGAACTTTATGGCAGCGTGCCAAAGGCCCCTGCAGAGCACCAAGCTCCCACCCAGCTCTGTCCACTTAACAACCCATTTGCAGGTGAAAAACGGACTCTGAGTTTCAAGTTCCTGAGGCCTCAAGATGAATAAAGGGCCAAGTCAGGCCACGGACCCAAGACCACTCGCTCCAAACGCCAAGCTCATCCCTCAACTGCTGTACAAGAAGTCGAAAGTGGAACACTGGCCAAGAGCAGGAAAGCAGGGCACTCTCTCCCCACCATTTAGCACAGAACAGACCTGAAGATCGGTTAAGTGCATGGACGGTGAAGAAATACAAAGTCATCCTCCATTGCTGATTTCACAAAATTTCCTTTCGTCCAGAAAAATTATAAAGTGACATCCAGCACTTTCAGATGGCACATGAGCTCATATTGATCAGTTTACTCTCAAACAAGGGCTTTTCTTTTTTTTTTTTTTTTTTTAAGATTCTATTTTTTGAGTAATCTCTATCCCCAACATGGGGCTCAAACTCAGAACCCCAAGATCAAGAGTTGTAAGTTCCACCCACTGAGCCAGCTAGGCGCCCCAAACAAATGTTTTTCAAGAAAAAATTCCACATGGCATGCCTGAGTGGCTCAGTGGGTTGAGCTTCCGACTTTGGCTCAGGTCATGATCTCACAGTTCGTGGGTTCGAGCCCCGCATCAGGCTCTGTGCTGACAGCTCAGAGTCTGGAGCCTGCTTCGGATTCTGTGTCTCCCTCCCTGTTCCTCCCCTGCTCACACTCTGTCTCTAAAAAATAAACAAATGTTTAAAATTTTTTAATTAAAAAAAAAGAAAGAAAGAAAAGAAAAAAAGTTCCACAAAGGAAACTGCAATTCAGATTTCAAGAGAGGAATCTGGGAGAAAAAACTTTACATATGGTACCTCACAATTCAACAAATAACCCCCACTCCACGGGACAGTCTCCATTGCCATTACTCTACTGATCCACACATTCTAAGCCACATGCCCTGAACCACCATATATAATCAAGGGCATAACTCAACTTCATCCTCCGATAGTGCCAACGACTTTCTCTATTTTTGCTCCTTCACGATCCCATTACTGTCCTTCAATTACTATTTTTAGTTTTCACTCTATTTTTACTGAAGCAATGGACTCTTCCAAAATTTACTGTTTTACTGAAACAAGACTCTTCCTGGATTTCATTCTATGAGAGTGGCTTACAAAGTAAGGGTCTGAGCTGGATTTCTGTTTCTTTTTCTGGGGGGAGGGAGAAGGTGAGGAAGTCTGGCAGGGTCATACAGAAGATTAAAAATACTGACCACAAAAACAAACAGTTTTCAGAATGTAATGGTCAGTCACTAAATGTTCCCATTTGTGAAGTAACTGGTTCCTGTGGAAGACAAATGCTAAACAGAAGCTTTGAAGATAGTCAACCAGGGCTAAAAGACGGAGGGCACGTTGCCAAGTGCACTAAGAAATGCATATTCCACACACGCGAAGGTCGAGCTGCAGGCTCCTTTATTAACTCTGGGACTTCTGAAAACAGGGCCAGGTTTTTCTCTTTGGAGCTGGTCAGGAAGTACTTAAAATCACAAGCATAAGCCTAAGTAAAATTCTGCCAAAAGTATATTCTCTGAAAAGTAACTATGCCTGCTGACGGAGAACGAAAACCCTTTTATGCTATACTTATGAGCACACAAGTTTTTCGATGGTCTAGTTCTCACAAAAATAAGGATATACTGTCAGGTGCAAAAAGCAAAATACAAAGAATGATATATGTGTGGTGGCTTTTCATGAGGGAGAGGAGGGGTAAGAAAAATACCTGTACTTGCTTGTATTTGCATAAAGAAATGAAAGAAGAATATACAAGAAACTTAAAATGGTGGTTTTCTTGTGAGAAGTGAGAAGGATCTGGATAGATGGAGGACAGAGATGGCCAGGAGAGTCTTTACTGTTCAGATAGATAGATAGATAGATAGATAGATAGATAGATAGATTTTTTTTTTTTAAGTGTAATTTATAGGGGCATCTGGATGGCTCAGTCAGTTAAGCGTCTGACTTCGGCTCAGGTCATGATCTCATGGTTCGTGGGTTCGAGCCCCACATCAGGCTCTGTGCTGACAGCTCGGGGCCTGGAGCCTGCTTCGGATTCTGTGTCTCCCTCTCTGCCCGCCCTCCCCCACCTTGCACTCTATCTCTTGCTTTCAAAAATAAACATTTAAAATAATTTTTTTAATAAAGTATAATTTATTAAAAAAAGAAAAATTTTAAGACACAACACCATGAAGAACATAAATAATAAGCATCACTGAAGGTATAAAATGAACAGAATACACAGGACATTGTATTTCCAGCAGCGTGATGATACCAAACATTTGTTTACAGCTTATAGTTCAATATATATTGTTAGATGTTTTAGTAGGGTGGCCCTTTCCTGATTTTACAGGTGATAAAATGTAGGTGCTAAGAGACTGTCTCATCCTAAGTAGAGACTGCAAGAGTTGATAATGCAGAAGGTTAAACGAGCCCCTCCCAGTCTCTCCTCCAAAATGATTCTGTTCATATCAGAATCATTTATAACCCAATATTTTTTACATCAGTAGTGGCTGGTTAAAACGGGAGTATTTATTTAAACCCACATTGGCTCTAGTTTGCAGCCATGACTTCCATCTTGCCAAAAGCACTGGAGTTCCCGCCCTACAAGTTACCAAAGGTCACTTCCTTCTCTAAGGAAGCAAATAGAATGCTCTTCAGTGTTAGAGAATGACAGACAAGGCTTAGCGCTAAAGAACAGGCCACTAATCGCACTGGCCTTGAAGTCTGTCGCTATTAGGGGACATGGTCCAGCTTGCTAATGGGGAGAGACAGACCAGGCTTTATGAATTTTCGTGGTCTAACAGCATCTCGCCCTGCTGTCTGGGGCACAGGAGGTCATCCTTAAGTGTGTTAACCTGAGGAGTTAGTAGGCAGCACAGCAGACATGAGGACCTTACAGCCTTTCTGACTCAATGTTGTAAAGGTCTCCGCAGTAGACCCCTTAACTCTGACCCCTTTGTTTTATAAAATTTTTTTTTGTTTATTCATTTTTGAGAGACAGAGGGAAACCGAGCATGAATGGGGGGAGGGGCAGAGAGACAGAGGGAGACACACAATCTGAAGCAGGCTCCAGGCTCCGAGCTGTCAGCACAGAGCCCGACGCGGGGCTCAAACTCACGAACCGTGAGATCATGACCTGACCTCAGTCAACCAACTGAGCCACCCAGGTGCCCCTGACCCCTTCATTTTAAAAGCAGGAAACCTGAGGATCAGAAAAGTAGAAGACTCGGCACACAGGGAATCACTGGCAGAGAGCAGCAGCCTAGTGTATGTCTAGAGTCAATCAAGGCCAAGTGAGAGTTACGAATTGTGTAATCCTGGACAAGCTGCTTTAACTTCTCTCTGGGACTCAGTTTCCTCATCTATAAACTGGATGTGGTGATGGAAACCTTGAGGGATATTGTAAGAATCCAAAATGCTGTCTGGAGAGCATTTAGCAGTGTTTGGCAGACAGGGCACGCACATTAACAAGCAGCTATGATCACTGGACTCACCTGGGACACACATGTACACACATAATTTATTTCTCATTATCACTATCACTATGTTAACATCCAAAAACCTCTGAAGTCTTTAAAAATTCTGGTTGATATCTGAAAGGGGAAATTACGAAAAGCCTTAATAACCATAAACCAAAAAGAGGTCAAAACCAAATTCAGACAAAGGAAAATTATGCCTCAAACTGCATACCCTCATCAGTTTTTACTTTGCAAAATGGTGCCATTTCAATAGACAAGACATTACTGCAGTGGAGGGGACAATCCCAACTTGAAAAGGCTCTGCACTTAGCCCGCAGACAGAAGTGACAGACCCTGGCAGAGGGGCCAGGCAGTTGGCACGATGAGTAAGTGGCATGGTGCATTCGAAGGGGAGAAGTGCTACGGGAGGGGGCCAAGAGGACAAGGAGGTGGGGAGCAGGTCCAACATCAAGGAGGAGGGCGGAAGAGGACTCTGGGGAAGGTGACATCACCCTCACCATAATGGTGAGGGCATCCAGACACTCCAGGCACAGGGACAGCCAGAGCCAAGGCCAGGAATGAGGACCGGCATTTGCCTGGGGATAAAACAGAGTCTGTTTCTCATCATTTTCTTTAAGCACTAAAATATTTCCTTTACATTCTGGTAAATAAGCAAACAAAGATACGAAAAGGTCCACTCAACCCTAACTTGTCCCAAACAGGACTCTTAATCTTCCCCTAGTCTTCTCTCCCTGCTTCTACCCTCAAACTCCTGTAACTTGTTCTTCATAAAAATATAATCAAACCATGTCCTGCCCCTGCTTAATACCCACCAATGGCTTCCCACAGCCCCTGGAATAAAGTCTGAAATCCTGACCAGAGCCGGCAGGGACCCTCCAAGGTTGGCCCCTAGCCATCTCTCTGCCGTGATGTCCCAGATACGTTAGCCTCTCTTCTGTCCACAAACACACCCAACCCCTTCCTGCCTGACAGCTTTACACTTACCTTCTCTCTGCCCACGACAAACTTATTCCAGCTTCGCTGAGTGTCTTACTCCTTATTTTAGCAGCAAGTTTTGGGTCAAATTTCACCTATAAATTTTGAGATTAGTTTCCCTGCCCACCCTAGAGTAGCCCCTACTCCCACCTCTCTCAAATCACCCTGGGTTTTCTTTGCCTTCAATGCACTCATCACCACTTTTAGAGCACAGACTCTGGAGCCAGACTGCTTGAGTTCAAATTCCAGCTCAGCCACTTACCGACTCTGTATGCTTGGGAAAATTTCTTAACTTCTTCGGCCTCATTTCCCACGTGTGAAATAATAAGGCTTAACAACAGTACCACCTCAATGCATGTAAAATGCTTGGAAACAAGTATCTGACACATAGGAAGTATTCAAATGTTCGTTATTAGTATCACTGTCAGAAATTAGTATTCCTATCTCACTATTAGAATATAAACCCAATAGGGCAAGAGGTTCATCTGTACCGTTTACTCCTGTATTACAGACTCACACTTTATACACATAAATATAGGGGGAGAGACAGACAGACAGACATGTCCAATCTAACATTCTGGACTGGTAATGCTAATATAAGCATTTGGATGCTAGAGCATTTGACTGTAAGAAAAGCCGTCACCTTGCTTCATTTAATCACAACTGACATATGACTCAAGAGACTCTGGGGACGCAAGCAGCTAGCTAAACAGGCTCCAAATCTCCACCTGCCACTCACAAGGACAGCAAGTGGACAATCTGTATATCAAATTGGGTTTTGTGTTTTGAGGTGCCTGGGTTTTACATTTCCAAGAATTACGTCAATTCCCAAAGTCGGTATACAAAGCAAGGCCAGGAGCTCTATGTGTCTCTAGCTTGAATTTGAAGATTCAAGCAAGTGTAACTCCCAGAGGCCGGAAAATAAGAAAGAATTCCAGACCTCACAACTAAGTGTGCATGGTAATACAGTGAGGCTCATAAACACTGCATAAGATCCAGCCGAGCAAGATAGGAGGCACAGGTTGGCCAGACACGTGTAAGTATAGAAAATTCTATACAGATGTGATGAGGAAGAAAAAACCCACTCTGCAACCTAGTTAAACACATTAGGAAGGACCATCTAACAACACTAGCATGAGAATGTTTCCCCCAAAAAGTACATTAATCGGTATCAGGGGGAAGAGTTTAATAGTTACAGAGGAGTAGGATGGAGAAGTATTTAGTCATAAAAATGATCTTAAGAGCAGTATGTAAGACACGGGCAACACTTCAAGTTATTCAAACGGCGTGCACAAAATATCACTGCAGCTGTGACAAGTACACAACAGTGACAGGCCAACATGGCTAGACAGAGGCTCTGTCATCCGCTCCTTCGCTCCACAACCCCTAGTATCTGTTGGCTGAAATAAGAACAGGCTGTTTGCTCGGCTAGCTCTGTGTGATCCCACAGCTCTGTTCTCCACCTGGAATCTGCCTGGAATCAATATTCTAAGGGAGGCAGTATATGGTAAGAAAGACTGTGAGTGGACAACCCTCAGGTCCCACAACTGTGGAGAGGACAGCGACGCTTAATGGGAAGAAGGGAGGACTGTCACCAGGGTTCAAACTCCAGCCCAGATACTACTAAGAAGGTGTCCTGGGCAAGCTCACTATTTGTACCTCGGTTTTTTTATGGTTAGAAGGGGGTCAATAATAATATCCACCTCGCACAATTGTTGAGTGAACATGACATGCCCAACACGATGTCTGTTTGATGCAGTCCCGTGCACCTGCCAGTGTAATCATGACAGCTGGTGCCTGAAAACACCGTCCCTCGGTCACAGACGGCATCATTGTTCATATCTCACCCACCAAGCCAGATCCAGACTTTCAGAGGAATGCATACCAGAGGAACTCCCTAAAGCTACTGAGTAGACAGATGTGGCTATTAAACAGAAAGATCTAGTTAACTGAATATTTTGATTAATAAAATTGCCGGTTTTCAAAACCCTCAAATATAATAAAACATACTTAATACTAATAAATACTGAACAAATCAACCTTTGGTAGTTAAAATTCTCTAGAATCATTTATGTACGTAAATGAATGTCAACAGCTCTCAAATATAAACCCCTTATTTTAAAAAGTACTAAATATGTTGGGATTGAAGGAAACCCTGTAATCTTTGCATACCCCTTTGCGTTAAAAATGAAAACAAAATGGCTAAAAACAAGAACTATTTAACATCTGTATATGCATAGGTGCTTTTATTTATTATTTTTTTTTAACGTTTATTTTTGAGACAGAGAGAGACAGAGCATGAACGGGGGAGGGGCAGAGAGAGAGGGAGACACAGAATCGGAAGCAGGCTCCAGGCTCTGAGCCATCAGCCCAGAGCCTGACGCGGGGCTCGAACTCACAGACCGCGAGATCGTGACCTGAGCCGAAGTCGGACGCTTAACCGACTGAGCCACCCAGGCACCCCTGCATAGGTGCATTTAAAACCTTAAAATCATGGGCATCTGGCTGGCTCAGTTGGTAGAGCACATCCGTGACTCTTGATCTCAGGGTTGTGAGTTCAAGCCCCACGATGGGTGTGGAGCCTACTTTAATGAATGAATGAATGAATGAAACCTTAAAATCATGTGGCTATTGATTAAAATTTTAGAAATAAAACCTTTTTAATTCAAGGGAAAAAACAACTTGGAGGACAGTCGAAAAGAGTCACATTCTGGAAACCACTTACTGTTGATTTTACCCAGACACGTTAAGTGGCCATTGGAACTGTAGAAGAAATGCAAGATACAGGGTGAACATTAATAGTATATCCCCATAGGAGATCCTATTTAAGCCCAGCAGAAGCCAATTGCTCTTTTCAAAGGAGAAAACAAAGTTTATCCCTTTCATTCATCCCATTTCATTTAATACCTGAATAATACTAGCACTATTAACCTAAACAACCCAGCTTTGAAATGAGCAAATAATTCATTCTTTCCCAAGTATTTTATACTGTGTCTAGGAAAATCTTGAGCCTTGGTTTCACAGCCTGTTCTTCTTGTGGTTATATAAAATAGAAACAACCCACCAAAGTGTTCAGATCCAAGCTTCAAATGAATAGCAATGTTCTGTTTACTTAGGGGAGGCAATTCTATTCAGGTCCCAAAAGCATGGCATACTATACTTCAAAATTATTTCCACACAACAGTTCAGAACCCTTCTGAAAAACTACAGCCTATTTTAACAAGCCAGTAAAAATGCAAGGCACTCTTGGGGCACCTGGATGGCTCAGTCGGTTAAGTGTCTGACTTCAGCTCAGGTCATGATCTCTCAGTTCATGAGTTTGAGCCCCACATCAGGCTCTGAGCTGTTGGCACAAGCAGCTGTTTGTGCCAACAGCTCAGAGCCTGGAGCCTGCTTTGGATGCTGTCTCCCTCTTTCTCTGCTCCTCCCCTACTCACGCTCTCTCACAAACAAATAAACATTAAAATTTTTTTTAAATGCAAAGTACGCTCAAAATAATTGTAACATGGCAAATAAAATAAACATCCCAGAGGGGCGCCTGGGTGGTTCAGTTGGTTAAATGTCCGGCTTCGGTTCAGGTCATGATCTCGCAGTTCACCTTGGAGCTCTGTGCTGACAGCTCGGAGCCTGGAGCCTGCTTTGGAATCCGTGACTCCCTCTTTCTCTGTCCCTCTCTCGTTCACACTATGTCTCTGTCTCTCAAAAAGTAAATAAATGTTTAAAAAAAAAAAAAGTTTTTTTATTTTTAATTTTTTTTAATATATGAAATTTATTGTCAAATTGGTTCCCATACAACACCCAGTGCTCATCCCAAAAGATGCCCTCTTCAATACCTATCACCTACCCTCCTCTCCCTCCCACCCCCCATCAACCCTCAGTTTGTTCTCCGTTTTTAAGAGACTCTTATGCTTTGTCTCTCTCCCACTCTAACCTCTTTAAAAAAAAGTTTTTTAAATAAACATCCCAGAAAATGTGACCCCTTCAAAAACTGCTAGTTTTTGGGGTGGGAGCTCAAATGCAGTTGCCAAATGAAATAGCAGAAAACTGTGTCTCTAAAACAACTGCTTGAAAGGTAAACCTGACAATGGAAAGTGTACAGTAAAAGAAACCCCCAAATGGGTTAGGATTAAATATAAAGTTTTACTTCCAGGGGCGCCTGGGTGGCTCAGTCGGTTAAGCGTCCGACTTCAGCTCAGGTCATGATCTCAGTTTGTGGGTTCAAGCCCCGCGTCAGGCTCTGTGCTGACAGCTGGGAGCCTGGAGCCTGCTTCAGGTTCCGTGTCTCTTTCTCTCTCTGCCCCTCCCCCACTTGTGCTCTGTCTCTCTCGTCTCTCAAAAATAAATAAAAATGTAAAAAAAAAAATTTTTTTTTTTTAAGTTTTACTTCCTTTTTGACTCACAGACTCTGAAAAGGAAACAGAGGGATCACTGAGATTTCACCGCTCCGGTAGATCGTAGATCAGAAGTGGCTGCTTTGTCATTCCTCTGACCTCTACTTGAGGATGAATGTCTTCCCTGTGTTTGTTTACGTCTCCAATTTCCCACAGGGTCTATTAATTTCTTTGTCCACCTACCTCTCAACTCCTGATGTAGTTACTCCTACAAATTAAAAAAAAAAAAAAATAGTATACCTACTGACTTTTTGTCATATTTGATTCCCCAGACTATTACTTTCTATAATTTTATTTTTCAATGAATATTTTAATATTTTGTATACTGAGGTCTGCAAACTTCTCCCTCTGAACTCTTCTCTTTAAGAGACACTCCTCATTCCTTCACAGACGCAAGTCCCACAAATGTTCCGAGACAGTTTTCAGGAATCATCTCTGATAAACATGCTATCGTGCTTTCCCCACAGTCTCTATAATTATAAACATGTGTCCTTAATCCATCTGGACTTTATTTTCATGAATGATGTTTTCCAGTTATCTCATCGCCGATAATCGCCTCTCCACAGAGACACATGAGTGTGGTTCCCTCCCGACAGGGCCAGGGACACACAGGCGAGCTGTGGGGCAAGAGCACCCCACCGCTTCCTCCCATCTACACCACCTGACCTGCACCTCAGTGGCCTCATCTATAAGGAAATACCCTCAAGTCACATGTCCCAAGGTTGTTGGGGCAATCAGAAACAATAAATGTAAAATATCTAGCACAATGTCTGACACAGTGGATACACGATAAATAGGAACTATTTTAATTATCTAGTTTCTAATGGGAATACCAAAGTAATATGCCAAAAAATTCACTTCAGAACTTCAAGAACATTAGGTTTAACCAACTAAATGTTAAAACACATTATTTTAATTAAAAGTTAATTCTATTATAAACTCATTTTATCTTTTTATATTTTAACTAAAAAACTACCGTATTCTATCTGTATCAACACACAGTAGCACTAATTAATTGAGATTTCTCACTTTAACTCCATCCCTCAACCAACATTCTGGTGTGGCTTACTGAAACTGATGGGTGTGGTTCTGAAAACAAGGCTGGGTGAGGCACTAAAGATAAGCCAACTAACCATCTGTTTCACTAAACAAATTTAAGTGAACTTCAATGTACTCTATGCTGTTTGTATTTCCAAAATCCATCTGATAAAACTGGTACAGAAAGAACCTGGCTTGGGTCGTCAACAAAATTCCATTTGCCTCTCAATGCTAACCGATTTATAAGCCCCACTGAATTCACATTAGAGTGCAGACCCCAGGACCAGACCACCTGGATACTGATCTCAGTCCACCACGTACTAGCTCTGGTCATCCCTGGGCACGTTTCTTCATCTCTCTATATAAGCTGTAGTTTTTTCATCTGTAGAATGAGAACGACAGCATTATCTACCTCCCTGGTTTAAGATTAAATGAGTGAACTCAGCACTGCTGAGAGTTCCCTGACAGCGGGCATCACTGCTCTGTACTGTCAATCTTTAATACAAAAGCGAGACTGCACGCTTACTGAAGGCAGGAGCTACTATACCACTTCACCTTCTGACATTCCCAACACAGTACTTGGAGCACAGACCTTAAACAATGCTTATTAATAAAAGGGGAAAAAAGGGCAGTGAGACAAAACCTTAGAAGAGTAAATTTTTAGCACCAGAAGGAAATTTAAAAGTCATCCAGTCACTTTACAGATGATAAAACTGAGCAAAGTCGTGACTTTACTACCAAAGTCTCACATGCTGGCCAAGCTAGCGCCAGCTCCTCCTACACCAGGAACGCCAACACATCTCACTACACTAACCCTCAAAAGTGTGCATTTTACAATCACCTCATACTGAATATGCTTTCCTAAGTTTTAAACCACTATTCCACATTCACAACCACTATTTCCATTACTAGTAACTACCACCTGGAGATCAAGTAAGGCCATTATTTGAGAGGCCCTACCACTCAATAAGGTTTTCCATAAAATCAAATGCAATTCACACATAAGAAATATATGAAACCTCCAAGGACTAAACAAACAAACAGACAAAAAAGGCCCCAAACCTTGAGAATGAAACTAGTAACTCCAAATGGGAATCACTCACAAGGGGCAGCATTACCAAAGGTCAAATACCAAAAATGAGCATTGTTGAAGGCAAACAAAAGAAGGAGCTAATGAGCTAATGAACTCTGAAGAGAGTGGAATGGTCTCAGGAGGGCAGTGACCCTGACTCATGACAGAAGTAAATGCAGTCCTCACAGGAAAAACATCCTCAACGTTGATCCCCAGGTTTTCCCCAGGCTAAAGTCAACCAAATATAAGGTCTTAGTCAAAACTTCAACAAACCCAAAAACAATCTCCATGAGTGACCATCATCAGAAACAATAAACCATACGTTTAGGCCCTCAAAGACTTCAGATACTAATACAGAACACAGAACACAGAACAACTATGTACAAAATGTTCAAAAAATAACCACAAATAGGACAAGCCTCAGAGACTATCAAAAATGAGCAGCTGAAAAAGAAACCAAACAGAATTTCCAGAAACAGAATACAGAAAAAAATTCTTTACAAATCAACTAATGAATTAATAGCAGCTTTATTTGACACAGATAAAGAGGAATTAGTAAATTAAAAGACAGACTTGAGGGGCGCCTGGGTGGCTCAGTCAGTTAAGCCTCCAACTTCAGCTCAGGTCATCATCTCACACGGGTATCGAGCCCCATCTCAGGCTCTGTGCTGACAGCTCAGAACCTGGAGCCTGCTTCAGATTCTGTGTCTCCCTCTCTCTCTGCCCCTCCCCCACTTGCACTCGTGCACTCTCTCTCTCTCTCTCTCTCTCTCTCAAAAATAAATGAACATTAAAAAAAAAAAAAAAAAGGACAGAATTGAAAAAATTCCCCAGAGACCAACACGGGGAGACAAGTTGATACAAACTATGTCAGAAGAGACAGAGTAAGAAAGTCCACTACACATTTGCTGGAATTACAGGCAGAGATAATAATAGTGAAGAGTCTGCAGATGCTGCCACCCCAGAGCCTGCCCGTGTGGCCCAGCCATGATCAATCCCACTGTGTTCTTGGACATCACTGTGGATGATGAGCCCTTGGGCCACATTTCCTTCAAGATGTTTGCAGACAAAGTTTTAAAGACAATAGAGAACTTTTGTGCTTTGAGCACTGGGGATAAAGAATTTGGTTATAAAGGTTCCTGCTTTCACAGGATTATTCTGGGATTTTTATGCCAGGGTGGTGACTTCGCACAACATAATGGCACTGGTGGCCAGTCCATCTAGGGGGAGAAATTTGATGATGAGAATTTCATCCTGAAGCACACAGGTCCTGGCATCTCATCCATGGCAAATGCTGGACCCAACACGAACGGCTCCCAGTTTTCATCTGCACTGCCAAGACTGAGTGGTTGGATGGCAAGCATATGGCCTCCAGCAAAGTGAAAGACGGCATGAATGTTGTAGAAGCCATGGAGTACTTTGGGTCCAGAAATGGCAAGACCAGCAAGAACACCACTGCTGACTGGACAAATCTAATAAATTTGACTTGTGTTTTACCTTTTATCTTAACTACCACACCATTCCTCTTGTAGCTCAGAAGAGCACCCCCTCACCCCCATCTGCTTGAAATATCCTATAATCTCTGTGCTTCTGCTGCAGTTCTATGGGTCCCTTATTATCCTTACCCACCTCCAAGTCTAGCTGGATTAGATTTAAGTTTGTGATTATGAAATAAAAACAAGAACAAAAAGAATAGTGAAGCATCAATATAATATCCAAGGACAGAATGGGTAACAATTTTACCTAACTGAAAGACACAAATCCCCAAATACCAAGCAAAATAAAGAAAAATACATATCTTATACATACAGTAATGAATCTATAGAATAGCAAAGGCAAAAAAAAAAAAAAAAAAGATCATCTACAAAAGAATAACAATTAGACACTGGCAAGCTTGTAACAGAAACAACAAAAGTGGAGGAATAGAGTATCTTCAAAATGCTAAAAGGAAATAAACGGCAATCTGGATTTGTATAACAAGCAAAACTATCTCTTAAGAATGTGTGTGAAAATAGTCACTTCAGATAAACAAAAACAACAGTACCATCTACAGACCTGCAGAAAAGGAACTTCTAAAAAAGAAAAAATGATCTCAAGGGAAAACAAATCAGAAATGCCATGGGCGGGGGGGCCTGGGTGGCTGAGTCAGTTAAGCGTCTGGATTCAGCTCAGGTCATGATTTCATGGTTCATGAGTTCGAGCCTCACATCAGGCTCTATGCTGACTGCTCAGAGCCTGGAGCCTGCTTCAGATTCTGTGTCTCCCTCTCTCTTTGCCCCTTCCCCATTCATGCTCTCTCTCTCTCTCTGTCTGTCTCTCTCTCTCTCTCTCTGTCTCAAAAATAATAAGGGGTCTGACTCTTGATTTCGGCTCAGGTCACGATCTCACGGTTTGTGGGATGGAGCCTGTGGTGCTCTGTGCTGACAGTGCAGCGCCTACTTAGGATTCTCCCTCTCTTTCTCTCTCTTTCTCAAAAATAAACAAACATTTAAAAATGAAAATAGAAAGTTAGAATCAAGGCTTGCCTGGTTAATTAAAAAAGAATACAAAATGTGAAATGATAGAAAAAATACTAATTTATCAGAATCACGAAAAACGTAACCATACTAAATTATGCCAGTTAAGAGACAGAAATTACAATTAGTGTGGTAGGCTGAATAATGGTCACCAAAGACATTAGTTCTCATCCCAGGAGCCTGTAAATGTTATTTTACATGACAAAGACTGTGGAGATGTGATTATAGATTTGGAATGATGAGATTATCCTGGATTACCAAAATGCAATTGCCAATAAAAAGAACTGCAGAAGGAAATGTGACTACAGATTTATAAGACAAGAGGGTGGTGGGACCAGAACCAGAGACACAGAAACTGGAGCAAAGCGGCCACAGCCAACGAACGCCGGCAGCCATAAGCTAGAAGAGGCAAGGAGCAAATTCTCCTCTAAGAAACTCCAGAGAAGTTACAGCCTTGCCATCACCTTGACGTCAGTTCCATGGTACTCATTTTGGACTTCTGGCCTCCAGAACTACAAAACAATAATCTCTGTTGTTTAAAGGTACCAAGTTTTAGGTAATTTGTTATGGTATCCACCAAAGGAAAAATAAAGCAAAAACAAATATATCAATAAAGCATAAGCACAGAACATAAAAGTTTGCAAGTAAATGGATGAAAATAGGTATTCCAGGCAAACACCAACCAAAAGAAAGCTGAAGTTTCTGTGTTAATATGAAACCAAAAAAAGACCATGGAAAATAAAAGCATTTACTTGGGACAGAAAAAGCCACTCCATAATGATAAAAAGTTCATTTCAAGAGAAAGATTAAAAATAATAATAAAATAGTCTCGAGACATATGAAGCAAAATTTGCTGGAACTCAGAGAGAAACTGACAAATCTACCATCATAATGGGGAACTAAAACATTGCTCAATTATTAATAGGCAAAGAAGTAAAAAATCAGTAAACAGTAAATAGAAAATAAGAATAATCAACAAGTTTATCTCCAGAAATATACAGAACTTTGCACCTCGCTGCTCTCTAAAAACAATTAAAGAATATACACTTGGGGCACCTGGCTGGCCCAGTTGGAAGTGTGTTGATCTCGGGATAGTGAGTTCGAACCCCACATTGAGTATAGACATTACTTACACACATACATACAAGAATATATGTTCCTCTCTAGAATACAAAAAACATTCATAAATATTAACCTCACCTCTGGATAGAAATTTTTTAAATCTCAAATTCCGGGGTGCATGGGTGGCTCAGTCAGTTGAGTTTCTGATTTTGGCTCAGGTCATGATCTCGCGGTTCATGGGTTCATGCCCCGCATCAGGCTCTATGCTGACAGCTCAGAGCCTGGTGCCCGCTTAAGATTCTGTGTCTCCTGGGGCATCTGGGTGGTTCAGTTGGTTAAGTGTCCGACTTTGGCTCAGGTCACAATCTGGTAGTCTGTGAGTTCAAGCCCCACGTTGGGCTCTGTGCTGACAGTTCAGAGCCTGGAGCCTGCTGTGTCTGCGTCTCTCTCTGCCCCTCCCCACTCACACTCTGTCTCTCTCTCAAAAATAAACATTAACAAAAAAATTTTTTTAAAGATTCTGTCTCCCTTGCTCTCTGCCCCTCCCCCACTCACGCTTGCGCGCTCTCTCTCTCTCAAAAATAAATTAAAAATACAAACCATTTCTCTGGTCACAATCCAATTAAAACATATCAATAATAGAAATTTAAAAATTTTTACATGTGTATTAAATATGTATGTATACGTATGTATGTATACGTATGTATACATACGTATATATGTATACATAAACATATATATTTCAAAATTTAAAAGCACACTTATAAACAACTAATGGGCCAAAGCAAAAATCATAATGAAATTTTAAACACACATAATGAAAAGATAATACTTGAAAACTACTGGCTTCCCTAAAGAGCTACTTTTAGAGAAAGGTAGACTTAAACACTTTAAGTGACCAACTTCTAAGAACTTAGAGAAAGAATAAACTTCACACATTCAGCAACCCATAACCCTCCCTATGCTTTATTTATTTATTTTTTCTAATCCTTAAAACAACTCTGAAAGTTAGATTATAGCTATAGCTAAAAATGTGCTGATTACCTGAGTTTAAAAGCACAAACCACATGTCCTTTCACAGGGAAAAAAAAAAATGTATGTATATCACATCTCAAAACGCAATTCATGTATCCACTCTGGCAAACGACACGCAGCCTTGATTTTTACTGGGAATGAAGATGATGTCATGGCTTTTTTCACAGCACAGTGAAATCTGGGGTCAATGGCCTCAAAAGCTGAAATAATGTACAAATAACAAAAAAAAAAGTACTGGCAATCTCCCATAGTTGTAGTCATGAAAATCTGCACTATTTTCATGAGGATTCTACTTCATCCTAATGTATTATGAAGCAATAAAAATGGAAATTATCCACCAAGAAAAATTAAAATATACTTTAAAACAGAACTGTTAGATTTTCAAGAACTGTTAGCTTTATTTTTATAAGATACAAATGATAAAAGTAACTGTGGGTGAGCAGCATGAAACATCTCAATGATTCCAACAGCCCTAACAGGCATCCATCTCGTGTCCCTCCCAAAGACGCGAGCAGGAGCACCTGTGCAGCCTCATGGGCTTCTTCTCTGACCTGCAGAGCCATGAGCCCTACAAGTGGGACCTCTGTTCTTGTTATCTTCAATTCCTCAATGCTCAGTACAAATCCTGGTAGATGGAAGTCTTTTTAAAAAGTTCAGTAAGGGGCGCCTGGGGGGCTAAGTCGGTTGAGCGTCCAACTTCAGCTCAGGTCATGATCTCATGGTTCACAGGTTCAGGCCCCGTGTAGGGCTCTGTGCTGACAGCTCGGAGCCTGCAGCCTGCTTCATATTCTGTGTCTCCCTCTCTTTGCCTCTCCCCCACTTGCGTGCTTCCTCTCTCTCTCAAAAATAAATAAACGTTTAAAAAAAAAAAAAAAACCTTCGGTGAATTAAAAAGTCTCCTAAACGCTATTATCATTTAGCAACTAGAGACAAAGAAAATTCATACTTTCATCGCTTGACTAAAAGTTAGAAAAGAACTGCTTCCTTTCCCTGAAGAAATTCCCTGGTTTCTAAAACAATCAGTCTAACACCCTAGGCAAAAACACAGCACATTAAATATTCCAGATTCTCTAAGTCAAGGTCATTCCTGATATTCATGCTGTCAAAATACATTGTGCTTCAGTCCCTGGAGATGATGCTCCACACAAACTGAGATAGGGAGTATCTGGATTGTGGGGTTACTAGTTCCCCAAAGATGAGTGCATTAATGTCACATCCCTTCCTACTCAAGTAGACAGGCCTAAACTAAAGGGAGCTCATTTCATGAGACTCGAGCACCATTTCTAATCCTCGCTGCCTGCCTGAAGCTCTATGCAACAATAACTTGATTAATGGTATCATCTGGGAATGAGATTGGCCTGTTAACTAAAATATTCTTAAATCTTGGAAAGCATGTTTAACCACAAAGTCCTTGCTAAGCTGCAAAAATGTACAGCTGTACATGACACAAATATCTCTGCACAGAGCTTTGACTTACTAAAAAAAAAACACACACAATGGTAGTGGTTAATAAACAGGGCTCTCTATTGCTTTTCTGTGCCTTTCACTATTAGCATCCACGTCTCCCTAGTCTATGAGGATTCTACTTCATCCTAGTGCATTATAAAGCAATACAAATGGAAATTATCCACCAAGAAAAAATAAAATATACTTTAAAACAGATCTGTTAGAACTACTCTATACACTGGAAAAGAGGAAAGAAAGGGAAAGCGCACACGGACAGCACACCTGTGCACCACAGGCAGTCACAAGTTCTCCCTGCGGCCCCACGACGCTTTCTAGTTAGACTTTCTAGTTAGACGGGACTGTTAGTGTTACTACTCCTACAGAAAGGAAAAGGAGTTCAGAGAACTTCACCAACTTGATCCAGGGCCACACGCTCTGAGCAGCAAAGCTGGCACTGCATCCTGACACCATCTCCCTAATCCCGGGTGCTACACCAACAGTCGACCACGGACTCGCTGCAGTGAGCCTGAGCTCCTAATGCAGCATTTGCAGGTTTACGGTTGGACTGAGATACCATAAAATTCACCCAATTAAAGTGTGCAGTTCAGCAGTTTCTCGTTTATTCACAGAGATTGCAACCTTCATCACAATCTAATTTTGTAACATGTTCCACACCCAAGAAGAAACCCCCCACACACACAGTCTCTCGCAGGCTCTCCCCACTCTCCCCACTCGTACTCCGTCCTCTTCCCTGTTTCTCTTTGGCTTAGCATAAGGTTTTCCAAGTTTGTCCATGTGAAGCATGTATCAACACTTCATTCTTTATTGTTGCCAAATACTGCTCCACTGCATGGATATACCACATTTTGTGTATCATCTATCAGTTCACAGACGTTTGGGGTTGTTCCTATCTTTTAGCTATTAAGAATTACACTGCTGTGAACGTTCGTGCACCAGCTTTTGTGTGGACGGATGTTTTCACATGGCATTTGCATTTTCAAAGTGTTTTAATAACATTCTCTCCTTTATATCTTTTTTTTTAATGTTCATTTATTTTTGAGAGAGAGAGACAGAGAGAGAGAGACAGAGTGTGAGTGGGGGAGGGGCAGAGAGGGAGACAGAATCAGAAGCAGGCGCCAGGTTCTGAGCTGTCAGCACATAGCCCGATGTGGGGCTCGAACTCACGAACCGTGAGATCATGACCTTAGCCAAAGTCAGATGCTTCACTGAATGAGCCAACTAGGTGCCCCTCTCTTTTGCATCTTAAAACTGCTTCATTTTGTGATGGAGAAAACTGAGGCTCAGAGCAGTAAAGTGACTTTTTCACCTACTGCTCAATCACTCTCAGTTAACCAGCAGTAAACCCACACCTTCCAGCTGAAAACAGGCTCCTTCACACCCTACACTGCTCCATCTCCCCTGCAGGGAATTTCGCAAGAGCAAGCAGATGAGAGGAACCGTAATTGTAGATACAAGTCATTCTAAGTCCATCCATAAGGCAAATTTACATTGAGCCTTTCAGAGTAAGAGAAGGGAAGAGCAAACAAAGTGCTTAGGACAGGGTATTCTAAAAGCCCCCTCAAGTGATGGCCTTCTCTACCCCGTGCAGACTGCAAAAGCTGCCACTGCAGGGCACCGTGTAGGCACACAAGGAATAGATACCTACTGAGTCCTGTCCCTGCGGGCAGCCGGGGGCCTGGTGCAAGCCTGCACGTGCCTGCGGGTTCCATCATGACATCAGCCTCTGGGGGCTGGATGCAGAGCTAATTTGTTCTGATACAGGTGACAATATCTAGGGGGCACAAAGTACTATGGCCAGTTGTATAACTTCTCTTTCCCAACCTCCTGAAACAGTTGCTAGGCTTACGGTATTTCTGGTAATACAGTTCAGAAACAAAGGTTCATAATTACATGAGTAATATGTAACAGCCATTTACTGACAGCCTGCTAGGTACCAGGTACCTTACAATAACTGTGTAAGTTAGTTATGTGGAAACACTTTATTTGGGGGAAACATACCGCTAGTGGGAGCATAAGTTGGTGTAACTTCTAAGAAGCAAAATTTGGGAACAGCTATGGAAGCCAAAGCGCAAATATCCTTGGGCCAGGCAATTCACTCCTCGGAATATCCCTATAAATATACTTCAGAGTGCCCAAAGATGGAGATGCGAGAATACTAACTGAAACATTTTATAACGGCAAGATTCAGAAAACAAACATCAATCAATACGGCAGTGATTAAATGACAGTCTACTTGTAAAATAGGATGCGTGAGACTTAAGGAGAACGAAATAGATTTCTGTGTGCTGACATTGGGCATTCTCTGAGATGTATGAAGGCAGAGCAAGATCAATATCACCAGGTGTAGCTATTTCTAATTTTTTTCTCATACAGTTTATTAAATTTTCTGCAACCTGTTCCTTGTTTGTTTGCTTTAAGCGAGCTCCATGCCCAACGGAGCCTGAACCCATGGCCCCGAGATCAAGTCGCACACTGTACTTACTGAGCCAGCCAGGCACCTCTAAAGGAGGTCTGTGTGCCAACCACCCTTCTGGCTGTGTGATCTCAGGCAAGTTACTTAACAGCTTCCTCATCTTCAAAGCGGGATAACAACAGTACTTCCCACACAGTGCTCAATAAAAAATTACCTGTGGCTACTGCTGTAATTTAACGATTATAGAATCATGACACTACTATAATAGTAACATTAGTAATTTCACTGTTGCTGTTATTAGATGGGCTCCAAAAAAAAAATCCATTTCATACCTACACTTCCCAGCGTCAGGCATTAGGCAGATACGAGAAACCGACCTTCACCATCTGCTCCGTCTCCTCGAGCTCACGGCCTAGCTGTGACACCTAGCCCACGTGGCCTGCCCTGGTCGGTATCTGCCACCGACAGGCAACAAAAAACACCGTGTGGTGAGATGGAGCTCCACTCCCACTGCCCGAACACCTGCTCCCAGACATACAGAGATTGGAGCTCTGATCAAATGGCACCTCCTCAGTCAACTCCGTCCTCCATCTAAAATAGATCCTGCTGCCATCATCCTCTATTTCCCCATGCCTCCAGTCTTCACAGCAGTTACTACTACCTAATGTAACATTCATTCCTTATGTCTCATTCTAGAATAGAAGTTCCCAAGAGGGGGAATGTGTCTGTCCACTGTGCCTATAAAAATACCCAACACGTAAGAGGTGCTCAGTAAGTATATATGAAGAGATGGGACTGATATACAAGTTAACATGGAACAGAAAATGTGCTTGCAAAATAACATTTTTAAAAATTACTGTTGTTATTTTATCCTGGCAGAGAGGGTTCTCAAGGCACTGTTAAAAGATAAGTGTCCTACAGACTCTAGTCCTACTGTATTTAAAATGCCAGCTTTTGGGGCGCCTGGGTGGCTCAGTCGGTTGAGCGACCGACTTCGGCTCAGGTCATGATCTCACAGTTTGTGAGTTCGAGCCCCGCATTGGGCTCTGTGCTGACAGCTTGGAGCCTGGAACCTGCTTCTGATTCTGTGTCTCCCTCTCTCTCTGACCCTCCCCCACTCATGCTCTGTCTCTCTCTGCCTCAGAAATAAATAAACATTAAAAAAAATTTAAAAAAAATAAAATGCCAGCTTTTTCCTATATAGCATAAACTCATTAAAAAAAAAAGCCTTGTCAAAATACACTGAACACTTATAAACTAACAACTGTCAGAAACAACGTACATTAGTCATAACTAATGTACTTTAAAAAGATACTTCTGGGGGCGCCTGGGTGGCGCAGTCGGTTAAGCGTCCGACTTCAGCCAGGTCACGATCTCGCGGTCCGTGAGTTCGAGCCCCGCGTCGGGCTCTGGGCTGATGGCTCAGAGCCTGGAACCTGTTTCCGATTCTGTGTCTCCCTCTCTCTCTGCCCCTCCCCCGTTCATGCTCTGTCTCTCTCTGTCCCAAAAATAAATAAACGTTGGAAAAAAAAAAAAAAAAAAGATACTTCTGGAATAAAGCTCAAAGGGTAAAATGAAGTAAACTTGTTCCCCTTCATTCCTTCCAATTCAAGTTTCCTGCATGTAGGTCAGAATAAGCATTAACTATTAAACAGTTCTGTTAAAATTTAATATTATGCTATGTTAAGATTCCTAACTATTTTAAGGAGACGTGTGATTGCCAGTAAGCACTGACCAAACTAAGGGGGTATTAACATATTTACTGTTACTAACCAAATCTTAGATTCAGTTTTAAAAACCTTAAAAAATAGGGAATTCAAAAAAGGACATCCCTTCCACTTGCCAAAATAGCTTCGCAAAGTGTGGAGGAAAATAAAAACAAAACGACATGTAGGATATCACAAGTTCACAAGTAAGTAGGTATTTTTTAGTGAATTTAGATTCTCAAGAAGGCTATGAACTTAACCTATATAAAAAGAAAAAGAAAATGTTGTAATTCACCAATTTTCCACCGAGAAAAATTTTAAAGTCCTGCTGCTGACATAACAGAACAATCTTCAAGAATATTTATAGGAAAAAATAACTCTTCATAACACAACAATGTAAAATTTACAATGCCTGGTATCTAATAAAAAATTACCCAACAAGCAAAGAACAGGAAAATATAACCCATATTGAGAAAATAATCAAAACTCACCCAGAACTGAAAGATAAGTTAAAATTAGCAGACAAGATCATTAAAACAGTTGGTAAAACTATATTCTGTATTTTCAAAATCTTAAGTAGAGAATTGGAAGATATAAAAATACAAATAAGGGCACCTGGGTGGCTCAGCCGGTTGAGCATCCGACTCGATTTCGGCTCAGGTCAAGATCTCACAGTTGTGGGATTGAGTGCCTCGTCAGGTTCTACACTGAGCATGGAGTCTGCTTGGGATACTCTCCCTCTCTCTCTCTCTGTCTCTCTGCTCCTCCCCTGCTCGTGCTCGCTCGCTCTCTCTCTCTCTCTCTCTCTCTCTCTCTCAAATAAACTTAAAAATTTTTTAATAATAGATAAAATAAAATAAAAAATTAAAATGATGCAAATAGAACTTTTTAATTTAATGTTACTTATTTTTGAGAGAGAGACAGAGACAGAGCACGAGCAGGGGAGGGGCAGAGAGAGTGGTAGACACAGAATCTGAAGCAGGCTCCAGGCTCCGGGCTGCCAGCACAGAGTTTAAAGTGGGGCTCGAACTCACAAACTGTGAAATCATAACCTGAGCCAAAGTTGGACGATTAACCGACTGAGCCACCCAGGGTCCCATGATACAAACAGAACTTCTAAAGATGAAAGCCACAAGGATCTAGGAGTACTGATTCATAGGGGCACATGTACCCCAATGTTTACAGCAGTGCTATCAACAATAGCCAAATTATGGAAAGAGCCCAAATGTCCATCAAATGATGAATGGATAAAGAAGATGTGGTTCATATATACAATGGACTATTACTTGGCAATGAGAAAGAATGAAATCTTGCAATTTGCAACAATGTGGATGGAACTGGAGGGTATTACACTACGTGAAATAATTCAGTCAGAGAAAGACAGATATCATGTTTTCATTCATATGTAGAATTTGAGAAAGTTAACAGAAGACCATTGGGGAAGGGAACGGAAAAATAAGTTATAAACAGAGAGGGAGGCAAACCATAAAAGACTCTTAAATAAAGAGAACAAACTGAGGGCTGATGGGGGGTGGGGAGGGGAGAGGAGAAAATGGGTGATGGACACCGAGGAGGGCACTAGTCGGGATGAACACTGGGTGTTGTATGTAAGCAATGAATCATGGGAATTTAAGAGGAAGAGCTAAGAGCACACTGTATACACCGTATACATACACTGTATGTTAGCTAACTTGACAATAAATTATATTCAAAATATATATGTACAAAAGTAAAAAATAAAAATAAAGATGAGGGGCGCCTGGGTGGCTCAGTCAGTTGAGCGTCCGACTTCAGCTCAGGTCACGATCTCACGGTTTGGGAGTTCGAGCCCCGCATCGGGCTCTGGGCTGATGGCTCAGAGCCTGGAGCCTGCTTCCGATTCTGTGTCTCCCTCTCTCTCTGCCCCTCCCCCATTCATGCTGTGTCTCTCTCTGTCTCAAAAATAAATAAACATTAAAAAAAAATTAAAAATAAAATAAAAATAAAGATGAAAGCTACAATGCGTAAGATGAAAAATTACATTGAACGAGACTAACGGTGGATTAAACACTGCAGAAGAAAAATTAGTGAATGTGAAGATACAGTAATAAAAACTATCCAAAATGAAACCTACAGAGAAAAGACAATCGAATAAAAGGGCATCACTGAGCTGTGGGATAACTTTTAATGGTGTAACATGCATGGGATTGGAGCCCTCAAAGCAGACAACGTGGAGAAGGAACAGAAAAAAGTGTGAAAAATAATGGCCAAGATTTTCCCAAACGTGATGAACACTACAAACCCAAAGATCCAAGAAAAAAAGCTCAATGTACCCCACAGGCACAAAACCATGTACACAAAGCACATCAAAATACGACTGCTCAAAACCAGTAACAGGGAAAAATTTTTAAAGCAGCCGTAAAAAAGGACATGTCACTTAGGATGACAGCAGATTTCTTGCAGGAAATGTTGCAAGTAAAAACCCAGTGAAGCAATACCTTTTGAAAAAGTAAAAATTAAAAGGGTTGAGCCCAACGGTTTCAAGTTCCAAGTCTTCTGGCTCAAATCTACACACCTCTGTGTAGCAAACTTCTATGGCAATACCACCTTTGAATTGCAAGGATTACATTTTCTTAGATGTAATATACCAAACATCTGCTTTCTTAGCACATACACCCAAAAGGCAGGAGATCAATATTTGTTGGGAGTTCATCTAAGAGAATTTACTGCAACCTGTGGGCCAGGTATAATGCTACCAGTTCACTTACGTTATATCTAATCCCCATAAATATGCCAAATGAAGTAGGAAATAGCTCCTGTTTTACAATACAGGAAACAAGGGGTTAATTTGGCATAGAAAATTACACAGTGAGGTGTAACCAGGTCTTTCTAATTCCAAATAGCTCTTTCTATTGAAGTACAATTGAAATATATTAAAGGGAAAACGTAAAATACAAAAGTTCATTCTGGAACACAGATAGAATAATAAAACGGAGAATTCTATTCAAAGAAAGTAAAGCAGATTTCTTCATGAAAACAAACAACAGTCTTTTTTCCACTTATTATAACGAACAGGCCCCCAACAACTGCCCTATGCCCAATACGACATGGTATTTCAGAACAGTGTTTCTCATACACAGTTCCTTAATGGATGCAACAAAACACAGGCCACTAGCAGACAAAACAATTTGGTTCAGGAGAGAGGTCTAGTTCGATCCAATGATAAAACTTAGACCCTGGCCAGAAATCAGCAAGTCATGATTCCCCCCCCACCCCTGACCCAGCCAGATGTTTTTATAAGGGCCACAAGTTAAGATTAATATTTAAAGGTTGAAAAAATGATATTAAACATAAATAATAACAGATGATAGACATGCAAATCAATTCAGATTTCAGCATCCATAAAGAAGGTTTTATTGGAACAGTCATGCACATTCATTTGCATATTGCCTGTGGCTGCTTCCTGCAACAACAGCAGAGCTCAATAGTTGCAACAGAGACCCTACAACTCTCAAAGCCTGAAATACCTATTATCTGGCCCTTTACAGAGAATTTGCCACTGCTTTAAGGGAACAAGATGACCCACACCACTTTTAACAATCTGCCATGAACGTTACTCCTCACAACTTAGCTTTTAAAAAATAACTGAAGATCGCTAACGCAACAACTATTTCTTGAGGACCTACTCTGTGCCAGGCATTGTGGACTCAAAGACAGCAGTAGTGAGGCACAGCCCTTGCTCTCACGGGGAAGACCAGGACCAACAGTTATAATCAGCTGCCTACAGTGTCAGCACTGAGTATACAGAAGGAAGGCAGCACAGCCTGGTGGTTAAGAGCATCGTCTGTGGACTCAGGCACCCTTGGTCTGAATCCCAGCTCCACCACCTAACTGTCTGACCTTGGCAATCATCTACACTCCCTTAGTGTTTTCATAGATAATCTCATGAGCACTGAACAGGATTGTTGTAAGGATTAAATGAGCTATTACATAAAAGCACAACGCCTGGCCTATAGCAGGTACTTAAAAAGATGAAAATTCTAGTTTACAAACTCAATTTTAGAAATTCTGTCTTGCTAATTGAAAGCATATCCCTGGTTTTCAACAATCATTTAAACAGAGAGAAGGACAAACCTCAGCAGAAAATCCAGAGGCACTTCACATGACACACACACCCAATGTGGAAGAAACACCACCTGCACAGAATGGTCGTCTTGGGCCCACTCAACACTCACTGAAAGGGGGACCACTGTTCTGGGGAATACATCTGAATCACCTGGTCCAAGGTTGGAGTTCAGCAGGTCTAGATGGGATTCCTGCATGTGTGTTTAAACCACAGCCATAAAACATGGTAACAAAAAATTTAATCTTAAGAAACTTCCCATTTCTCCTTCACAGAATGGTATTTTCCCTTTACCCACCGTACCCAGCTCTCAAGGGTGAGTTTAAACTCTACCTTCTTTATGTAGCCTTCCCTGAAGCTTTACGACCTTATGTTTTTAGCTATCATTGTCTTAAGAGTGTGACTTAATTTCCCAAAGACTTAAAGAGACTGAATCTTAAATCACTCATTCCACAAATATTTACTGGGCACCTACTGTGTGCCTGGTTACCATGCTCAGAGCACTGTGGGAAGCAAAACCAAGGTGCTGTAAGAGATAAAACTGGAGATATATATGGGAAGAGGCCAAGCCTTGAAAGCCGGGTCCAGGAGCTCTGGATTTACGGACCAGGCAGAATTGATGAAAAGCTCTAAGAAATGAGGTGTCATGGTCTAGTCTGTGACTCAGAACTCGTTCTAGCAAAAACACAAAGGGGCCAGCTTAAACAGCAAATAAATATGCTCTCTGCCTTCATAAAGTATGCTTGCTACGGGAAAAAAAAAAAACATGAGTAAATAAACAAATCATTAAAATTGAAGGACACAAGAAATGTCTGAGTTAGTAACAGGGGAAACCTACTTGAAAGAGGGAGGCAGGATAGGGAGAGTCTCTTTAAGGGACTTTTATGCAGGGGACTAAAAGAGAAGGAGCTGGCCATGCAGAGTGGTATGAAAGTGTTCACTCTAAGCAAAGAGATCAATGTGCGATTCCCTAAATGGGAAGAGCAGGCCTCCAGGAAAATCACTGTAAATGCAGGATAAATGCGCAAGCAGAAGAATGACAGAAAGTGAGCTCGGAGATCATGTTAAGAAATCTGGATTATGTCGTTAAATATAAATGGGAAGTCACTGGGTTTTTGTCTGTAAGATGACTTATTTTATTCTGAGTACATAATCCAACTACATGAACTAAAACATATATCCAAAGATATATAAACTTATCCCATCAAGAGTAATTCTCCCTCCCATGCCATCCCTCAGCCACAGTTCCCTGTCCCTAAAGGCAACCACTTTTATCAATCTTTGAAAGGTTGCAAGCAAGACAGACCACGATCTAATTTATATTACATGAATAAATCACCCTGGCTGAAATGTGGAAAATGGGTAGGAAGGATGCAGGGAAACCAGCCGGAGGCTGCTGTGCTGGTCCAAGGGAGATGTGACGGCTGCTGGGCCCCAGGTGGTGATAGCAGAGATGGGACAGGACTGGTTCAGAATGCATGATGGAAGCATAATTGACAAAACTGATGTTAGCAAAAGAGCATTAATAACTACAGCTATAGGAACTGTTTTTCACCCCCTTAAAATCTATAGGCCTAATATTTTAGACTTTAAAGCTTAAATATCTCAGAGTTCAGGGAACATGTATGTAGATAATAGGTGAGAGAACAATAGGTAAGACCAGAAACACAGATTACTACAATGTAATGTTAACAAATCAATTAATAATGGACTCGTGTGTCAATATGAGTTAGATGATTCTCTCAGAAATGGACTTTGCAAAAAACCAACATAAAACAGTACTGCTGTAATTGAGGAGCTGAAATGGCAGCTATTAAAAAGAAAAAGAAAAATACAAAACTGAAGTCTTTAATATCTGTAGCTGTCAACCACCAAAGAAAGACTAAAGTCTAGTCAACTGAATTTCTGAGTATGAAATCAAACCTATGAGAAGTATTTCCTTCCAATCTGATAATTTAAAATGTACCAGAGAATTCTCATTAACTCATAGTATAAGGGGGAAAAAGCCATTAATGGATAAGATTTTTAAGTTAAGTATTCATTAAAAAGCACTCATGTGGTATATCTGCATAATGGAGTATTATTCAGTCTTCAAAAGGAAAGACATCTTGCCACCTGCCACCAAATGGATGAACCTGAAGGACATTATGCTGAGTGAAGTCAGCCAGTCACAAAAGGACAAATACTGCATGATTCCACTTATACGAGGTATCTAGAGTAGATAAAATCATAGAGACAGAAAGAACAGAAGATGGGCTGAGGGCAAGGGAGAAGGTGGGGATATTGACTTATGGGCACAGAGTTCTAGTTTTACAAGATGAATGAGGTCTAGGATGGATGGTAGTGATGGCTGTACAACAACACGAATGTATATACCAGAAACTGTACATTTACAAATGGTTAAGATGGTAAATTTTATGTTATATGTATTTCACCACAACTAAAAGAGGCCTTTTAAAGCACCATGAGATAATGTGTATATATTACTATCCATCTAATAAAGAGGAGGTATGAATATAACCATAAAATTAAAATGTACAAAGGTTATCTATAGGGAAGAGAGGATAGGTGAAAATGAAGGGACAAAAAGAAGCTTCTTTGCCTATACCTTGTTTCATACGTTTGATTTTGAAAGACTTTTAATATTTTATGTCATTATAAAATAAAATTTTTAAAAAGCAATCCCTAAATATTGAAAGAAAAAAAAAAAAAAACTATGCACCGAGTAGTAACAAAATCAGAGTAACTATTCTAAGCAACTTTTTTAAGTTTACTTATTTGTTGGGGGGAGGGGGAAAGGGCAGAGAGAGAGGAAGAGAGAGGATCCCAAGCAGGCTCCACACAGTCAGCGCAGAGCCCAATGTGGGGCCTGAACCCACGAACCCATGAGATCATGACCTGAGCTGAAACCAAAAGTCAAATGCTCACCCAACTGAGCCCCCCGGGCACCCCTTTAAGTGACTTTAAAACACAGTAATTTGACTTTATATCCCTCACAGGGATGCAAAACAACTCAAATTTTATTAGTCGATAGCAGTTTTAGTATTCTTCTTCTGAGACTCAGATGTGTATGGTGTGGGATGAAACAGTGAGTAGTTCAAATCAAGCTGTTTCTCTTGGAAGAAAAAAAGATACAGGTGTAAGATCCAGAAGGTTAAGTAGGTCTCTGTACAGTAACCTGTGATCTGTGCACTGAAAAGACCTAAAAACAGTGACCCAACCCAATAGCACAGAACTACCCCAGGACACAGACTGTCATTCCTAAACACTGTTTTTCATTAAAAGAAACCAAGGCCCCTTGAAAAAAATGGATGATTCCAGGGCTTGGGAAAGAAATGTACAAGATGAGCCTGGTGGGGTGTGTCACACTAGAATGAAGATCAAAGACTTGAGAGTCCTGTTTAAAGGATTTAGGAGCCAAACTGAATAGATTCCTATTGGACAAAGATTAGACAATCTCAGCATCAATAAAGACAATGTCTACAATGGATTGAACCATATCAAATATCAAGTATCGGTGAGTGACACCGATGACACACCATTGACACCGGTGACAATGACACAAGCATGCACAATTCACTGGCAACTTTTAGAGGATTCCAACTCATTTTGAGAACTAGTAAATAATGGAGAGGAATTAAGCATTTATCCTACTCTTCCCAAAAGAGCTAAAATTCAGGGTAACCAAATTACAGAGGAAACATTTCTCTTTATAGAAGCATTCCAGTTAATAAATGATGAAATTATAGGATTAAAATAACATTTTCCAAAGCCTAATAAAATAATGACTCCAGGCATTGAGCATCGAGGGTTGCTAACAAGACCACTAATCATAATCTGCCTACTAACCTACTGAAGTCTTTTTTGCCAAAAATAAATCCTGAATCTGATCACACCTTTTGATTTACCTACCGGTTTACAATCAATTCTGTGTAGTTAAACTACAATACAGAATAAAATCCAGACTGGATATAACTCCCCAGGACAAACCACTCGCTGAGTTTCATCAAATAAATTACAAAAGAAGACAAAAGATGGAGGGGGAATCTATAAATTAAAACAAGTCACAATGTATAAATAGCATTTGGATCCTCATTAAAACTGTTATTAAAAAACTGTAAGACAAGAAAATTTTAACATTGGTTGGGTATGTGAAGGTGGATGAGAAATTATTCATGTTCTGTGATGGTGGTACTTAGGTTTATCTTTTTTAAAAAGATATGTAAATACACATACTGAAATATTTAAGTTAAAATGACACGAAATCTGGGTCTGAGGGGATACAGATAAAGACTGGCTAGGGGCACCCGGGTGGCTCAGTCAGTTCAGCGTCCAACTCTGGATCTCAGCTCAGGTCATGACCTCATGGTTTGTGAGATGGAGCCCCGCCTGGCATTGGGCTCTGCACTGACAGCTCAGAGCCTGCTTGGGATTCTCCCTCCCTCACTTGTGCTCTCTCTAAAAAGACTGGGGTGCCTGGGTGCCTCGGTTGGTTAAGCATCCAACTCTTGATTTCGACTCAGGTCATGATCTCACGGTTCAAGAGATCCTGCATCGGGTTCCATGCTGACAGTATGGAGCCTGCTTGGGATCCTCTCTCTCTCTCTCTCTCTCTCTCTCTGCCCCTCCCTCCCTCTCTCAAAAAATAATAAACTTAAAAAAAAATAAAAAGACTGGCTATTAACACCTGTTTAAGTTGGATAAGGGTAAGCAGGGAATTACTACACCATTCTCTCTACACATGCATGAGAACAATTAAAGATGTAAAATAAATAAGTCAATTTACACTTTAAGTTTCATATAATAAAAACATCTTTCTTATTAATTGTCAAACCGTTAAAAATTGAGTCAATCAAGGTAAATTTTAACACTGGTCGGATATGTGTTTTTTTAACAATATTTTTTAAAGTATCTTTTAAGGCACTTCGGTATTTACTCTTCTGACAATACAGCGACTACTTGAAAGAACTAACTGGGAGCTATTATCTGCAGAAACAGCCTTTATGGTAAAGTCTGCAACACAAAGCTGAACACCAAACATAACCTTATCAGTACCAGATAATGCCAAAGAGTTAAAGGAGAAAACGGCCGGCTGTACAAATTAACTTTCAGAGAGAAAACTATCCCACCTTTTGGAAACTGGGTAGAATTTACATTCAGGGCATGCAGTGAGCCTCTGTGACTGAAATCTAAACATACCGACAAGCAGTAAAGACAAACCATACCAGCTGCCCTGCTGCAAACCACATCAAAACTCTGAAAAGCAGTTCTGACTGCCAAAACCATACACTTCCTTTAAAAACACCTTTACGGGGGCACCTGGGCGGCTCAGTTAAGCATCAGACTCTCGGTTCCAAGCTCAAGTCATGATCTTACAGTCCACGAGTTCAAGCTCGGCATCCGGCTCCGCGCTGACAGTGCAGAGTCCGCTTGGGATTCTCTCTCTCTCTGCCCCTCCCCTGCTTGCTCTTTCTCTCTCAAAAATAAATAAATAAACTTAAAAAAAAAAAAAAAAAGCCTTTACTCTTCTAGCTTCCCCCACAGTCAGATTGGAGGAATGTATTAAAATTTTGGATTTTAAGAAATAACTTCTACATTGCTAGCATCGGCCCATTAATTGAAGGCTGAATTTTACAATCTCACAGTCAGATTGGAGGAATGTATTAAAATTTTGGATTTTAAAAAATAACTTCTACATTGCTAGCATCGGCCCATTAATTGAAGGCTGAATTTTACAATCTCACCGTCAGATTGGAGGAATGTATTAAAATTTTGGATTTTAAAAAATAACTTCTACATTGCTAGCATCGGCCCATTAATTGAAGGCTGAATTTTACAATCTCACCCTGATACAATTCACGCTCCTGGCCAGATACGCCCTCCCCGCTCTGGTGCCTGAACTCTTACTCCTCCACACGCACTCGCTTTCACTGGAGGCCTCTATTGTGGTTTTGCAAAGGAGACAGAGTGGACCGAGCCTATTTCTAATCCCCATTAAGATTTCAACGCGTTTTTCACACATATAAAAAAAAAAAAATCTTTCCGTAATAACTTACCAGCAATACATGCAGCTATTACACGTGTTTTTATCCTTAGGAATTTAACAGTTGCCTTATGTCATTTAGGCATAAAATTATATGATCACACCACCAGCAGTTTCCGGTTAACCAAAATATTTATTTCAAGGTAGATGTGCAAGAGTTGAACACAAATCACCTACAAAATACCCTGAGCCGTAATTGCAAGGGTACAAACGTTATCGTTAAAGGCAGAAGCCCTCTGCAACCTCCCCAGAACAAACGAAAACCAAGCACAGAGAGGGAGGAAGATGACCGCCAGCCCCTCAGTAACTCCCATCTGCAGGCAGGTTGGGCTGGCACACCCCGTCGTCTGTGAAAACACCAGAGCCCACAGGCAGCACCGGATGCTCGCGACCGTGCCCAAGCCCCGAGCCGTCGGCGCTGCAGGCCACAGACGGGGCCGTCGCGAGCACCCGCCGACCCAGCGCCGGGTCCCGCGCCTCCTCTTCCTCGCGGACCCCCGACGCCCACCAACCAGCCCACGGCGAGCTCCCGGGGCGCTCCCACGGAGCAGTCCGAGTGGCCAGGGATGTGCAGAGCGCCGTCCCCTCCGCACCCGGTCACCGCTGACGACCGCACCGCGGGGACCCCTCCCAGCGCGCCCCGGCGCCCGACTGGAGACCCGCCAACGCCCCGCCCGGCGCAGCCCCCCACACTCCGCGGAGGCCCCCGCGGGCCGCCCGCCTCCACCGGGCCTCCCGCGCCGCAGGCCCCGCGGCCCGGCCTGCAGCTCCCGGGCCCCTCCGCCGCGCTCTGGGCCCCGCCGCCGCCCCTGCGAGCGGGCCTCACCTCAGGGGCGAATCGCAGGCAGCGCACCGGCTCCCAGGTCCGAGTGCGGCCGCCGCTCGTCGGCTCCGGCTCGGGCTGGGGCTCGGGCTGGGGCTCGAGCTCCGCCCCCTATCCGCCGCGCTCACCCCAGCCCGCAGCTCCGGCCGGCCCGGCCTCTCCGCCCCCTCAGCCCCTGGCGCTGCCCCCGCCGCCGGAGCTGGGTGCGGCCTGCGGCACCGCAGCCCAACAACGCGCTACCCCATAGGTCCATCCCGCGCCGCACCGCCCAGCATATCTTCCTGCGATTGGCTGACCGTGAGGCGGGCCTTGCGGAGGGGGCGGGGCTCGCGCTGGAGGGGGAGGGTAAGGGCGGAGGCCCCGCCTGCGGCCGTCGCGGATCCCAGAGGCCCCACGGGCTGCGACCCAGCCCGCCCCCTACGCGCAGGGGAGGGTCCCAGCTACCTGCCGGCTGGGCAGGTGCGTGGGCACCGTGGGTCGCGGCCTCACAGGCCTCGTCACGGACGCAGGTGGGCCGGCTCTGCCAGCGGCGCCTGCTCTGCCGGACCCGCTTGTGCACTCGCGCGTTGTGCACTCGCGCGTTGTCGCGGGCCAGACCCTGGTGAAAGACTCGTGCGGGCCAGGTGCCCCGGGATGCGCAGCAGGCGTCCCAAACCGTCCCGTTCCCGGCCTGGGTGGGCGTCCGCTCCCTGCCCACCTCGCGGACTCCTCCAGCGCACGGACCCTTGGACCCGGCCCCCGTGAGCCTGGCCCTGTGCCTGTTTCTGTCCAGAAGCCCCGCAGAGCAGCGGGCGGGACCAGAGGCCGAGTTTGAGGCTGGCAGCCTGGGTGGAGTCAGGACAAGGGGGTCTGTGGATGGTGATAAGGCACCACACACAGGGTGGCCACCTGGTGCCCAGGGCCTACCCTGCTGATGCTTGATGAACGAGCACCGTTCTCCGCAGAGCCAGTAGAATGAGTCTAGGCGGGGGCATTGGCAAGACCAGGACACCTGCCAGTGACCTGGAGGCTAGCCTAGAGACCAGACCAGCACCTCTTAACCTCTCCCTCCTGTTGTCTCATCTGAATACCCCCAAAAGGCCCAGGAGACAGGGAGGCAGAATTTCTTGTTCCCTTTATACCATAGGAAGCTGAGGCCCAGCACTGGGCAGGGGAAGAACAGCGTGGAACCCAAACCTCCCTCCTCAGCAGGAACCTCTTTGGCTTTGCCCCCAGAAGACTCAGGGATATTGTGTATGGGTAATAGTCAGTGATCTCTGATCTTGGGGCACTTCCAGACAAGACTCCATAATTATGTCATTTTTTTTAATGTTTATATATATTTTTAAGTGTATTTACTTTTATTTAAGAGGGAGCGAGTGGGGGAGGGGCAGAGAGAGAATCCCAAGCAGGCTCTGCACTGTCAGCACAGAGCCTGATGCAGGGCTCGAACCCACCAACCGTGAGATCATGACTTAAGCTGAAACCAAGAGCCAGAGGCTTAACTGACTGAGCCACCCAGGTGCCCTGTTTATTCTTGAGAGAGAGACAGACAGAGCATGAGCGGGGAAGGGGCAGAGAGAGAGGGAGACAAAAAATACGAAGCAGGCTCCAGGCTCCGAGCTGTCAGCACAGAGCCTGACACAGGGCTTGAACTCACAAATTGTGACATCGTGACCTGAGCCAAAGTCGGATGCTTAACCGACTGAGCCACCCAGGCACCCCAGTCACTTCTTTTCAAAGAGATTGATTGAGGGGTGCCTGGGTGGCTCAGTCGGTTAAGCCGTCCGACTTCGGCTCAGGTCATAATCTCACGGTTCATGAGTTCCAGCCCCGCATCAGGCTCTGTGCTGACAGCTCAGAGCCTGGAGCCTACTTCAGATTCTGTGTCTCCCTCTCTCTCTGCTCCTCCCTGCTCCTGCTCACTCTCTCTCTCTCTCAAAAACAAATAAACATTTAAAAATTTTTTAAAAAATTGGGGCGCCTGGGTGGCTCAGTCGGTTGAGCGACTGACTTCGGCTCGGGTCATGATCTCATGGTTTGTGGGTTTGAGCCCCGCATCAGCCTCTGTGCTGACAGCTCGGAGCCTGGAGCCTGCTTTGGATTCTGTGTCTCCCTCTGTCTCTCTGCCCCTCCCCTGCTCATGTTCTGTCTCTCTCTGTCTCAGAAATAAATAAACATTAAAAAAAAATTTAATAAAAAAATAGAGATTGATTGATTTTTGAGAGCACGCTCGTGCACATGTATGGGGCAGGGGGAGGCCAGAGAGAGAATCATGCAGGCTCCATTCCCAATGCAGAGCTCTAGGGGAGAATGGGGCGATCTCACTACAGAGAGATCATGACCTGAGCTGAAATCAAGAGTCAGTTAACCACCTGAACCACCCAGGCACCTCTGTATCAGTCACCTGTTTCCATTGCACCCAGGAACAAGGCCTGGCGCATAGAGAGCTTGCTGAAAGAAGGGAGGGAGGGGGGAATAGAAGATGATTGAGAATCAACCATTAATGATTGAGAATCAATCATTAATGACTGAGAATCAATCATTAAGTAGAGACACAGAAGACAAAAAAGACCCAGATCAAGCTTCGAAAGGTGGAAAATATATCAAATATGAAAAATACACTGAATGGGATTAACAGCAGATTATACACAGCAAAGGAAAAAGTGAACTGGAAGACGGGGAGAAAGTAAATGAAACACAGAAATGAGCCTGAAAAGAATGAACCCCACATCAGTGAGCTGTGGGACAATTTCAAGAAGCCTAATAAATGTATGATTGGAGTCCCTGAAAATGTGGGTGGGGGGTGGGAAGAAAACAAGTACTATTTGAAGATACAATGGCTGAAATTTCTTTTCAAATTTGATAAAACAACTACAAACCCGCGGATACCAGCAACTCAGAAAGTAACTTCTGGCTTGCTACTGGGCTCTGGTAGAAATGGAATGTTTCTATGGGACATCAAAAGTGAGGCCAGCATCGCCCATCAGTTGGTCCCATCAGACTAACGAGACATAAAGTCAGGTGATACATCATAATCTAAGTGGCAGATCCAGGATTGGATGGATTCATGTGGATACAGAGGTCCAGATCCTACGTCACCTGCCCCTGTAGCACCAATATCTGTCAGCTCACACCAGTCGTCTCGGGGGGATTCCCTGTGACACAGTGCCGGAGGGGCAAAAAGCATGTGCTTGGTTCATAGGAAAGTTGGCTGGTATGGGCTGAAAATGGCCTACTGCCACACTATATCCCCATTCAGCAACTGCTCTGAAACAGTGGTGAGGGGCACTCATGCCACTAGGCAAAGCTTCAGGCAGTGAACTTGGCTGTTTACTTTGTGTGGCAGGAGATGTTGCCGGGATTCATGGACAGTGGCACATGGCTTATTTGGTTGGTCAGGAGCCTGAGAGGAGCAATCTCAAAATTTTGGGAACACAGAGGTCTGACGACAAGGCATATCAATGGGCCTGTGGGAGTAGGCACAAAGAATGAAGATCTCTGTGCTTCATGTTAATGTGCACCAGTGAGCATCCACCACAGAGGCTGAAAACAACCAAGCAGATAGAATGGACTGGCCAATGAGCGTCAGCCAGACTCTGTCCTCTGCCCCCATATTGCTGGCACAGTGGTCTCCTGAATGAAGCAATCATGGTACCAGGGTGGAGGCTATGCATGAGTCTAACAACATGGACTCCTGTAACCAAGGCTGACCCACCAACTGCCACTGCCACATGTAACCTGTCAGCATCAGAGACCAGGGCTGAGCTCCCTGAAGGAGCCAACCAGCTATTTGTTGGCAAGTTGATTACACTGGATCCTTTCTATTCTAGAAAAAGCAATAATTCATGGATCCGGGTGTGGGTTTGCCTTTTCTGCCTGCAATACTTTCTGCCAACACCACTGTCAAGCTCACAAGGTGTCTACTTTGCTGACATGGAATCCCACATAACTGCCTAGTTACCAAAGGACCTGCTTTATGGTAAAGGAGGTATGGCAATGGGCACATGACCAGGAGCCCACCATTCCTACCAAATATGCACCATCTAGAAGTTGCTGGTATACTACAGTGATGGACTCACCTCATGGAGATTCAGATGAGGCTCCAACTCGGAGAGGACACCTGGGAGGTGGGGTGCTAGCCTCCAGGAAGCAGTATGCACTTTATATCAATAACCACTTTATGAAGCTCCATCCCTAATGGGCACAATATCCAGTGACCTATTACAGGAATTTGTGCTTCCTGTTCTGCAACACTAAGTGCTGTGAGCTTAGCCATCCTAGATGTCACCAAAGAGGACACTTCTACCAGGGAGCATAGTAATGTTGAAACTATGGCTACCACCTGATCACGTGGGACAATTTGTGCCAGTAGATCAGTGCGCACAGAAGGGAGTAACCATATTGGTAAGGATACCTGACCTGCAGTATTAGGAATGTGTAGAGCCACCTGCCACGTGATGAGGGCAGGCAGGAATGGGTTTAGCACTCGGGCAATCGGAACAGGCATTCAGAGGAGCGGGGCATCTCTTGGTACTCCCCCACCCAGAAACTGTAAACAGGCAAGCCTGGCAACATGTCCTGGTAAGGGCAGGCCCCCAGGAGCTCAGACCCTCAGGCACGAGCCATCTAGGGGAGCCAAAGTGTCAGCCGTGAAGAAATCTAAAATGGGTGGTAGAAAAGGGAGATGGTGAGTATCATTTGTGGCCTGGGAGGGCAACTGCACCAGTGAGGGCTACAGCTCATCTCTCTACCCACCTCTCAGAAGTTCCCCCAGACACTCTGACCCACTAGAACACTGGAGAATCTATGTCTGAATGGACTGACCTTAATGTGAGAAGCAAGTAGATATGAGTAGTTCACCGGGTGGACTCAGTCGTCGCTGTTGGTGCCTACCCAGATTACCTTTCTGGCTTGGTGTCGGAAGCGGGCCCTGCCCGGGTGCTGAGTGTTAGCTGCTAATGACCCCAGAGCCCTGCCTCCAGTGTCGCCCTGCCCAGGACATTATCTCCCTACTTGAAGAGCCTAGAGCCAATAACTGGCTCATCCAGGGGCACCTCAAAGCAGGATCAACAGTGGGACAATCCACACTCCAGAGCTCGCCGTGGGATCAGGCTGAAGCTAGACTCCAGCTGGGACTTCCATCCTTTCTTTCTTCCTTTTCCCTATCCCGGTTCCCCCATTCAGCTTATCCTGAGAACATTCCCTCTATAAATCACTCGCGCAGGAGCCCCATTTCAGGTTTTGCTCCTAAAGAATTGAATCTAAGAGAATTGCATATTAAAAATACTGTCTACAACCCAACACCAAAAAAGCAAGCAACCCAATTAAGAAATGGGCAGGGGCACCTGGGTGGCTCAGTCGGTTGAGCATCTGACTTCAGCTCAGGTCATGATCTCACGGTTTGTGGGTTTGAGCCCCGCGTTGGGCTCTGTGCTGACAGCTCAGAGCCTGGAGCCTGCTTCAGATTCTGTGTCTCTCTCTCTCTCTCTGCCCCCCCCCTTCTCATGCTCTGTCTCTCTCTCTCTCTCCAAAATAAATAAACATTAAAAAAAAAAAAGAAACGGGCAAAGGACTTGAACACTTTTCCAAAGACATATAGATGGCCAATAAGCACATTTGCCCAACATCGCTAATCATTGGGAAACTGCAAATCAAAATCACCACGAGATACCACCTAACACCGATTCAGAATTGCTATAATAAAAAAAGAAAAGAGTAAGTGTTTAGAAAGTGTTTAGAAATTATGCATTGCTGGTGAAAATGTGAAATGGTGCAGCCACTGTGGAAAACAGTAAGGTGGTTCCTCAAAAAGGTAAGCAGAGAATTGCCATATAACCCAGCAATTCCACTTTAGGGTACATACTCCAAAGAATGAAAACAGAGACTCTAACAGATATTTGTATGTCCATGTTCATAGCAGCATTATTAACAATAACCAAAAGGTGGAAGCAACTCAAGTGGCCAGTGTAAGATGAATGGATAAACAATGTGGTCCATCCGTACAATTGAATATTATTCAGCCTTAAAAAGGAAGGAAATCCTGGCACCTGTTACAACATAGATGAATATTGAAGACACTATGCTGAGTGGGACAAGCCAGACGCAAAACAACAAATTGTTACACGATTCCACTTACGTGAGGTTCCCAGAGTAGTGAAATCCATCCTTGTAAGCGCCAGGCTAATCTCTGTATCTTTCCCATCAGTCTATGTGCTGCCAAAACAACAGAGGAAGTACTCGCCTTGCAGGGCTCGAATTCTCAACCTGGGTGTTAGCATCACACTCAAACCAAGTGAGCTAACCGGCCAGCTGTGTGTCAGAGTCTCTCAGGGGGAGAAAGCAGATGGTGGGAGCCAGGGGCAGGGGGAGGGAGAATGCTGAGTTGTTTAATGGGGACAGAGTTTCCCTTTCACAGGATGAAAAGAGTTGTCAGGATAGATGGTGGAGATGATTCACAACAATGTGAATGTACTTAATGCCACAGAACTGTACTGTTAAAATGGTAAATCTTGTATGACACATACTTTATCATAATAAAAAAAAAGTTTTTATACTATTAAAATACACCTTCCTGGGGTGCTTGGGTGGCTCAGTTGGTTAAACGTCAGCTCAGATCATGCTCTCACGGTTCGTGAGTTCGAGCCCCGCGTCAGGCTCTGTGCGGGTAGCTCAGAGCCTGGAGCCTGCTTCAGATCTGTCTCCCTCTTTTTGCCCCTCCCCCACTAGTGCATGCATGCCCTCTCTCAAAAATAAAAAAAATAAACATTAAAAACATTTTTTAAATACACCTTCCTTTTCCAAGGGGGGCGGGGGGAAGAAATACTGCCTTGGATGGAAGTTGTTTTCTTTTTCCTTTTTTTTTTTTTTTGGATGGGAGTTTAAAAAAATTAGACAATAAACAATTAGACAAACAACAGAATTAGATACATACAACAATGATCTCAAGTAATTAAGGAGATCGATGGAGCTAAAGTCACCTAAAGTCCTTGTGCTGTCTAGGAAGTAAAAGTATTACTCCAGGACTCAGGTAAGAATAGAAATAGGATGGGGCGCCTGGGTGGCGCAGTCGGTTAAGCGTCCGACTTCAGCCAGGTCACGATCTCGCGGTCCGTGAGTTCGAGCCCCGCGTCGGGCTCTGGGCTGATGGCTCAGAGCCTGGAGCCTGTTTCTGATTCTGTGTCTCCCTCTCTCTGCCCCTCCCCCGTTCATGCTCTGTCTCTCTCTGTCCCAAAAATAAATAAACGTTGGAAAAAAAAAAAAAAAAAGAATAGAAATAGACTGTATAACTTTCAAACTAGAAGAGGGGTGTGGAATGACTGGAAAAAAAAAAAAAGTTGCTCAATCCAAGAGAGAGAAAGGAGAAAAAACCCTGCATGGGTGCCCGGGTGGCTCAGTTAGTTAAGCACCTGACTCTTAATTTCAGTTCAGGTAACAATCTCACAATTCATGAGTTCAAGCCCCGAGTCGGGCTCTGTGCTGACAGCTGGGAATCTGCTTGGGATTTTCTCTCTCCCCTTCTCTCTCTGCCCCTCCTCTGTTCACACGCACACTCTCTCTCAAAATAAATAAGTAAACTTTAAAAAAAAAGAAAAACAACCCATAAACACAGATGGGACAATACAAGTGGCAGATTTAATTAAATTAGATACAAATGAACAAAATGCTCCAGTTAAAAGAAGAGGTATGTCCTATATGCTAGAAACTAAATGAAATTAAAAACATATACAATTTGCAATAGACTAAAAGAAATATAAAGTATCTATGAATCGAATCTAATAAAACTTGAGCAGGGCCCCTCGGTGGCTCAGTCGGTTACGCGTCCGACTTCGGCTCAGGTCATGATCTCACAGTCCGTGAGGTCGAGCCCCGCATCGGGCTCTGTGCTGACAGCTCAGAGCCTGGAGCCTGCTTCAGATTCTGTGTCTCCCTGTCTCTGACCCTCCCCCATTCATGCTCTGTCTCTGTCTCAAAAATAAATAAAAATATTAAAAAAAAAAACTTGAGCAAGATCATAATGGACAAAATGATGAAATCCTATTGGCAAACCTTAAAGAAGGCTCAAATTAATAGTGAGGTAGATAGACCATGTTGATGAGTCAGAAGACTCAATGTTGTAAAGATGTCAATTTTCTCCAAGCTGATTTACAGCTATGATGAATTCCCAATCAAAAGATCGGCAGAGGGATGCCTGGGTGGCTCCGTCGGTTAAGCATCCAACTCTGGTTTCAGCTCTGATCATGATCTCACAGTTTGTGGGATCAAGCCCCATGTCGGGCTCTGTGTTGATAGTGTGGAGCCTGCTTGGGCTTCTCTCTCTCCCTCTCTCTCTCTCTGCCCCTCCCCTGCTTGTGCATGTGCTCTCTCCCTCTCTCTCTCTTTCTCTCAAAATAAGCTTAAAAAGATCAGCTGAGTTATTAGTGACATTGACGAGCTGATTTTAAAACTTAAGTGAAAAAGAAAGTGGGAGAAAAAATTCACATGGAAGTAGAAAGAGCCATAATAGCCAAGACACTCTCAAGGAAGAAAACAAGGTGAGGACTTACTTAGCAGATAGAAAGACATAATCTAGTGACAGTAACTAAGATAGCTGCTACTGGCGTAGGAATAGACTGACAAATGGAACAGAACAGAGTCCAACAACCGACCTACATACATATGGACATGTCACAGGTGGCGTTGCAGATGGTGGGGGGAGAGCAGATTATAAATAAATGGTACAGGAAGAAGTGGGTAAACTTAAGGGGAAAAAAATAGAAGTGAACCCTTACCTCTCACCATAAGCAAAAGAACAATTATAAAGTTGGAGACGATATTTGCAATACGCATTACTGACAATATCAAGGCTACGTAAAGAATGTGTATAGATTAACAAGAAAAAGGAACAACACATAGAAAAATGTGTAAAACATTTAAATAGACACTTCACAGGAGACAAGTCACAGTGGTTAATAAACACATGAAAATATGCTCAAGCCCACTAATAATCAGCTAAATGCAAATTAAAGCCATCATTATACACCCACCAGATTGACAAAAAACAAAATCTGACAATACCAAGTGTCAGCAATGATGTGGAGCCAAGGGAACTATCTTTTTTACTGCTGGTGGGAGAGTAAACTGGAACAATAAAATTCCTGGAAGAGAGTAAAAGGTTCTGATGCCCTAGAACCCAGCAGTCAGCCTCCTGGGTGCATAACCCTAGAGAAACTCATGAAACATGGATAAAATTGTCGCTAGCAGCATTGTCTGGGACTGCCCCAAACTGGAAGCAAACCAAATGTCCGTCAACGATAAAATGGACCGTGAACCGATACACTTATGTAATGGAATGGTTTCCAGCAATGAACGGGAACTACAGCTGCGCCCAGCAACATGGACAAATCTCAAAGACATGACAAGCAAGAGAAGCCAGACGTCAAAGCTTCATCTGTAGGATTCCATTCACATAAAATACAAAAACAGGAAACCGCTGCAGTGGATGTACAATTGAGTGGTGAAGGCTTTATAGCAAAACAAGAACATGGGGCGCCTGGGTGGCGCAGTCGGTTAAGCGTCCGACTTCAGCCAGGTCACGATCTCGCGGTCCGTGAGTTCGAGCCCCGCGTCAGGCTCTGGGCTGATGGCTCGGAGCCTGGAGCCTGTTTCCGATTCTGTGTCTCCCTCTCTCTCTGCCCCTCCCCCGTTCGTGCTCTGTCTCTCTCTGTCCCAAAAATAAATAAAAGTTGAAAAAAAAAATCAAAAAAAAAAAACAAAAACAAACAAGAACATGAGCCTCACCAAAGCCAGGGCAGGGGTTGCCGATGAGACCGGGACAGTGGTGCTGTGATGGGGAGGGCACACGGGTGCCAGAGAGGCTCTCTTGATGGGATCGTAAAAATGTTCACTTCATAGCAATTTGCTAGGCTGCATATTTGCATTTTGCTCATTTTTCTGAATGTGTGTTTTACTCTATGGGGAAAGAAAGAAAAAAAGGAGCATGCTTCAGCTCTGGGTAGCTCAGAGCATGGCCAGAGCTGAAGCCGGAGGGTGATGCAGGAGCAGCTGTTGGGCAGCCTCTAAGGATTCATGAGGAGCAAAGGAAGGTCTGAAGGAGGCAGATGTGTCTGGGGTCAGCTGTGTGTGTCAAGACTCTCCCTCTCGTGGGAGCATGCCCGAAGGGAGCTTAATGAGGGCTGGCCATTACCAACCATCTTTGAGGGTCACTGCCCCCCCTGGACAGGAGCCCTCCCCGAGGTGCCCCCATCAGGCCATCTTTTCCAGGGGGTGGGATAGGGCATGCAGGCACAGACACAGCAGACTGGATATGGCAAGCTTCCCAGTGAGGGGCTCCGTGCCATGGGGTCATGGCCAGAGACAGAGGCCCTCCCCTCACTGCCCTCTAGACGCACGGGCTTGGTTTAAGTGCCAGCTCTGCCCCATGTTCCCTGCGTGTCCTTCATGTCCTCCAGGCCTCCCTTCTCCCTTGGCCCTAAGCCGCTGACTCTTCTTCCCTGGTGCCCTGTCAGGATGGCCCATCGCTACAGGGGTGCGGAGAGGTGGGGGGGGGGGGGAAGGAGGGGTGCCTCCTTGGACCAGCAGGGGGCGTCCTTGAAATGCACCCCAGAGTTGGGGCAGGGACTTGTAGCACGTCTGGACTCGCTCTGTGAGGTCTCTTCTGGTTCTAAAAGCATCTCTTTTTACCATGAAAGTCTATTAACAGAAGGTAGAGAAGCTCCCCGTGCTCTTTCTGATCAACTATAAGAAAAGTAAACTCACGTTCAGTCCTCTGCTTGGAGAACTTCACAAAGGGTCTGGGCCTTTCACAGGACCAGGAGTTGGACCCATCCCTGAACCCACCATGATGCTAGACAAGGCAATGAAGCCTCTCGGAGCCTCAGTTTCCCTATCTGTAAGATGAAGAAGCAGGCTAGCCCCTGGGGCAGGTCCCAGGCCTCCTATTTATCCCCCCCCCCCCGAGACTGGGCCCACAGGGCAAAGCAGAGGGAAGCAGGCCAGTTTGCTCGCCCCAGGGCTGTGGCCCCCTCAGCTTGGTCAGGGCATACCTAAGAACTGTGCAGACACTCCACATGACTATCAGAAGCCCCCAGGAGTGGTGGGGAGGTAGCCAGGGGCTGGGGGCTGGGCTCAGAGCAGCAAAGGATAGGTCACATGGTAGCAAGTGGCAGAGCTGGGACTTGAATCTAGGCTTCTCAGACCCTCCGTTTTCTCACCTATCAAATGGGAACATAGCAGCTTCTTCTCCATCCAAACTATGTCAAGTATCCATGGGGCTCAGTGCCTGGAACCCAGGAAGTACTTGGTGAGTGGTAACCACCTTCCAACACTATAGGAGGAATAGAACATTCACGGCAGGTCTCAGGAGGGAGTGGATCCCTCTGGCTCCTCCTTTATGCTGGAGACCATGCCTGTGACCCCATCGGCCACCCAAAACACACACTCTTACCGCTGAGGCCAGGGCCCCTGGGGCAGTTCAGGGAGGCAGGAGCCTGTCCTGTGCAGGCATAGGGCCCAGAAGGAGAGGTAAAGCCGGTCCAGGCCCTGGGGTGGGTCTTGGGCAGCAAGGCCTCATCCATCCAAGTGAGCAGAGGACCTATCACCTGGCTCTGGGCCCCAGAACCTCCAGACTTTCCAGCTCAGGGGTCTTCAAACACATTTTAGCCCCATGTTAGCCAGAAGTGCTAAGGCACCCCACATCCAGCAGCACATCAGCAGCAAGCAGACTCCCAGGCACGGACTGGAAACCACTCTTCTGGTCCAAGCCCCCCCGCTGAACAGTTTTTACAGGAAGGAAAGCCGCAGCCACAGTGGGGATGGAGTGCCTCAGTGGGCTCCCCACACAAGGGCTGAGAGGGGCAAGAACTGTAGCTGCAGGGAGGAGGGGCTGCTCGTTCCTGGGGCTGGGGTGGGGCATCAAAAGTGCCCCGTGCGCCACACTGGACCGTGCCTGTGCTGACCCCTCCCCTGGCAGGCTTTAGAGGAAACATCTACACAGACAGTGCTGGACACTTGCTTCCTAGAAGGGACCTCTCAGTACCCTGGCCTCTCACATCCACAGAGACCCCATCCCTCCCCCTCCTCCAGCAAGCCCCCCCACCCCCAAAACATGCCCAGGGGCCCATGGAGGTCAATCCAAACAAAGATGATTAATCCTCAGCTGGTGGGCACAAGTGCTATCCTGGGTTTGGATCTCACACAGCAAACTTCTTTCCCCACATAAGGTGCAGAGAGGATCTGATGACCCTGGGGTCCCTCCCTGCCAGCCCAGACCCTAAATGGAGTCTGTTTGCACACACACAAAAATCCAGCCTGGATGGCCGTTGCCAGGGAGAGCACCTGCTGGAATTCTGTAGTAGTAAAGGAGGGGGCGGTGAGGGCTGGACTTGAATGGGGTGTTGCCCAGGGGACTCAGCATCTGGGGACCACCCTCCCCACCCACTCAGCCTACACAGGACCCACTCTTCCCACCCCTCTGTAGCCATCACTTCCTCCAAGAAGTCTTCCTGGAGACCTCAGTGGGGTTCTAGCTCCCCACCCAGGCACACCCCAATGCTCTGGCCAGTGTGTGCTCAGCTGTCTCCCAGTAACCATCTGTTAATCCGGCAAATGACCCAACTGTACATACGGGGACCTTTTAGCTCTGTAGTCCCATTGCCTTGCCCCTGACCTGTGGCACTTCAGAGTACAGGCTCTGAGTCCAGAGTGCCCAAGGTCAAATCCTGTTGTCACCAGCTATGCACCCCGAGCAAGTCATTTAGGGACCTCTGCCCCGGAAGACAAGAACTTCTTAGGCTTCCTGTAAGCTGGGCTGCTGCAGCCAGCCGCTTGGATGTGGGTGTGGGTACTTGGTAAGGCTGGTCATCCCTCTCTCCCAATGAAACCCCAGCCACGGACAGAAAGGTCATCTGTGCTTTATTGTACATCAATGGCCCATCCTGGAGCCTGTGTCTTAGCGTTCCTGGGGGTGTCGGTCCTGGGGGGCCAGCCCCTGCCCTAACCCCAAATGCCCCAGCCCTGCCCAGCTCCCAACCCAGTGCCGGGTTAGTGTGCTGGGCGAGTGGGGAGGGGTGGACGTGACCAGAATTCTTGTCCACAAAGCCCAAGCGGGGCTCGGTCCTGGGACCCTAGGCTCCTGGAAGGTTGGACAGCGTGGTCTGCGTGGGACAGGAGAGCCCCCCGATCCTCTGGAGACCAGAGCCTGGCCTAGCCCCAGGGACCCAGCCTGCTGAGTGGGGCCTGGCCGTGCAGATTCTACAAGGCCCTGGATCAGAGCATGGCGCTCACTCCAGATCATGCTCTCATGCGAGCCCGTCCCGTCTGCATGGCCCGGGGTCACAGCCCCAGTGGTCGTCTCTGCCCAGAAGCATGTATGACGGGCGTCACCTGGGCCTTGTGTAGCCGTAGGGGCGCTGCAGTCGCAGGCTCTGGTGGCTGGGCAGCACGTGGGTGTGGTAATGCTCCACCAGGCTGCCCACGCTCACAAACAGCACCTCGCCCTCCAGGTAAAACCTAGAGTCCTGGGAAGGGGAAGGAGTGGCAGGGTCAGGGGGCGGTCTCCTGCAAAGTGCAGTGGACAGCAGCAAGGGTGACAGTCAGGCCTGCTCCCGGCTGCCCTGTGTCACCTCTGTGCCTGCCACACCCCCCCCCCCCCCGCCGTCCCACCCAGGCCAGGGTTTCCCTTTCAGCCAGGGCCTGGGTGAGGGGTCAGCCTGCCCACCTTCTCAAAGATGCGGTAGTTCCTCACTTTGTTGGAGCTTTCATCCCACACGACCAGAACCTGCAGGGAGAGAAGCCCCAGCCTCAGGAGATGGACCGCAGAGACAGAGGAGTGGACAGAGGCATCATGCCTGGGTCCTACGGCACTTACGGTGACCTAGGGAGGGGTCACTCTGCACGTGGACAGCAGGGCTGATATGGGCAGCCATGTGCCCCAGGGCTCCCGCCCAATAGCCTCCAATGAGACATAAGTAATAGCAGCAGGTGCCTGGCTACTCTACGACCATGTCTGACGTACATGGGAACACTGAGGGGCTCCAGGCTGGCTCAGCTGGAAGAGCGTGCGACTCTTGATCTTGGGGTTGTGAGCTCAAGCCTCACGTTGGGGGCAGAGCTTATACTTGGGGAGGGGAGGGGAGGGGGAGAGGGAGGGGGAGGGGGAGGGGGAGGGGAGGGGAGGGGGAAGGGAGGGGAGGGGAGGGGGAGGGGAGGGGGAGGGGGAGGGGAGGGGAGGGGAGGGGAGGGGAGGGGGAGGGGAGGGGAGGGGAGGGGGAGGGGAGGGGAGGGGAGGGGAGGGGAGGGGAGGGGAGGGGAGGGGAGGGGAGGGGAGGGGAGGGGAGGGGAGGGGGAGGGGAGGGGAGGGGGAGGGGAGGGGAGGGGAGGGAGGGGAGGGGAGGGGAGGGAGGAGGGGAGGGGGAGGGGGAGGGGGAGGGGAGGGGAGGGGAGGGAGAAGGAACAAAGGACAAGAAAACTGAGGCTCAGTGAGGTCACAAAATTCACCCCAGAGGAGCAGAGGCAGACCCAGCACTCTCTCTCCCTTTTCCCACTGCCCCAAGCAGCCTCCCCTTCAGAGTGCATGAAAACCCCCAGCCCAGTGCCTGGGTGACTCCATCGGTTAAGTGTCCAATTCTTGACTTAGGCTCAGGTCATGATCTTGCGGTTCATGAGATCGAGGCCCACATCAGGTTCTGGGCTGACAGTGAGGAACCTGCTTGGGATTCTCTCTCTTCCCTCTCTCTCTGGCCCTTCTCTGTTCTGAGCATGTACACACACCCTCTTTCTCAAAATAAGTAAACATTAAAAAAAAAAAAACAGCCGCATCAGAGTTCCAGGACCCCCAGCACTTCCCTCCCATTTCCTGCCTGTGCTGGGGGGCTGGGCCACTATCCCAGCTTGCAGACAGTATTCAGTTCCTGAGAATAGATGGGGGAGGGGCTGCCGGGCAGAGACCCCAACGACGGAACGAGCTGAGATGCGAAATAAGAGGCTGTGCAGGGAAGCGATGTATAAAGCACGATGCGTGCCATCAGCCCAAGTGTGTGCAGAACCAGACGAATCCCCCCACAAGGCAGCAGTCCCCAGGGCGCCTTCACTCAGCAGGGTGACTGTTGGGGCACCCTCCCTGGGCACCTACCTTCCCTGACTTGGTGGAGGAATCCCGGATGCAGTAGAGTCCATCCTGGGGCTCTCCCTGGGGGCTTGTGGCTTTGAACAGCCTAAAATAACACAGCTGCATCAACAAACCATCCTCAGACAGCCAACCCTCTCAGGGACCCTCCAGCCTCACTCCTCAGTGTAGGTTTTTGTCTCCTCACTATTCTGCAGCACATGGTCTGAGAGCAACCAGTGTGGTGAGGCCGGCCCGTGCGGGGCTTGGGGCCCTGCCCGGGGTGATGGGCAGCACTGGGACTGGGCTGATGGCATCCGCTGTTTTGCTGGCTTCCCCACTCTGCTCAGGGCCATGCACCTGTGCTAGCCACTGTCCAACACCAAAGCAGGTGACGGGGGACAGAAAGGCAGGGGACCTCACATCTGCAAAAACAGGGATTCGGAGAAAGAAGGGCTTCGTGCTGACCTTTCCACTTCGTAGGATTCCGTGGTATTGATAAAGACAGAGCTGGGCAGGGGCACCTGGAGAGAGGCCAATGGCGGTCAGGGTCAGGGTCTGCACCAGCCCTCCCTCCCCTCCCCCCACCCCGTGGGCTGCCAGCCTGTGCCCAGATCTGGGGCTGTGCACACGCTTACACTCCCGACAACTCCAGCGTCCTGGGGGCTTGTCACTGGAGGTGGCCAGTAAGGGGCCACCCCGGCCTGCAGCCCGCCCACTGCCACCTGCCCGGTGCCAGGATCCAGAGCTCTCCATTGCCTCACCTTCTCATAGTCATCGTCAGAACCCTCTGCACTCGTGTCCTCAGGCTTCGAGAGTCGTCGGGGCTTCTCAAAGGAGAAGCTCCGGAAACTCTGCCCATCAGGGGGTGACCGCCTTGAAGGGGAAAAGCAGAGGAAGGGACATCACTGTCACACCCCTACACACCACCCCCACACACCCTAGGCCTCCACCAGAAAGCTCTGAAACAGGCCTCTGTTGGCTGCCCTTGGGTGACGGCTGCCAATGCCACTGGCAAGAGGGGTCCTAAGGGCCTGAACTCTGGTGTCAGGGGTCACACGACAGACAAGTACTCTGGGCGCTGTGGGAGAAGGCCCTGGGCTGGGGGTCTCGGCCCAGCTCTGCTGCTAACCAGCTTGTGACCTTGGCCAAGTCATGCCCCTCCCAAAGCCACAGAGAGTGGATGCATGTGAATGGATGGGAGTCCACAAACACGTCCCACACATGCGGCCAGGTGGTCCGAAGCCTCTACGGTTTCAAGGAGGATTAAAGGAGACCACACGGGGCTGGTCTGCTGGGCCGTGGGCAGTCGGCCCTGGCACACCCAACCCTGTAGCATTTGGCAAACTGACCCAGTCTGCACCATCATGGCCCCTTGTCACATAGTTCTATGAACTATGTTCTATAGTTCTAGTTCTAGAACTATCACCTGGCAAGAGGGTCCTCCCAGGCACCCTCCCACAGCAGCAGAGCTAACAGAGCCCTAGGGAGGAGAGAGCCAGAGCCAAAGGGGTTCCAGGAGCACTGGGTCAGCACGCTCACTCAAGGCTCGCCCCATGGCTCCCAGAGCCTTCACTGTTTAGGGCCCCGGACATCTCTGACCACAGGCTGTGGTATGAACGACACTGTGGGAGCAGCGGACACCAGTCTCCTGACGCAGCCCGGCAATAAAGAAGACAGTGTTCCACGCAGACCTCAGGGTGAGTCACCAACATACTCCACATTCTGGCAAGTTCCCAGTCAGGAAGAGCACAAAGGCAGCCTTGGTGGCTCCAGAGCCCCAGGCAGGGCTGGGAAGGACAGCTGTGGACCAGCGAGGCCTGTGCAGGCTTGCTGGCCCCAAGAGGCTCACAGCCCCAGCTCCCACCCCTACCGTCTATCCCAGAGCAGGCAGCCCTGCAGGCCTCTCCCTTGACCCTTGCAGGGTCCTCGGGTTGCCCAGCACGGACTCTGGGAGGCCGGTTTCCCCCAAGACCCAACTTGCCCACTGCTCCCCAGGCAGCCACAGGCTCCAGGCCCAGAACCCACTAGGCTGGACATTCTTCCGGGGCCAGTGCAGGGGAGGCTGCTCAGCCTAGCCAGGCTGGGGCTGTCCAGGAGCCTTCGCGCTCCTATGCTAGGGCTGCCGGCTACCCCTCATGGACAGAGAGGGCCAGAGACGAGGAGGCCGGGGCACCAGCAGGAGAACCCATCAGGTTGGGGAGGGACCCCAGGGGCCCCAGTGCCAAGTAAACTCACTGGAGGTGGGGGAGGGGTGGCTTCTCTGGCCTGGGCAGGACGGGGGGCCGGACTGTGGCCTCGGGCATGGGCAGCTTCAGTACAGGAGGCCTGGGGGCCACAGGGGGTACAAAGAGTCCAGGCCTGGCTGCCTCCCTTGGGGGGTCCTCTTCAGTCATCTTCAAGAACTTGGGCTTGTTGGCCGGCACCGGCGGAGGCTCGGGTGTGGGTGGCCCCCGAGGGGACAGATGGAAGGACTTGAGCTTGTCACAGTTCCTGGAGGTGGCAGTGGCCACGCCAGCAGAGCTGGAGGCAGAGCCAGCCCCATGGCCAGGGACCCGGGGCTCTGGGCTGGGGCTGGGGCTCTCCCGGAAGCAAGGGGGTTTCCGGAGGTTGGGCATGGTTGGCAGGTTGCCCAGTGGGGGGTCGCTCATCCTCCGGGAGGCCGTGGGCACTCTGAGGCCAGGCTCGGGCCGCCTTGGGCCCAGCACGTCCCTCTTGGAGTCCTCGGGAGCCAGGCTGGCATCGGGGAGGCCACGCTTCGGGGGCGGGGGTGGCAGCAGAGGGCTCGGGCCCTTGGAGGCAAAGGAGTGAGCACGGGGCATGTCGGAGAAGACTGGCTTCCTGGGCATGGGCACAGGAGGCGGGGGGTAGGCCGGCGGGTGGGTCAGAGTGTCTGCAGAGCAACGAGACCAGTCAGTGAGCAAGCATGACCTGCTTGAGGCTGGGCCAACACCACCAACCCGCACCACCTGGCCTGCCTCATGCACCCCCCCCAGAAGTAGCCCACACAAGCTTCCAGAAGCCTAGATGTCATATCAGGAGCCATCAGGTTCCCAGAAGCAGAGGTAGGGAGAAGAGGCAAGGCGGACTCCTAGGCCCTGACCTCAGCTAGAGGAGGCTATAACTCCCACCAACAGAGGTGAGGAGGATGGACAGAAGCAGGGGTGGAAGGCGAGGGTTACGTGTGCTCGTGCTACAAGACACATTGTAGGCATCGGGGCACAGGTCTGGGGTTCAGAGGAGAGGTGCTGGATGGAGGTGCCAGTGTGACACGGCTGTCCCGGCAGCCTAAGACTGGAGGGAAAGGAGCGAGCCGGGCCTGAGTCCCAGGGTGGCCAGGGTTGTGCGGATGGGCATCAGGGGGCTGGTACAAGGCTGAGTGAGGCAGGGGGGGCCTGGAGCACAAGGCACCTGGTGCTGAGCAAGGCGGCTGAGAAGCAGGGGGGACAGCACCAGGCCGGGTAGAGCTCCACTCACGGGTGCCGAGGGCTGTGTCGGGGGATGGGGAGGTCGTTGGAACCATATTAAGACCCATTTTGGGGACGGGGAGGTAAAGCCTGCTTGTAGGGGGCACTCAGAAGGGAGTGTGCAGGCAGGTGCGCAGGAGCGCTGGCCCTGGAGGTGCACGGCTGAGAGCAAAGCGAGGCCCAGCGTGCTCACCTCCAGCCACGTGTGGCCACAGTTCAGGGAGGGGTAGAGGGACACAGGATGGAGCTGTGGGCTCTGTGCTGGGAGGGGAGCTGGCACATGGCTGGGAGGCCCTGGTGGTGGCCTCAGAGGGAGGGGCCAGTAGGAGAGAAGGGGCTGGACCTGCTTCACCTGAGAGGGACTCGGGGTTGAGGTGGGCAGAGGACAAGGTCGTTGGAGGAGAGGAGGCAGAGACACAGGGAGGCCGCGGGTTAGGGGGTTTGTCCCAAGTCCCCAGGACAGTGGAAAGGATAGTGAGTGATGGGCACAGCCCTCTCCCGCTGACCCTATGCTTTGCCGTAACGCATACGCATACGCGTGATCCCCAGTACAAGCCTGTCTCCCTTGCCAGGGATGTTGGGTGGGAGTGGGTCGGTAAGCGACAGGCTAGCCTGGCCATCGTCCAGATGGCCATCGGCCACAGGAGCAGGCCCTACCCTGGCCCCACCCACTCCTCAGTGTCCCTCCTTCCCCCCTCTCGGCCCCCAGGACCACCCCAGCCCAGCATCACAAGTGTGGGCCCCCAGCTCACTTATTTGTAAATCCTCCCCCTCCTTCCCAGGCTTACTGCAGAGGCTGGAGGGTCAGGTGAGCAGAGCCAGCCAGAGTGCACACAGCAGGGAAACGGAGGCCACCCAGAGCAGGATTCTGGCCAGCACTCCCAGCCCAGGAAGGGCTCTGCTCTAGGCCCCAGCCCCGTGAGCGCCCCAGGCTCACAGGTCGCCCACCTACCTTCGGGCTCCACGGGCTCAGGGGAGTCCGGCTCCATGTATGAGTCGTCCTCGTCCTCATGCTCATAGTCTGTGAGGCAGACAGAGGGTCAGACCCAGGGCAGCCCAGGCCCAGCCGCACCCAGGGTTGGGTGGCAGGGCAGGTGCCCTCAGAACACTGGCAGCCAAGAGTCAGGGAGGCACTGGGCAAAGACCAGGTGGGCCGGGTGTGAACCCAGGACCCAGGCTGCCTGGGGAAGACAAACGGACAGATCAAGGACAGCCAGATATGTTTCCCCTCCTTGGTGGCAGCCAGAGAGGAGGGACTGATCCTGTCACTGCCGCAGCCAGGTGCCGAGAGGTGGTGGGGCAGGGGCTGCAGAGACAGGCCTCACCTTCATTGTCTGTGGGGTATGGAGAGAGGCTGATGTCCACAGGCCGCTCGACTGCACCGTAGAAGCTGTCTGTGTCTGAGCTGGAGTCACTGAAGCGGGGGGGGAGGGGGGGGGATGTGAGCACTGTGCAGGGGGGAGTCCTTTGCACCCACACGTATGGATACATATGCACAGAGACACACACAGAGGAGGACATGAGCACAAACGTGACACAGACACACACAGACATATACAGAGCTGGACCCACAGACAAACACAAAACAAGAAAAGACATAGGGGGTGCCTGGGGGGGCTCAGTTGGTTGAGCATCTGACTTCAGCTCACGTTCATGAGTTCAAGCCCCGCATCAGGCTCTGTGCTGACAGCTCAGAGCCTGGAGCCTGCTTCAGATTCTGTGTCTCCCTCGCTCTCTACTCCTCCCCCACTCATGCTTGGTCTGTCTCTCTCTCTCTCTCTCTCTCTCTCTCTCTCCCTCAAAAATGAATAAACTTAAAAAAGAAAAGACCCACACAAGGTGATAAAAACAGACACAGGGACTGGAGGCTGTGGTGCCTCCCCTGACCGACCAGACAGGGCCAGGCCTCAGGGCCAGCCCCACATCCCACTGCCCACCTCTGGGTCTCCAGTCAGCTCTGAGCTGAGCCTGCTATAAGGCTCAGGGCCAGGAGCTCTGGGGGCAGGCAGGCACCTGTGGGATGGCCTCAGGTGTGCCCAGCCTTCTCTGGGCCTTAGTTTCCTCAGCTCTGAAAGGACAGGATGGTTTTTGTTCCTGCCCAAAGGGCCCTTGCTGCCTGCTGGGCCACCTCACGGTGAGGTCACCGAGACCCGGATGGACTGAGCCAGTGCCCTGGGGGACTCCCTCTGGTCTCAGTCTCAACGCGCCAGGGTGAGCGTCAGGGGACTGGGAAGTTGAAGCTCTGAGCTACAACAAGTGCTGGGCCTCTGGGCGGGCAGGTAAAATCACACACGGCCCCTGAACAGAAACCACCAATGGGTGTGCACACACGCACTTATACACTCCGGGACACACGCACACACGCACACATACACGTACACACACACACACACACAGCCTGGCTGGCACCCTCAGAAAACTCATCAAGAAGGCGATTCTGGGTCAGGCCCCCGGAAGCTGGGAGGTAGGCACACATGTCAACCCAGTGGCCCTGGCGACACCCCGCCCATGCCTCCCATGCCCAGGCCCACCTGGCGTCTGTGGGCAAGTCCTTCTTCTCGTGGAAGTGGCCGATCTCCCTGCGCAGCAAGGCCATCCAGCCCTGTGGATCAGTCCGGGTTGCGGTGAGCACAGTGCTGTCCAGGGCCTGCCCCTCCCTCGCCCTGCCTGCCCTCACTGCTCTGGCTGGCAGCCTTCCTGGGGCTCTGGCCTCCCCTCAGCCCATTCAGGGCTCTTCCTGACGCAGCTTCCAAGAGCGTGGTGCCGGACCAGGCCACGGACGCAAGGAGGAGGACTGAGGAACAGCACCTGCCCGGCACCTTGCCCCCCCACGTCCCCCCAGGGCCAGGATGGTATCCCTGCCAGCTCCCTGCCCCTGGAGGCAGCCTCACCTTGCGCTCATCCTCAGAGGAGGCGGAGAAGAACCAGGTGCGGTGCTTCTTGCTGATGTGGACAATCTTGAAGGGGAAGACATTGTTGGACGTCGTCTCCTCAGCCGCCCGCATCACCCTGAGGGCACAGGGCCAGCGGTCAGCACCTGGGCAGGCCTCAGCACCCAGCACCCAGCACGCGCCCAAGGACACTGGCAGGTGTGGGCAGTCCCACCTTGCTCACTCTCCAGGCCAAAGGCCTAGATGCTTCAGGCAGGGGAAAGCACGTGGGCAGGGACAGGGATGGGCAGACATGGTTCTGGGGTCTGGGAGGTCATCCTGGGAGCAGCAGCATGCGGGGCTCCAAACCGAGGACACGTCACCCTCGCTGCCCACCTCAGCCCCACCCGGCCCCTGGCCTGCCTGTTGGGGGCCCTAACATGTCAGCCCCCGCCCTGCCCCCACTGCCACGGGGGAGCCCATGGGGCCAGGCACCTGGGGCAGGCGTGCCCATCTGCACCATCCCCTGAGGTCAGGGTGGTGTGTTTGGGAAAAGGAAACATCCCTCCCCGGGGGACCCCAGGGGAACCCCATCAGCAGGGAGGCGCTCACTGGGTGGACCCAGCCCATAGCATGTGTAAAGCAAGGAGCTGGCCCCAGCCCAGGAGGCCCTGAAGCCGGGGAGACCTGGGGGAGGTCGTGAGGAGGCCACATGGAGGCCAAGAGGGAGGGGAGAATGCTGGATGCGATCCAGGGTGGGTGGGGTGTGAGCCATCTCAGGAGAGCCCGAACTTTCCCTGGGTGGGAACCTGGGATTGGCCTGGCCAGGGCTCTGCTGGGGCCAGCGGGTAGCGGGCACTTACCGGTTATAGCCGCTCAGCGAGAAGGCACCCTGCGGGGAGGCGGACGTGCTGCTCTTGAAGTAGTAGACGCATCGCTTATGGATGATGACAAAGCGCAGGGGCCCTGAGGGTAGTGGGGCAGGGGCACAGGGTGAGCCCCGAGAGGCTGCCGGGCAGACCCCACTCTGGGGGCCACTCCCAGAGGCCCTGGGTGACCCGAGGCCAGACCTCCTGCCTTTGAACCCCACTAAATGGAAGGGCCTGGAGTTGGGCTAGCATGCTGCCCCTCCCACGGAGTCCAAACGTAAACGATCCATGGGCATGCTGACCAGCCCGAGCGCCAAGGCAGGCCTGGCCGTTCCCAGGGCAGGGGCAGACTGTGACCAGAGAGGCTGGCTCAGAGAAGGGCAAAGCCAGGGCCAGAGGCCATGGCCACCTCGTTCCACCCTAGGAAGGCAGAGCGAGGGTAGGGGCAAAGAAGCCCGAAGAGCCACTGGTATGGAGCCAAACACCAGCCTAGACAGTTACAGTGAACCCCCACCCTCCACTGTCCTGTTCCCAGACAGTCCCTCCCGGGCCTAGGGGCACATCAGTTACAGCCCCTCCTTGGAGGCTCCCTGTCCAAAGACCAGAGCAGACCAGCAGCCCAGCCTGCGGTACCTCCGTAAGGCAGCACGGTGCCTGGGAGTCCTTGGCAGAGGGCGCTGCTGGAACAAAGGCCTGGGCAGAAGGACAAACAAGGCCCTGATGCTCTTTGGCCTTCAATGTCTTAATGACTGGGCATCTCCCAGACCTGGGGGCTCCCACCCTCTCCCAAAATGCTGTCCCAGGGACCAGAGCTTCGGCCTCACGCAACTCTGAAGGTCCAGCACCCAGCTGGGTCGTGGCACGTTAGTTCACTAAGGACCGAGTGACCAACCAACTCACTGAACACCCACTGGATAGTGCAAGGCCAGACCTACCAGGCCACCGAGGGCCCCCAGCCCCTGGCTGCAGACTGAAGCTGCCCTGGACCGATGGTCAGCGCTGTGCACCAAATGCCCATCCTATCTCCACTTAGCAGTAACACCCCGAATCCTCCCACGATCCTGAGGAGTGGGGAGGCTGACCTCAGCACCCCCAGGCAGCACCGGCCACCATGGAGGGATGGAAAACTCTGGAGGGCCCACCACAGAAGGAGGCAGAGGCTCAGAGAGACAGGTCGCTTGCCCATGGAGGTCCACCAGGGCAGTGGGGCGGCAGGGCTGGGGCTCAGCCCTGTCCCCACATCCTCCCGTCATGCGCCCTACCACCCAGAGGACTCACATCTCAGCAACTGCAGCTGGGTGCCACCCTTCTTGTGCAGGTAGCCAGCCTTGGCCACGCCCCCGGGCATGGTTAGCAAGTTCTGGGCACCAATGGCCTTCATGGGGGCCGGCCAGTGCATCTCCTCGGCCGCCATGAAGCTGCAGTAAAAGGAGGAGACAGGTCTCAGCCAGGGCTGGGGGACAGAAGACGGCAAAGCTGAGGGCATGCAGTGGGGGATACTGCCAAGATGCTGAAGACAGTGTGAAGGGTCAGCAAGGGGTGAGGAAACTCCTTTCGGAAAGCCCCAGGCTTCTTGGTGGGGCCCCAGGCTTCTTGGTGGGACCCCAGGGAGAGAAAGGGCCAACTGGTCCACCTGGTTGGCCTCCGGTCTATTTGGCCACAAACCTGAGCCCCAAGGGCTCTGAGAACTGAGTGTGTTCCTTCACTGTCACTGGTTTACTCAGCACACGCCTACTGAATTCAAGGAAGGGGAGGGACCACCTTGAGTGAATTCAAACAACCACTGGCCCAAGGGCACCTGGGTGGCTCACTCGATTCAGGGTCCAACTCTTTGTCTCGCTCAGGTCATGAGCTCACGTTTCATGAGTTCAAGCCCCACGTTGGACTCTGTGCTGACAGCACGAAGCCTACTCGGGATTCTCTCTCTTTTCCTCTCTCTCTGCCCCTCCCCTGCTCCTGCTCTGTCTCTCTCGAAATAAATAAAAGTTAAAAAAAAAAAAAAAAAAAGCACTGGCTTGGATAAATCAAGCCTGGGGCCATAACCACCCCAAATCTGAGTGCGACGTGAACCTACGATGGGGACCGCCACGGAGGGCTTCTAGCAGATGAGTAGGGTCACAGCCTAATGAAGTCAAAGAGGTACAGGGGCTGGGCCAGGCCCTGGTCACCCTCTCTACCATCTCTGACCCTTTAGCAGGGAAGGGGTGAGGGGCATGGCCCCCAGATGCCCCACCCTCCACTCCTGCCTGCCCTTCGCCAGCTTCAGTCCATCCCTTCCTTAAGGCCCTGAGCCCAGGAAGCAGGAAAACAGGTAGTCAAGAGTCCGCACTTCCCATCCTGGCTTGGCTTTCTGGGGGACCCCTAGGCCTCAGTTGCTGGAACTGTAGAATGGAAAGACAGAGTGGACACAGCCTGGCACACAGCACACCCTTATCGGCAGTGGCCGTGATGACCATCCAGTGGGCTGGCTGGTATCCACCCTGCCTCCCCATCAGCTGGGGCATCACTCAGGCAAGGGCAACACAGCGCACAGTCACCAGGGGCAGGCTGACTGCCTCAGGGTTAACTCGGGCCCGCAGGACCGGACATTCCAAGTGCCAGCGTCAGCCCTCACCCTTGTCCAGCCTCTTGTTCACCCCAGCTGCTCTCCCTGAAACATGCCAGGCTCCGGCCTCTGCCTGGAATGACTGACCACTACCCCTCCTCACATGAAGAACTCCTATTCATCCTTCAAGACCCAGGTTCTGAGTCCCCTCTTCTGTGAGCCACCTCATATCCGGGTCCCCCGCCACTGGTCCCTCTGAACAGCAACCCCACCGGGCACCGTTTTGCCTGTGCCTGCCTGAACCTGGTGCCGGGTCCCTCCTGGGGCCCCAGTGGAGTTGGACTGAACTGGGTGTGTGGTCAGTGTCCCAATGAGTCACTAGGGTTAGACCCAGAGGCCCCGTCCTCTGGGACTCCTGCCACTACAGCTCCCACTCCCAAACACACACACAAAGAAAACCACTCTGCTGCTGGCAAACCAGCACCCTCCACCAAACGTCCGGGGCTGCTCCCCCGGCCTCTGCCTGGGTCACTCAGGCTGCCCCCCTCCGGCTCCATCTGCCCAAAACCAACCCCTCGGCCTGGGTGCCGCCAACAGCGGAGGAGGCTCCGAACAAAGGCACGTCCCCGGCCCCCGCGACACAGCCCCGCGCCCCGCCCAGCCGGCCCACGCCCGCCTTTGTTCCCGCAGGAAGCGCGGCTCGGTACTCACGGCGTCCACGCGGCGGCCCGCCGTCCCTGCGCGCAGCGACACGGCCCCGGGCCCGGCCCCGCGGCGCCCGCCTCCCGCCCGCCCCAGCCCCGCCGCCCGCGCCCCGCGCCCGCCATGCCGCGCCCCGCGCCCCGCCGCGCCCCCCGCCCGGGGCGGCCGCCGGGCTCCTCCCCTCGCGGGCGGGGCGGGCGCGGCAGGTGGGGACCCGGCGCTCCGCCCGCCGCCGCGCGGCCTCAGTTTCCCCAACCGCCCACGCGGGACGGTGGCTCGGGGCGCGAAGCGGACGTCCACAGCGCGGCCCGGGCTCCGGAAGCGGGCGAGGCAAAGCAGGCGCACACGGCCGGGCTCCCGGCTGGCTAGAGCCCTTGGGAAAGGGGCTTCTCCTCCCTGAGCCTCAGTCTGCGCCTCTGCAAATGGGGGTGAGGGCCGCCCTGCCTCCGAGGGTTGCGGGTGGGCTTGAAGCGGGTGTGGCCTGCAGGCACTGGGGCCCAGGGTGGGTCTGTGGGTCTTCCTGCCCCCCTCTTGGGCAAGTTGCTTAACCCATCTGCCGCCATGGGCCTCCAGCCCTGGATTCCCTGCAGGAGTCTCCCTGCAGGAGGTACAAGGTCCAGTCCTTGGCAGCTCCCGCTTGCTTGGGTAGATGGGGGCTCCCCTCCTAGGGGACCCCCAGGCTGGCCAAAGGCTGGGATGGCCTTGCTGGCCCCCCAAGCATTCTGCCTCCTCTGCCTCCCACCTGCACACAGCCTGTCCAAGCAATGGGCCAGCCATGGCATAAGGGAGCTCTGACAGCTTGGGCGCTGCTCCCACCCAGCTACACACTGGGCACCATTCCCTGCTTTCCTGGCCTCCACTTCAGGCTGGCCCTCGATGCCCCTTCCCACTGCAGCAAGAGGCTCCATCCCATCTGTGTGCCCCTGTTCACAGCGCCGTTGCCAATCTCTCCCCTGGCAGCACACTCAGCCCTCAAGGCCACCACCTCCCTTCCTCCTCTCCACCACCTCTGGGCAGCCCCCACCACTTGTGTCAGTTCCTTCCCCTGCTTGCAGCACCTCCTCCCCCATCACCTTCACTCAGCACACTCTCCCCCACCACACAAGCCATTCCCATCACCACTTTGTTCCAGGACTCCAGGGCCTCCTCATGCCCCCTGGCCTTTCCAGATCCAGGCCCCATGGATCTTTCTCAGGGGCTCTCCTCATGCCCTCTACCTCCCGTGCACCTGTGCCACCCAGACCCTGTGGTTCCCGAATCCAAGACCCAAAACCACCAAGCACCACCTCCAGGCTGCAGTGCACACTGTTTGCACTGCCTCCAGTTGCATCTGAACTAACTCAGCCCTCAGGAATTGGTTCAAATGAACACCAGTCCTTCATTCACTTCTCCCAAAACAGAAGACAAAGGAACTCACTGTATCAGGCCAGCATTACTCTGACACCAAAGCCAAAGGCATCACAAGAAAACTACAGATCAACATCCCTTATGATTGTAGAAAGCCTCACGAAGATACTAGCAAATGGCATTCAGCACCATGTAAAAAGGATTCTACACCACGCCAAGTGGGAATTATCATGGGAATGCAAGGGTAACACTTACAATTCAATGATTGTAATATATCATGCTAATCAACTAAAAGACAAAAAGCACATGGTCATCTCAACACACACAGAAAAAGCATTTGGCAAAAACTTGACAATTTTTCATGATACGAACAACACTCAACAAACCAGGAATAGGAGAAAACTTCCTCAACATGGAAAGGGTGTTGATGAAAAATCCCCAGCCAACATCATACTCAGTGGTAAAAGACTGAAAGCTTTCCCCTAAGAGCAGGGGCAAGGCAAAGACATCTACTCTTGCCACTTCTATTCAACCTTGTACTGGAGGTACTAGCCAGTGCAATTACACAAGAAAAAGCAATAAAAGGTATCCAGATTGGAAATGAAGAAGCAAAACTATTCACAAATTAGATGGTTATGTATACAGACAATTTCAAAGAACCCACAAAACAATTATTAGAACTAATAAATGAGCTAGCAGAATATAAGATCAAAACACAAAAAACAGCCATACTTCTATATGTGTACTAGCAATGAACAATCCAAAAATGAGAGTTAGTTCAAGTGTTCCCTCCCTCAGGTGGTCTTCCCTGACCTCTAGGGGTCCTGTGTCCCTCTGTGGGGTTAGAACACCCTTCCCTCCACCTAACACTGACCACGCTAGCTTGTCGCTGTTCCCCATCTTCAACAGCTCAGGCCCAGCACAGAGGGGACACCCAGGGAGCCCCAGAGGGGGCACAGAATGTTGGCCCTGTCACCGAGCCCCATGATGGTTTAACTCCACTTGTTCATTCCATGGGCTCATCAGCGGGAAGCCTCAGTCCCTTCCTCTGCAGGGGCAGACACAGCAGTAGGGACCCCTCACTGTGCTGCTGGGGGTGCCCGCTGAGCTGCCTCCCTGGTGGGAGCCGCCAGGGACAGTGCTGGAGGGCCAGGTTCAAATCCCACCAGGCCTGTCCTCCTCTGACCTCTGTTTCCTCTCACTTAAAGTAAGCACAGAAAGTCCAGTCGTCAGAGTCCCCCGACACCCCTCAGGGCATCTCTCCCTACAGAGGAGGGTACTGAGGCCACCCAGGGAGACTGCTATGCCGGGAGGGGCTTGGTTCCCTGCAGCTCAGAGGGGCTGACTGGGGCAGGACTCTGATGACACAGAGGTCGGCGTAAGGGTGGCCAGCATGGGGGTGGCCGCTGGGCTCCATGAACCCTTTCAGATGGCGTGTGACCTTTGGAAGGCGGGCACCTCAGGCACATGCCCTGGTCTCCGCTCCTGAGCTCACTTGACCTTCTCTTACAGTAGAGGTTAGTCCAGGCGACCGAGGAGCAGGGACAGGGGCAGAGCTGGTGGATGAAAACCGCTCGGCCCCCAGAGACAGTCCTTGAGGAGTCCCACAAAGTGCAGGCTCTGTGGCTCCCCCCTACCACGGGGCTGTGAGCCCCACAGGTGTGTGGTGATGATTTGCACAGGCCCACGTGTGAGTGCCACAGATAGTGTGCTCGGGCAGGCTGTGCTTGTGAGCTGCACAGTGCACACACAGGTTAGAGCGTGCACGTCAGTGTGTGTGCATGCGTGTGCATGGGTGTAAGCCTCTGTGTGAGAGTCAAGCAGGGGCCCTGGAGGCTGAGCTCCTGCGGTCTCCTCTCTGACACTTGCAGACATTGCCCTGACTGTGATGAGGGAGCTGGTGCCTCGTGCGACCACAGTGTCAGGGGTTCCTGTCAGTGGTGACCACACCGGCCCTTTGTGGGCGCTGCAGGGAAAGGGGAGGCTGGGACCTCCGGCCCCAGTGAAAAGGGGACCTAAATGCATTCATTCACACACTCACACCCACACAAACACACGTACACACACAGACACACACACAGACACGTATGCTTTCTCATGTATGCCCACTGACACAAATATATTCACACGTACACGCTCATACGCCCACACTCACTCACACACTCACTCAGACACACACACCCATTTGTAGACACGCACTCATTGTCACACACGCTCAAGCTCACTATGTATTCATACACACTTTTATGGACTCACACTGACACACACACTCATTCACTCACTCATAAATATACACACACGCACAGCCTCCAGGGGCTCCCGAGACCCTTTGTGGGTGGCCCCCGTGCCCCAGGCTGGCAGCCTGGGCAAAGTTTAGAATGTTCTACTTGACAGCTCCTTAAGTCCCACGGGCTCAATGCTTTATTCCCGTTTTAGACTAGAACCCTGAGGCTGGGAGAAGCACCCTGGGCATTCACCATTAGCCAGGCTCTGTGCTTCTCAAGGATCACCCCACATCATCATCCCGACACCCCCTGACGTGTGAACTGGCGTCATCCCCACACCACTGATGAAGACACCGAGGGTCTGAGAGGCTGAGTCACCTGCCCAAAGTTACACATCCAGTAAACGGTGGGGGACTCTCCAGGCACAGCCACGCCCCCAGGCAGGCACCCTGCAGGCGCTAGGTGGCAGTGGGGTCACGCCCAGGCCATCTGTTTTCCCCTTTCCCCTTTCTGTTCCCCTCCCCCTTTCTCTTCCCAGAATCTTCCTCCACAAGAGAATCAAAACCAAACATCTCCTGCGGGGGGGGGGGGGGGGGGGGGGGAGGGGGGGAGGCGGCAAGCAGCCATGCCAGAGGGAAGGGGCATGACCTGGGCTTTAGGCGGAGAGCCCCCCAGCCCCTCAGCTCCATGCCAGGCTCCCAAGCATGGTCCACGCGTACACACACACACACACACACTCTCACATCCATTCACACATACTCACTCAATGTGTGCGCACACAGGACCTGGCAGCATATGCAGTGGGAAGGTGCCCCCCAACCTGGGCCCCCACCTCCCTGCCAGCTGCGGGCTGAGTAGCACATGGTGGGGCAGGGGTGTCCTAGCAGCAGGCTCCCTCTTGGGGCTCCCACTGTGCCCCATCCAGTTCCGCAGGGCTCTCCTCACAGCCTATCGGCTCTGGGGTCCAGGGCTCAGCCTGGACAGTTCCACAGGCCCGGGGTTCACGCCACCTGCTAAGCCCCCCGTCCCGGGGCAGCCACACTGACCTGAGAGCACTGACCCAGCACATGGTTCTCCTCCTGTCTGTCGATGGGCTGGGGGCAGGTGTCCTGAGGCCCAGGGAGGCCATGTGGCTCAGGGGCCACAGGGAGGACCTACAGCCCACGTCCCCCAGGCGGGGAAGGCCTGATGCCCCGGCATTGTCCTGGGTGCTGCCCAGGCAGCTGCGTCCACAGCTCCCTCCTGCTGACAGCCGCCGGCTGCATCTGGGGCCTGTGGCCGCCAGGCTTCCTCCCCTCCGGAGACTTCCTGTTGCCGGGTCCCTGGGCAGCCCCAGCTAGCCAGCACTTCCTGCTTTCTACCCTCCCAGGTCCTGAGGCTGAAGTGAGACCCAGGGCTGCACCCATCAGCGCTGTTAGGCCTGCTGGATTTTAGCCAGCACTGCCCCCATGCCCTACTGCAGCCGGAGACCACAGCTCTCCAGGCCCCGGGGCAAGACCAGCTTTGTCCCCTGGGAGGAAGCTCCCTGCTGATGCCCCACACACACTTCCTGTGGCCACCTCTGCATACTTGGCTTCTCTCCAGGAAACGACCAAAGCCCCTTCCCAGCCATGGGCTGTCACACTGTGTCTCCTTGGCCCCAGAAGCCCCTTCCCCTCACAAAGCTGATGCTTACACCCAACACTGGGAACTCACTACCTCCACCTCTCTGACCTTTGACACCAAGGGACCAAGGGACCAGGTTCCCAGCCTTGGCCCAGGCATTTGCCTGCCACCCTCCCTCCCTCCTCTACCACAGGCCTCCTCGTCTCCCCCAGCCAGGCATGGCCTCTGTGACAGAGCGGGGCTCACTGCCTCTGGCAATCATCACTCTCAACACCAGGCTTGACGACTATCAGAGCATGCTCTTGCCACTGTCCGGTCCTGCCCCAGGTCCCACTCAGAATGCGTCCCCTCCCCAGCCTACGCTGCCCCACAAGGGTTGGGTGCCTCTCCTGCCCAGATCCACAGCCAAAAAGTTGGGGAGCAGGGATTCAAGCCCAGGCTGTTCGGTGCTGAGCCCCCACATCCCCTGGCTCTCTTCTCCTGAGCTTGGGTCTCAAGGTCATACCTCTCCCACAGAGGACAGGCCCAACCAAAGGAAGGAGCACTCTGGGACCACCCCCCCCCCCCCCACAGCAGGATTTGAGGGTCAGAGAGGCCACAGACCACAGGGTCCCCGGGAGTTGCTGATGGTCTTGTCCACCAAGCTTCCTGGGGCACCTAGCCGTCTCACATACTTGTAGTCAGGGCACTGGAGGGCAGCTCCCAGGCCGGGGGACCTCCATCTCCCACAGCGTCCACTGCCCCAGACACCTGCCAAGGCCCTCGTGCTACCTGGGGGCCTATCTGGGGTCACAGACCACCTGCTGTCTCTTAGAGGATGGGGGGCTTGACCTTTGTGTCTGAGCTCTCCTCAGGATAGGCATGGCTGCCCTGGCCTCCCCACGCCTAGGCCAGCCTCGATGCCCTTTGGTGGCTAAGGGCAGACTGTGCTTTTGGCAGAAAGTTGGCCATGACAGACAGACACCAACAGACAGACAGGTAGCAAGGGGGAGGGTTAGAGGGGGGTTTCTGCCCCTTCTTCCTCTTTGCAGTCTGCCCAGGGTGGATAGAGGGCCCTAGAGCAAGCTAAAGCTGGACACTCAGCCCACCTCTGTCCTGTGCCAGCTCTGTGGCCTCAACTTACTTAGTACCTCTGAACCTTAGTCTCTTCATCTGTGAAATGGGTGCTGAGGGTTGAGATAAAATAGCAGGTGAGGAGCTCCTGGGCCATGATCCGGCCAGGACAAGCCAATGGGCAGTTCTGGGCCAGGGTGGGGGCCTCGGCCTCAAGGGCCATGCTACGGGGTCAACAGAAGGCGGCAGGCCCAGCAGGCACTAGACTGGGGAGGCCTCCAGGGGAGGGGGCTGGATCTGACAGAGGGAGGCAGAGTTTGCTGGGAGGGGCCGGGGTGAGGAAGTCAAAGACAGGACAGGGGTTCAGGGCAACATCACAGGGTGGGGAGGAATCCAGGGGCAACAGGGTGACCGAGGCCCAGAGAGGCTGGGGTACAGGCGTGGGGGTGAGAAGCTGCCAAGACGAGGACCGGGAGCCAGCCAACACTCCCCAGGATGCACCGCCCCTCACCGGACAGACAGGTGGATGGATGAAGAGGCCTGAGGTCAAGGCAGCAGCCAGAGCCTCCCCCGCCCTTGCGCCCTGGAGGGTCCCCAAGCACCTAAACAACAGCAGAGGTAGGAGGGGGCAGAGGGCCATGAGGGGACTAGGATCCCCACCAGGGGTCAGACCCATGCTGGCCCCTTCCCCAACCTTTGTCTCCCTCTGGGAGGTGGAGGTCAGGAGTCCTGGGCTGCTATGTGACCTCTGCAGGCCGCTCTTCTCTGGGCCTCAGCTTCTTCATGTGCCCTCCTACCTCCTGAGGCATCACTTTATCCTTGCAGCGAAGAACACTGCCATTTACATTCCTGAAAACAGAGGACCCTCCAATAATGGCAGCTCCGTGACCTTTTACGGTGTGCTGGAGATGGCCATGGAAATGATCCCACGCCAGGATCCCAGCAGCAAAACGCGTGAGGCTGGAGCACGGCCGGCCGTGGTCTCTAGCCCACCCTCCCCCAGCTGCGGCTCCTCCCCCTGCCCCAAGGGCAGGTGCCTCAAAGTGCCAGGCTTGGGGACCACCCCACCACACCAAACGTAGGGCACTTACCAGGGTGGGTGGGAGCCAGCCAGCAGGGCCAGCAGGGGCCAAGGGTCAGCCTGAAAAGAAAGCAAGACAGAGAGATTTCACTCTGAGTTCCTGGGGTCTTCAGCCTCCTCAGGAGCAAGGCAAACACCTAGCACAGCGTGACCTCTGCAGCTGGGCACGGAGTTTTCCTCACCCGTGTGCTCACAGCCCACGAAGCTGGTCCTATTGTAACCTGCGCTGACCGTGAGAACACTGCCATTCAGAGATGCTGGCACCGGCCAGGCTGATGGCCAGAGAACGGAGGGGTGAGGAATGGAACCATGTCCCTGGGAACGCCAGCCCCGGGTCTCCCTCAGGCACCCCGGGCCCCTGTGCCCAACCCGGTGCCCATCTGCCACCTTCAGGGGCAGCTCAGGCACTGAAGGTGCTGAGAAGGGCCTGTTGGGCTCTGGGGAGGGCCTGGGCCCAGGGAGGGGTGGCTGGCACCCATGATGGGGAAAAACATCAAGTTCTCAAAATAAGATGTTTTGTATCAGCCCCTCCCGCAGGGCCTCGGTCCACCTAGAGCCAGCTCTAGGACCCGTAGACACAACTTCCCTCCTTTCTCTGAGCCTCACTCTTCTCTCCATACTTGAGGCTAGAGGCTGCCTTCCAGAGCAGGGCTGCAAGGGTGGTACTGGGCAGAGGGAGCGGGTGATGTAGAGGACAGGGCCCACCCAGAGTCACCCAGTGTAAGAGATATATGTCTCAGTCCTAGTCCCCAGATACTACAAATGTGACCTTATTTGGAAAAGGGACCTTTGCACATGTGGTTAGGGATCTCATCCTGGACTGGCCAGATGGGCCCTAAATCCAATGACAAGGATTGGATTACAAGAGAAAGAAGAGACAGAGGCACAGACTGGAGTGGCGTGGCCCCAAACCAGAGAAGCCAAGGATTTCTGCAACCACCAGAAGCTGGAAAAGGCAAGGAAGAAAGGATCCTTCTCTAGAGCCTCCGGAGGGAGCATGGCCATGCTGACCCCTGGATTTTGGATTTCTGCCTTCCAGGACTCAGAGAGTGAATGTCTATTGTTTTAAGCCCCCAGGGGGTGGTGCTGGGTTAGGACAGCCTTAGGAAACTATCACACACAGGGACTCTCCAAAGTCCTTTCCCTGGGCCAACTTCACTTGAAGCCCGAGCATATCCTGCAGGGAGAGACGGGTTCTGTGGGCAGCCCCCGCCATGGGCATCCAGCTGGACGGAGCAAACCTGAGCTGGCCTCCTTGGCTGTGCACACCTCCTGCGGGCCTGGCCCACCACCTCCTGCCCTCCCAAGCACGGGATTGGGTGCCACACCCAGCTCACACCCATCACACTTGCTGAGCCCTCCTCCTGCCTCTGGTTCACACCCCTGGCCAGCCCCTCCGTAGCACATTTCCACCATGAAGCAGGGGTCAGCCTGATTCCCTGGCCAGGTATATGGGGTCTGGCTCCTGCTTCCAGCCCTGGGCCCTTAACTCTGGGCCTGCCACATAGGCCCATCCATCATGCCCCATTCCCAGTACCTGCCAATCTCTTCTACCTGCAAACTAAATCCTCTCCAAAATGTTCCCTCATCCTTGGAAAACAGAACCATCTAGAACCTCACACCCTTCTCTGAAATCTCCGTCAGTGGCATAGCCTGATACACCAGAGTATCACACGGATACCCCAGCACTCCCCACTGGCCTGGGTCCCGCTGAATCCCCAGAGGCAGGCTGGTGCCTGACCCATGCAGGGCCCAGATGGATAGATGGGACAGATGGCTTCAGAGTCACGTCTACACACACGGCCATGCCCCTCACGTGGCTGTAACTAGCCCTTGCCTAGGCCATCCCTCAGAGCCAGAGTGTACTTAGAGTTAATCTGACCCTGAACAAGAACTGATGTCCGGTGTGGCCACCACCAAGGCCCATCCACGGCCCAGGATCCCTCCTCGGTGAGATGAGGGGTGGCCGGCAATGAGCAGATATTCAAGACTGCTAACTGCAAAACAGAGATGAACTGGACGCATTGGAGCCTGCCAGTGTCCCCAGAAAGACAGCGGTGTGCTGGGGTCCAGAAGGCCCCCAGGGTCTCAGGGCTGCCCAGGATAGAGGCAGGAAGCGTCCAGTCACTCCTGTGTCCAAGCGCAGAGGAAATTAAGGGAAGTGCAGAAAGAGACCCACATGCATGGCTGCCCGCCCTGGGGCCTGGGCTTCTGGGTCAGGATGGGGTTGGGGGTGGGGCTTCTACTCTGAGACACTTGGCCCTCAAGCTCTGTCCCCAAAGAAGACTCATGAGGCCCTCACATCCCTGGACGCTGCCCCAGTCACACAGCACCCCGGAGCTTTCCTCTCCCTGGCCTGGCGTCTCTGCCTCCAGCAAACATTCCCAAGCTGGGCAGAGTGCAGAGCAGAGCTAGGGGCCCTCACAGAGTCGGGGGTACCCCTGGGCTCATACCCAGGGCAGAGCTCCCTCCAGCAGAGCCCCGGAGAGGGAGGCTCCCCAGGAGGGAGCTGGAGCCCGGCCAGGAAGGAGCAGCACGCAGGCAGGAGGGAGGATGGCGGGAGCCCCGGGCCAAGGTCCCTGTGTGAGGGGCAAGGTCCACTGTGGGCTGTGGTGAGGGGCAGGCTCGGTCTGGGGGGAACCACGCTGGCATCGTCACTGGCGTGAACCACTCTCCTGCCTCAAACCACAAGCCAGCAGAGGTGCTCAGGATTCACGCTTCGGTTCATCAGAACTTAAACAAGTCTGTGCCTTTTAACTGATTAAGAAAAAATGTCCCAGACCACTGATGTGTGCCCCGAGTTCCTGGCCCGTGCCCGCGGAGGCAGCCTGCCTCTCGTCAGCCTTGCCCCAAAGTGCTAGCCCCGAGAGAGATGCTCAGGGCTTCCTGCCCCTGTGGCTCCCCATGAAGGGGCTGCTCCAGCCTCAGGACCTGGGTGGGCAAGAAGAGCACAGTGGTTACTGCACAGGCTTCCTTGGGGACAGGCCTGGCTCAATCCCCTCTTCTAAACTTGTGGCCCACTCTGAGCCTCAGCTTCCTCATGTGAAGAATGGGGTTGGCAGTTCTGGTGCAGGATGTCCCCAGGACCATCTGGCACGGCTGGTGGGCAGGGATACTCCAGGGGCACTTGGTCACTGGGGTTCTGTTGCGAACACTGTCAGCGCAGTCATGTCGGAAAGGGGGAGTGTGCTCTCAAACCATCCTGCTCGAAGCCGGGCTACACCTTCCCTTCCGGCCCCTCGGGGTCTGGACCCGCGAGCACCCCAGGATCCCCGGCCACTGATGGCCCCATTCTGAGCCACATTCCCATAGCGCTGGGAATTGCACCCAGAGGTGACCCACCGCACCCACAGGCCTCCAACCACACGCAGGACCCCTCTCCCAGCTCCCGGGAGAGTCTGCCCCTCCCTTCATACCCCGCACCTGAGCATTTCAGTCTGTCTGGGGACCACCTGTCCCTCCCTCAGCATCGGCTCCAGAGGACGGTCACTCCTCATGTCCACCCCCCACAGTGTGTCCAGCACGAAGCAGGCACTGAGTACTTTCTAGAGCATGAGCTACTGCATCCCTGGCTAGCTGGGTGCCCCTTACTCCCCATGGCGTCCAGCCCAGGACGCTCATTTCTTGCCTCAAGTACCCCCACTTCTCCACCCCTGGGGGCCTCTGGTTACATGGCATATGCCCAGTATAGGGGCTTTGGTGCCCACCAAGCAGGGCTTGAACCCCTCCCCAGAATGACTTCTCCCAGCCTGTGTCCTCGTCCACAAAGCAAGGCTGGCAACCGTCACCGACAGAGCAGATGTGGGGCCAGACCAGGCACCCTCACACCCCCAGCACCTGGTGGGCCAGGCCCCAGGCCGACAAGACTGCCCAACACTGCTGCTGACCTTCCAGGGGTCCAGGGAATGTGGTTGGGCAGGAGATCTGCTTTTTTGGCAGGATGCCCAGAAACAGAGACACCATCTCCTCTCAGGTCAGAGATAAGCTGATCGCTGGCCAGATGAGGGATCCACAGAGACCAAGACTTCCCCAAATCCAGTCTGCTCCCCCTCTGTCCTTCCCAGGCCATGCCACATCGGCTCCCTCGGCACATACTCACTGAGCACCCATCCTACTGGGCAGCAGAGGGCTCCAGAAGGCAGTTCTGGTGCTCGGTGCGAGGCCTGCCTCCCCAACAGGGGGCCTGGTTCCTGCCACCAGCCCTAGGCCGGCCTCCTCAGGAACAGAGGCTACCATCAACCAGACCCTCCTGGGGACCCCTGTGTCGCACGCACATCCCACGGGGGCAAACTCCCCACTTGCTGAGGCCAAGGCCAGGGGGTCACGAAGGCTAGGGTGCTCTTTCCTTCCTGTAGTCCCCTCCCGCTACGGATGGCCAAGCCACCGGGCCAGGGCAGGGGCCTGGAATGTCCACCAATGTGTCAGCTCCGTGGCCTACGCGGTCCCCAGCTGCTCAAGGGTACACACTGCTGCTCTCCCGATGAGGAAAGGGAGGCTAAGAAGGCCGCAGCACAGCCATCCAGCCGGCACTGCCCATGGGGCCTGGAGCCCAGAGCCACCTCACCCACACCACACAGTCCGGCATTTCCTGCTGAGGCTGGCTCCCAGAGGCGCGAAGGGAGAGGAGGAGCCCCACAATGGCTCCCACCTGGGCAGAAAACACACCAGCCCAGAGGGCAACGGGAGGGGGGCCGCAGGCTCTGGGCAGGAGGCTGCAGCACAGGGGGCGGGACAGACCATGCGGCGTGCTGGTGCATGCCAGCCTGTCCTTGTGGACTCAGGGTTTGCTTGTTTTACACTCACGTCCAAAGCCCAGGGACAGCCCAGTTGGGAGACATTCAGCCTGAGCCTGGCTCACTGCTGCCAGTGCTGCAGGGGGAGGACAGTGCTCACCCCAGAACAAGGACTGGCAAGAAGCAGAAGCCGAAGCCTCGGAGTCTCCATTGGTAACTCAGGCCGTTCCGAGAGCTGGCAGGCTCAGCGGGGTGAGAACCAAGGAGGCCCGGCGCACGCACAGTGCTAGGGCTGTGTGGATGGAGAGGTCCACACTTCAGCAGAGAGTCAAATGAAGTGAAGGAGCAGGCCATCAGATATCCCAGAAACAGTATCTCCGTCAGAAACGGGGGGGCCCCTACAGAGCCAGAGCCGAACCCCACTGGGTAGCTAATAAAACTGAGAGCAGGAAGTGTTGTCCACCACTGGGCCAGGGTGGGCTGGGGTGCTGGTTTGTCCTGCACAGAGCATTAGCGCAACCCCCAAGTTCTCCTGGTACTGGGGCAGAGGGAGGCAGTCAGGGCACTGCCACCTGCCGGCAAACACCACACCCTTCACCCCAGGATCCAAGCTGGCCCCACCCAGAGCGGGGCTCCCAATCTGCTGGGGAGGCAGCCACTTCTGACTCATGTCCTTGTGACCACCATTCCACCCAGACACGGTGACACATCAGCCAGCATCCTTGGAGCCATCTTCCACATGAAGTAGCCAAGCACGGAAACCACATGGGGGGTGTCCCGGATGGGAAGCAACTTGTGCAAAGGGCCTGGGGTTGGGGTAGGAGGGAGCACGCACCTCAGACCAGAGGGACAAAAGCAGTTTCATTTCAGAGCTGTTTGTCAGGGCCACATGCCCAGCTGAGTGTGGATGAGATCCCAGGCCTGTCCCCAGGGTGAGGTCCCAGGCCAGGATCCCATTCCGGCTTAGGCTCCGGGCCCAGTTTCACTGATTTGCAATGGGGTCCTGGTGCAAATGGGCTTATTTGGTCCCTGAGGACCAAAGAAGACCGACCGTTCACTGGAACTCTGAGACAGCCACTTGTCCCAACACTGGGTCTCAGGGCCTCTGAGGGTAGAGGGCACCCACTCAGCCCAGATCTCAGTACCAGGGCAAGGTGTAAGAAGGGAACACAGCAGGGGGATGCCAAGGCCATGAAAGTGATGCTAGGGAGGGATGTGGGTAGAGGAGGCAGCCAGAGAGATCCAGCCCCACTGCTCCTCGAGGGAGCCGAAGTCAGAGACCAAAGGTCAGCCATCATGGGCACACTGTAAGGACACCTGCTGTCCACCTGTGCCAGGCCAAGGCAGCTGTGTGAGCCCTCCACATTGGCAGCCACTTGACAAGGCATCTTGGGCTAGGCCACCAGGGACACAGCCTTGACCCCTGCAGCAGTCAGTGGCCTTGGTCACTCCGCCATCTGTCCCACCACCCCTCTTCTTAGTATCTTTCCTGCCACGGTGGCCTCCCTTAGACCACAGGAAACCATGGTGTCCCTCAGCACTCTACATTTCACTGGCTCAGGGCTGCTAGGTCAGGGCAGGGTCATGAGGTGTGGCCCCCAATCTGGATCCTCCAGGGACTCCTTACTCACCAGGAACCCCAGGTCACCGTTTGTCCAATGGGGTTCTGGCCTTCTGCTGACCCTGCCCCAGGCCAGAACGCAGAGCAGGGAGTCTACACGACAAAATCTCTCTCTCATTCTGCTCATTTCAGCCTTTTACAGTGAGGTCTTTCTTCTGTCTTAACCCACCTACTGTTATACTTTCATCCCCAACAGAACATTTTTAAGCTGTTTTCAAACCATTTCTTTCTTTGAGGCTGTTGATTACTTTTTACTTTCTGAGGTTTTTTGTTGCTTTTTTTTTTTTTAATTTTATTGCATTGTCTTTTGTTTTTGGTCACATTGTATCCATCGGTAAATTTTAGGTTGGCCTCGGGAGGTCTCACACCGGCCTGGTCTTGCCCTCTCATCGGTGACCTTCTGAGGTCACTCACAGGCCAGCAAAGGGGAACACCCAGGCGACAGGCTAGCCCGCCTGTCGGGGCTACAGTGGGCAGGGCCTGGGGAAGCATGCTGTGGCCTCTCCCAGGCCTCGGTCTCTGGCTGGACAGAGACAGGGAGACAGAGACAGGTCCAGAGGGAGGGAGCCAGAGAGAGGACACAGGAAGAGGCCGGACAGAGGGGCAGAAGAGGGAAGGGGGAGCAGGTCAGCCCCCCATTAGAGGAACTGAGAGCAGTGCGTTCCTCCTTCGCCTGAGAACCCAGGCTTGGGCACTGGACAGGATGACTCAGCCACTGGCTCCTCCCGCGCCCTCAGCACAGACCCCCCACAGGGGGACCAGACTGCTCCCAGGCGCCCTCATACTGCCCCATTGTTCGGAGGCCCAATGAAGAAAAGGGTCTGGCAGGGGGCCCAGGTTGGCGGGAAAAGAGCCCAGTCCCCAGTCTCCCCTGCAAGCAGTCTGGGCCCTCCATCAGGGGGTCTACGTCCAGCCACCGTGCTGTCCTGCACACTGTCCCCTTTCCAAGGCCAGGTGTCCTGTGAGATCCCGTACCCCAGGCCCACCCTCCTGTCCCCCCGCCCCACCCTCTCCTGGCTCTGAGCCGCAGCAGAGAGGTGGTTCTCAAGGTTCTCAAAGGTGATCACACTCAGGCTCAAGTTCAAGGTCCTTACCCAGCCGGTGCTCAACCACAGTGCACACCTCACACCCCTTCCCTGACCTCCTCATATCATCCCCACCTGACAAACTCCTGCCTGGCCTTCGGCCCCAGTTCAGAACACCCCAAGACACCCCTGATGCCCCACAATCAGGCTGGGGCATGGCTCCCTGAGGGTTCTCAGAGCGTGACGCAGGGCAGGAAGAGGGGCTTACCCCATCGCTGCCCAGGGATCCCACGCCGGGCCCTTCCTGAGGCACAGACAGCTCTGGTTGGCGCGCCCAGCCACCACAGCCCAGACCTGTGTGAGCCCCACGGCCGGAGATCTCCCGTCTGCCCACCCCCACCCCACACCCTAGCCCTGAGCCAGAGCCCTAGAGAACTCCCTCAGATCCCCACATGCAACAGAGACAGGGAGTCTAACTGAGGCGCCAGAGGCAAGGAGGCTTCTGCTGGCCAGCAGAGCCCAGAGCCAAGCTCTTGGGTGCCGGC